>NC_091455.1:27464575-27823742 GCF_027789765.1 Dendropsophus ebraccatus | reverse complement strand
TTAAAATTATATCTGTAATTTTGAGGTTAAAATGACGTTTGTCATTTCGCTGTTTGTTCGCTTGTCGTGCGATAACGGCTGTTGGTAAATTATTATAGTTCAGGTGGATTAATTGGCCTTTGGATGTGTCTTGATTTGAAAAGTCCATCGAATTTAATAGCAAAAACAGTAAAAGGCTATGTTCACACAACGTCAAAATTAATGTAAAGGCGGCAGATTTTCATATTTAAAAAAATGTCAGTTTTTGCCGCGATTTAACTGACTGCACTGGCAATGCATTGAAGTCAATGGGAAGATGGACGTCCAATGCACACAATGCATTGAATAACGGACTTTTTTGCTGTGGGCGTCAAAATAATATACATGATCATTATTTTCGGACGTTTTTTGCAAACAGCGGACGTTTATTAGTAGTTCACACACAGTTTTCCTTTTGTCACCGCTCTTTCTCCGTTTTTACTATTAAATTCAATGGACTTTTCAATTAAGCCGCATCCAAAGGTCAATTAGTAACCAAACTAGAATAATGTACCAACACCAGTCATTGCACTATGCGGAGGCCAGGCTGCTAAACGACGTCCGTTATTTTAGACTCAAAAAGACAGACATTATTTTAAACAGAGCTGAAAAACCGTTGTGTGAACATAGCCAAAGGGCGCTGTGTGCGAACAACTAAAAATTATGTCCGTTGTTTGTCCACGCTGTTTGGCTGTTCGATTGTCCTCTTTTTGGATGTCTGTCATTTTGAGGTCAGATGATAGCCGTCCAAAAAGATGGCCGTCAAAAAAGATGTTGTGTGAACCTAGCCAATAATTGTCATGAACATTATTCTGACGTCCGTGAAGAGGGTGGATAAAGCCCAAGGACTGCCTGGAAAACATGGATACAGCCATAAGCCATAGCTGTATCCATGTTTTCCAGGTATTTTCCATTTTTACTAAGCAAAAAAGAATCTCTCATAGAAACCATCCAAGGACACTATCTGTATGGATAGATAATGTATGATTTGCGATGTTTGATTATGATTGATTAT
The DNA here is from genome assembly GCF_027789765.1 of Dendropsophus ebraccatus. NCBI lineage: Eukaryota > Metazoa > Chordata > Amphibia > Anura > Hylidae > Dendropsophus > Dendropsophus ebraccatus. Next base: position 27,822,709 of record NC_091455.1, on the reverse strand, counting down.
GTAACCAGTGTATGACTATGTTCCCACGATGTCTTTTTTAGCCAAAAAAAAAAAAAAAAGGATCATGATGATTATTATCGGCCAACTTTATAAAAAAAAGACGTTGTGGGAACAAAGCCTATTAAAGTTATTCTTGAATATCTATGTAGTCTATGAATAGTGAATTGTATAACCTTTTTGTGTTTCTATTTTGCTTTGTGTCTCTGCAGCCCCGGCTGGTGGCGGGCGCCATGTTTCTAGCACTGATTCTTCTCTGTGCTTCTTTTCCTATTACATGTAAGTACAGTGGATATACCTAACTTACAATACATTCGTACAACTTTTATATAATAGGATTTGGGGCACTAAATTGAAAAAGCACGGATAACTTCATTGTGCAAAGCTGCTTGTATGCATTAAAATGTCTTTGACTATCTTTCATTGATGAAGTGTAAAGACGATATGGATGTTTGTAATGACATGGTTAAATTGGTACTCAAAAAAAAAAAAATCTTTCAGATTAACTGGTGTTAGGGTCCTATTCCACGGGCCGAGGAGGGCCCATTCAACGATGTAAACGAGCACCGATATGCTAGATTGCCGCTTGTTTACTGGGCCTATTCCACGGCCCGATGATTGTTGAGCGAGGGCTGCAGGGACATCGTTACCGATGTCCTTGCAGCCCTTGCGCAGCATCCATTACCTGTCAGGTCTTCTCCTCCGCTCTGTCTTCCTCCCCGGGTCCGGACAGGCCACTCAGCCAATCACAGGCTGCGGCAGTCCCGGCCTGTGATTGGCTGAGCGCTCCGTCAGCTGACAGGCCGTTCGGAAGCCAGAGCGCGCCGGACTCGGGGAGGAAGACAGAGTGAAGGAGAAGCCCTGCAGGTAATGTATGCTGCTGCTGCTGCTTCTCAAATCGTCGGTCGCCCGCCACACACCTCTATTCCACCATAGCGATGTGCGGCGGGGGAACGATGATTTTAGGTCTGGCCCTAAATGAACGATCAGCCGATGACACGATCATTGGCTGATCGTTCTCTCTTTTCCACCGAGCGATAATCGGCCGAATGGGGCCGATTCGGCCGATTATCGTTTCACTACTTATCAGCTGCTGTATGTCCTGCAGGAAGTGGTGTGTTTTTTTTCCAGTCTGACACAGCGCTCTCTGCTGCCACCTCTGTCCATGCCAGGAACTGTTCAGGAATACACCCTTTCCTGCAGGACATCCAGCAGCTGATAAGTACTGGAAGACTTCAGACTTTTTAATAGAAGTAAATTACAAATCTCTGGCACTTTCTGGAACCAGTGAAGTCAGCATGACTATGACACCCAATTTATATAAATTTTATTTTAGTTTACAATTTTTTTTTAAAAAAATTCTTACTTAAAAAAATTAATAAATGTGCCTAAAATTGTTCTATTCTGACTTTAAGAAAAAATAAATCCAGGCTATGTTCCCACTACAGGATTTTATTGGGAAAAGGCAGCCGTCTATTTATAATGACTGAGGCAAATAATGATCATGATCCGTTCTGGTAGTGGGAACATAGCCTCAGTCTATAGGACTGTGTGAGGGCTCATTTTAGGTGACATGATCTGTAGTTTTTATTGTTACCAAACTTCCATATGGCTGGCTTCACACTACCTTAAAATCTTGGTAAAATGCGAAGTCCGTGTTTGGGTAAAAATGCCAACCAGAAAAACAGCAAAAGTAAAAAAAAAAGTTTCATCCACACACAACGCCCCAAAAATTCAAATGCATGGGGAAAACGTCATGCGTAAAAACCGCGTAAAAACCGCCAAACAAAAAGGATGTGCTAGGGCATCCTGATACAGATTTTCATTATTCACAGTGCATAGCTTTTTAAATTTAGGGCCCATTTACATGTACTTAATCTGCGGATTTGAATGACAGATTTAATGGTGCGTTTACACAGAGATTTATTTGATAGATTTTTTAAGCCAAAGCCAGGAATGGATTTGAAAAAAGGAGAAATCCCAGTCTTTCCTTTATGACCTGTTCTATGTTTATGGTCTATTCCTGGCTTTGGCTTCAATAATCTGTCAGATAAATCTCTCTGTGTAAATGCACCATTACAAATATAAATAAATATCTAAAATTTGCCGTATTAAATTGGTACAATCAAATGTGTAATGTCAAATATGGAGCAGCCTAAATACGTTTCAACATTTCCTTAAAAATATCCCCCCACAAATCTGCAGAGGAAAATCTGTACCGCTTGTATGTGCTGTTGTAAAAAACTATTATTAGGCTAGGTTCACACACCTTAAAATATTGTACAAATAACGGCCGTTGTCTTAAAATAACGTAAATTATTTGCCATTAAATGGCAGCCATCCACTTAATTTCAACAATGTGTGAACATAAATACTGTGTGGGAACATACCTGGGGCTATGTTCACACTGTATTTTTTTTATGACAACAAACATTGTTTGCAATTAAAACAACGGCCGTTCTTGTGATTAAAAATGTATTGCATTAAAGTCAATGCAAACAGCGGCCAAAGTGTATTGAACAACCGCTGTTGTTCAATACGGCTGTGGAAATAATTATTATTTCTGTCCGTTGAGCATTGAAATGATTGCAATTTGGACAGCAACAACGTTTATGGCGATTTTAACAACGGACATTGTTTAATGACCTCTTCAAATACAATGTGACCTAAAGAAAACAATGGGCGTTCATTTGCTCAACATATGCAAAAACGGCCGTTGATGAATACAGACGTGAAAAAAATGAACATGTCAATTATAAAGATGGTAAAAATATGTTGAAACGTTTTCAGAAAGAAAAAAAGTTGAACACTAAACACATCTTCATATCATTTCATTTTTATTTTATTTTTTTACAGATGGAGCCAGTGTCTACCAGGTTTCACCATATTATAGCAGCTTGAATGGAGGAACAAAAGTTACTATAAGAGGATATGGTGGGTGAACTATGCTAAACATGCGAATTAGGAGGATTTTAAAGGGAACCTGTTGCTACATTATAGATTTGTTGCGCCAGGTACACAGCCGGCTGGATTCACTAAGAGGTTCATACCTCTTAGTGAATCCAGCTGGCCATACGCCCAGCGGAACAAATCTACACCTGCTTCCACTAGGAATAAATCATGATAAATGAGGCCAGGGAGAAGGGCTAAATCTGTGGCTGGGGAAAGGGCGGGGCAAAATTCAAGACCGGCGTACGAGTACGCTGGTCTTAATAAATGTCCCCCAAAGTGTTGGCTACCTGCAGCCATAAGTAGTGTTAGCTCTGTATGGTTTATAACAGACTGTAAGGTAGAAATTCGGACACAGTCTCAGTTGGATCTAGGGGGCATTTACACGTTCTGCAATTCGTCTGTGCACAAATGATGTACTATGGTCCGGAATTATGCAACTTCCGGCATCATTATTCATTGGTTCCGTGAGTTCCAGAAATTCTGCACGAACCATAATTACCCCCTCATGTTACATTGAAAGAGAATAAATGTGTGGTAAGGATTGGTCCGGCCATTCCCAACGTTCCAGCATTTCACTTACAATGTTCTATTTTGCTATTTGTTGTTTATTATGTCAGAGTATACATTGATATTTGTACAATTTCTCTATGGTTATCCTTATAACTTTCTGCACTATTCAGGTTTTGCAGATGCCAATCAGTTCAACTACGGAGATGGAAACAGCAATCTGGGGAACAGCGTCCAGTTTGTTTCATCCACCCTTTCCTTCCCGTGTGATGTAGAGAAAGTTTCCAGTCACGCCACACAGATCATCTGCTACACCAGGTACTGTGTCTAGCAATAGGTGCACGGAGGATGGGGAGACATCTGGATCTCTTTTAGTTCTACTTTAGCAATATTTTCACCCACCTGCAATTTTGACAATAAATAATAATGAGGTAAGTTTAATGGGGCTGTACTTGTGGGGATGGTGAGGGAATGTTTACTGGCAGGCAATGTTCTTCATTTGTTGGGCACCATTACATAGCCAAAATTTAATTTGGCCCGGTTATATAGTTGCAAGCAGAAGGCCAAGGCATTTAAGCCCTGCTACGGGAGCCTTCTGGGTCTGTGCTGTCCCACTGTTAGTGCTTCTTTTATGCACCTGTCAAAAAGTTCTCAGGTGTAAAACAAGTGGTGGATGAAGTGTGCAGTTTCTCCACTAGGTGTCACTGTTCTATATATATTTATATGTGTATTGCACAGCTGAAGGAAGGTAATGGGTTAATGCTGTTTTCACCATGTGTTATGTGTTGACCATTAGGAGCTACCTCTTTTCTACCTATCTTCTTTAGCCTTTCTCTTGCACACACTTATTCCCGCCACACACAGGCAGGTGTACAGGGTCCCCTGTAGGAGGAGTTACATGGTGGAGAAAGTGCAAGTCAGTCTTAGTCCGGTTTTTAAAGAAAGGGGACAAAAACAAGACAGACCCTGCTGTAGTTAAGCCAGGGCCTGGCTTTTGCCAGGACCCTGTCAGGGACACCAGAGTCAGTTTAGACCAGCGTTCAGTGTGAACAGATGCAGCTAGAGACCAAGAGTTCTAAAGCAACTACTACTTTCACTATGCAGTGCAAAGCACAAGTTGGGGAGAGTAGCAACCAAAGAACACCATAGCCTACACCAGGAACTTGTCTGTAAAATGCAGGACAGACTCCTGAAGAAATAGGAGCTGATCCCAGTAGGACAAAGCTACCGCAAAAAAAGTCTACGTATCCTACTGCGCAGTGCAGGTAACTGGGACACCTCGGACACCTAGCTACACCCAGATAACCACGGCTGGGGCTCCTGCTAACCTTCTGGGACGGGTTCTATACCAGGGGGCAAAATGCGGTCAGACATTGTCTAAATGTGAGTACTAGTTTCACTTCACTAAAGATATCACCTAAGGTTCTGGCAGAGTACAAGGCTACACTGGGTGTAGGGCTCCTCTGGCAAGCTCCTCTCTACCTTCTACAAGCACTACAACTTCTACTCTTTCTAAGCACCGACCTCTAGCACTAAGTCAAGCACTCATGTTTGTGTCAAAGATCTCTACTGTCTGCAAAACGTGTACGTTTAACCTGCAAAAGCTTTACAGTGAAGTTGTTCTATTTTTTTCTATGAAAGGCACAACACTCTGTCTACTTCTGTCTGCACCTATACACACACTACCGCACTCCTTGGGTTATTTTTCCCCCTTCTGTGGGTGGCGGTACCCACATCTCGGGTGGGTCAGTTGCCACTCTAGGTTGCCGTGACAAGAGCCCAGGGGACCCACATCAAACCCAGAATGTTACCGACCATTTTGGGTAATACAAGCCGGCCATACAACAAACAGGTATCAACATCACACCTGTGTGCTGGACTAGCACTGGCGTCACAACAAAAACCACCACTGGCTAAACTCACTACAGACCATACCATCTGTCTGAGATCACCAAAACAGCTAGAAATTGCATAATTGTGCCCAATGTTTCTAGTACAGGTGCTGGCTGTCCTCATACACGTAAGATTCTTATTAGATCCTATTGAGATCACATGTTCAACATAAAATGTTATATTACTACTGGAGAGGGGTCATCGTTAAAGTAATTTTCCTATGTTTCAGGCCCATGCCGGAAGCTTATTACACCGTGAGAGTGAGTGTTGATGGCGTTCCTGTGGACCCTAGCAACATCTGTAATGGATACGGTTACTGGTGGTGGAGCATGTGTGGTATACAAGTATGTAAATATGTTTTTTATTAATATTTTCTGCAATATAAAGTTTATATACAAATATACCAGTGATGACAACGTACAGACAACACTTCTATTGAGCTTGTAATTGTTCAGTGACCCGGCCAGGTCACAGAACGGCTGATGTTAGAAAAGATCATCATGGCTGTACTGCAGTACCAGTCGGATAATCTTCATTTCTGAAGAAATGGGATGCGGGCGCATCCATGTGTGCCGGCATACGAATTCACTGTGCCGGCATACGAATTCACTGCTGCACACAATGAATCGTGCGACCGGAGCTGCGTGCTCCATTGTGTGAACTGACAGGTTCTCTGCGACCACTGTTCAATGAATAGCGGCCACAGAAAACTGACATGACAGTTTTTCTTGCGGCCGGATGGAATCCTGGCTGTAGCATATACTGTGTGTATACACTCCGGCCGGGATTCCATTCATTCAAATGCAACATATGTTTTACATAAATCACGGACGTTGTTGCAAATTGCATAAAAACGTAAAACATACATTGTGTGAACATAGCCTTAGGCTGGGTTCACGCACAGTATTTTTGCTCAGTATTTTCGTCCTCATATTGCAACTAAAGCCAGGAGTGGATTGAAAACACAAATAGGTTATGTTCACACACTGTTGAAATTTAGTGGATGACCGTCATTTTATGACAAATAATGGCCATTATTTCATTACAACGGCCAATTTTTTTTAAAATAACGACAATTATTTGCCATTAAATGATAGAAACATAGAAACATAGAAAAATGTCGGCAGAAGAAGACCACTGGGTCCATCTAGTCCGCCCTTTTAGTATTTCCCTTCTTATTATCTTAGGATAGATATATGTTTATTCGGCATGTTTACATTCTGTTATTGTAGATTTACCAACCACATCTGCTGGAAGTTTGTTCCAAGTATCAACTACTCTTTCAGTAAAGTAATATTTTCTCACGTTGCTTCTGATCTTTCCCCCAACTAACCTCTCACTGTGCCCTCTTGATTTTGAGCTCAATTTTTTACTAAAAACACTTCCCTCCTGAAACATATTTCGTCCTTTAACAAATGATGGCAATCCACTAAATTTCAACAGTGTGTGAGTATCGCTTTTCTTTGTTTTTAATCTACTACTGGTTTTGGTTGCAAAATACTAAGCAAAAATACTGTGTGTGAACAAAGCCTTAAGGCCCTATTCCATGGAACGATTATCGTCCGTATTCGGCCGATATCGGCAGCTACGGCCGATAATTGTCCCGTGGAATAAGAGTGCAACGATCAGCCGACATCGTTCATGTCGAGTGATCGTTGCAGTCGCTTGTTTTTCAACATGTTGAAAAACAAGTGACTGATATAGCAGCGATCTGCTGCCGTCGCTCCATTGAATAGGAGCGTCGGCAGCAGACGCTGCTATATCCTATGGGCTGCCCGGACGATCAGCGATCACCCGGGCAGCCCCTCCGCAGCTCCCCGCCGCCCCCTCCTGCACTCACCTGCCCGCTGCAGCCGCGTTGAATAGCGGCGGCAATGAGCGGGGAACGAGGAGCAAACGAGTGCTAAGAGCGCTCGTTTGCTCCTCTTAACGACCCGTGTAATAGGCCCTTTAGTCACAATCAGTCAGGGTCTGAACATTCAAGCTCCTATTCCACGGGCCGACATAGAGAAGCAAACGAGCACTGTCAGCGCTCGTTTTCTCCCCATTCCGCGCTCGCTGACGGCGCTATTACACACGGCGGCAGCGAGCAGGTAAGTACGTAAGGGGCCGCAGAGAGCTGTGGGGGGGCTGGCCGGGTGAACGCTAGATCGTTCGGGAAGCCCATAGAGGATAGTGGCGGTCTGCTGCCACCACTCCTATTCCACGGAGCGACGTCAGCAGATCCCTACTATCGCAGTCGTTTGTTTTTCAATATGTTTGAAAAACAAATGACTGCAACGATCAGCCGACATGAACAATGTCGGCTGATCGATGCCTTCTATTCCACGGCCGATAATCGTTCCGTGGAATAGCGCCTTCAGACCCGGACCTATCAAAACTTATGACGAACTTTTTTTTTTAATGACAGTGAAAATTTCTCGCTATATTCATACAAAATATTTTTATGACAAGAACTGCTGTTGTTTGCAATTAAAACAATGGCTGTTCTTGAAAAAAAGTGTTTTTGCAAAAAACTGATGCAATTCTATGCAATTAGTTTTTCTTTGTTTAACCATTGACTTCCATTATATAAAAAAAAAGGATTGGAACAGATGTCTTTTTTCTTAATGTACACAAAAACTTGGGTGAACTTATTTTTGTGTACGCTAAAAAAAACATCCATTTTGATCTTTTTTTTTTTAATAATGGAAGTCAAAGGAGCAAAAGGAGCAAAACAGATTGCACAGAATACAGTTTTTCCATCTGCAAAAACAGATGAAAAAGAAAAAAAAAATGGAATGCAAAACTGTAGTGTGGCCCTAGCCCTAATGACAAACAGGGGCCCTATTTTACTTCTTACTCAGGACCCTTTTTTTTACTGCCAGTAGTTCTGTGAATGCAGATGTGCACTTTAAAACCTTTATTCATGAAGGTGGCGTAGGTTTCCTCGGCGCACAGCGCAGAAAACGCCGGACTTAATAAATGTCCCCTATATGACTGTGTTCACCCAAAGTTTTTCCAGCTCCGTTTTTGGGTTACTAATTGCCCTTTGGATGTGTCTTAATTGAAAAGTCCATTGAATTTAAAAATGGAGAAAGAACGGTGACAAAAGAAAAACTGTGTGTGAACAACTAATAAAAAACATCCGCTGTTTGCAAAAGACGTCCGGAAATAATTGTCATGATCATTATTTTGATGTCCGCTGTGATAACGTTTGTTATTCAATACATTGTGTGCATTGGACGTCTGTCTTTCCATTGACTTCAATGCATTGCCATTGCAGTCAGTTAAATCACTTTTTTTTAAATATCAAAATTGGCCGCCTTTTCTCTATTTTTGACGTTGTGTGAACATAGCCATACTGTGTTGGCAAATAATATTATTTAAGATGGCCTATTTCATGAGGACTCATTGGGGGAAATTTATCAAGGAAATTTATTTAAATGCGACTTTGTTTTATTCTACCTATTTTGAGTATTGACCCAAAAGTTTCCATAATCCAGGACTAGCGCCCAATTTACCTTCGCTACAAACTGGTGCAGCCCTACATCTAGTCAGTACCAGGTGAATATGCTTGCGCAATTTTTACAATTTTGAAACTTTTTTTTCCTAATTTCTTCTTAGATACATTCAATATGGCAGTGCTACATTTTAATGAATCAGTCAAAAGATATTGGAACAAAATACCCACCAATCCCCAATAGATGAGGCACACACATTAGACTCCTTAGTAAATGTCCCCCATTGACTTATACAGAACTCCAGATTATCTTCTCATCCCAAAAATGAGTATACTGGCAACATAAATTCATAGAATCATTGAAATGCTTATAAAGAAAAAGTAATAAAAAAAAAAAATCAGATATTTATTTTATCAATTATTAATACTTATATATCATCAGGCAGCAACGTGGACCACTCCAACAATTAACAGCATAACACCATCATCTGGACGTCCAGGTATTTATATCACAAAACTTTTTTTTTTTTTCAGTTTTTTTTAAATATGGAACGGCGGTGTCTTAGAAAATCTTTACTGCCGCTGAATTAAAATGCGGGCGCATCCGTGGGCACACCCGCATCCACAATGGAGCATACGGCCAGAGCCTCGTGCTATATTGTGTGCACTTACAGGTTCTCTAGGGCCGCTATTCATTGAATAGCGACCGCAGAAAACTGACATGTCAGTTTCTTGTGGCACGCTAGGGATCCCATCCGGAGAGTATACTATGTGTATACACTCTGGCCGGTATTCCTTAGGAGGTACAACTACGTAAGTACCTTAGTAATCACGGTTGTTGTTACAACGACTGTGATTACCAGGATACTTACGCAGTGGGAACATGGCCTAAGGTGGTTTAATATGGAGTTTCACAATATCTGTACATGATATTTAATTTTTCAGGTTCTTTGATCACAATCAAAGGCAAAACGTACACGGACGCCTATGGCAGTAATGCTGTGAGTTCTAATGGAAATAATGTCAAAATTCTCAGGTAAGTCTATAGCTATGTTCATACTGTGTAAAAAAAAAAAAAAAAGATAGAGAGAAAAGACGTCCACTTTTTTAAATAAAAAAAAAAATGTCTTTTATTACCGAATAATAGGTGAAGTCAATGGAATGCTGGCCGCCCCATACACATAGGGCCACATGTATCATCCGGCGAACGGAGGATTTTTGGCGGAAAGTGCCGATTTGCGTATTTTTTTATTCGCAAATGGCCGATTTGCGAATAAAATATTCGCAAATCGGCACTTTCCGCCGAGTACGCCAGGGGGGCGGAAAGGGGGCGTGTAGTGGGCGGAACGGAGGGTGCGGACTCAGAGTCCGCGCAATTTACCATCCGTTCCGCCCACATGTACGCCAAAAACCTACTCCAGTCCTCAGCTGGCGTAGGTTTTCGGCGGTGCACACCGGCGCGCACGGGATTGATGTAGAGGCAGTCCGCCTCTACATAAATCTCCGTAGCGCCGGAGCTGCGGGGGCATTTATAAGTCCGGCGTAAAAAACGCCGGACTTAATAAATGCCACCCATAGTGTATTGGATAATTAATTAATGTACAAATTGATGTTACTGCCATTTATTTGCAGCTGTTACTGCGCAAACAGTGGATGTTATTTTAATTACTTCACACACAGTGAGTTTATTTCACTGTTCTTTTCACCATCCTTTATATTAAGGTCAATGCACTTTTTAATTAAAGGGGTATTCCAGTGAAAATTTTTTTCTTTTCGGGGTTCAGAAAGTTACATAGATACTTCTATTTAAAATATCTACAGTTAAAATCGTCAAGCAGGCAGGGATGGGTGAGAAAATAAATAGTTCACCGCTGTTGGCTGTCATTTTTAGCTGGAAATTGGGTACATCACGAACCCAGCTCTTCCTGCAGCAACGTCACGGCCGAGTGATTGTCCGCTCAGCCAGTCAGATACTGAGGCGGTGAATTCATCATTCAACTCAATTGTATTGAAGTAAATGGAGCTGAATTGGAACCTGAAAACAGGGGTGGTGCGGTTTTTAGAAGTTGTTTTTATTTTTTTTTTATTATTATTATTCTGGATAACCCCTTTAAGTCAATTTTATAGAAATGTACTTAGAAATAATGAGATTAGTGTCAGATCTTCAACTCTATGACATGCCTGATACAATTTTGTCTCATTCATAAGACTTTTCTGTTCCCCTTTACAGGGTTTATGCTGGAGGAATGGCATGTAACTTGCTTGCTCCTAATTCTGATACATTGTAAGTTACAAATAACACAATGTCCTCTAAGAACACAATCAGAATTTAATTTTTTTTTTGACAGTTTACTAGTTCTACTTGTTTATTGCATTCGGTTTTTATTAGTTGTGTAGACTCTAGGGGGCACTAAATGCAAATAAATCCCTTTTTTTTTTACATTTTTTTTTATTTACAGGTATGGGTTGGCATTGGACTATAAATACAGCATTTATGGCTACATGATCTGCTACAATACAGGGACGTACGTCGGTAAGCTTCACCTTTATATTTTATTCCTATATGGGCTGTTTTTTTTTCCGGAAAAAGGTCATTTTTTTCATTGGTCCAATAATAATCTCAGGCAGTGTTGGGCTGGCCCACCCGAGGACCAGAGAATCCTCCGGTGGGCCCCCAGCTCTAGAACCTGCACAAATACTGACTAACATGTCGTTTTTCACTGGCCATTCATTGGTGGGCCACCAGGATACCATCATTTCCTCTGGTGGGCCCCAGATACCCCAGTCTAACACTGATCTCAGGGCTTTGCTATTAATCTGTGAAACCTTCATGTAACTGTACCTGTCACTAGTAAAAACTGTCCTATAATTGTCCTGAATTCCGTCACGGATGCCTCATAGAACCCTATGGGAGCATCCGTAATTTTATAAAAAGATGTCCATTCTAGCCGTTATGCAATGCATTGAAGTCAATAGAATCAGGGACGTCCAACGCACATAGTGCGTGAAAAAATGGACATTGTCTATTTGGATATTGAAATAATGATTATGACAATTATTTTCTAGCGTCATTTGCAAACAGCGTACATTATTTTTTAGTTGATCAAAAACAGTTTTTCTGTTTTTACCATCCTTTCACCATTTTTAATATTAAATTCAATGGCTTTTTAATTAAAGACACACCCAAAGGGCAATCAGTCCACCTGAACTAAAATAATGTACCAACAGCCGTCACTGCATTGACGGACGACCAAAATGACGGACATCGTTTTAAAGGAGAGGAAAAAAAAATGTTTGAACATACAGTAGCCCTACAGTGATGTTGTTCATTAAAAATAAATCACATACACATAAGTTGCTCTAGTAAAGTTATACTACTTTGTAATATAACTTCATTAAAATAAATATATATTTTTAGGTTAATACATCCATTTTTATTAGGTGACCACAGTAAGGGGCAACACAGGCCTCTCTATTGCCACCACTGTGCCAGTTCCGGCTGGTTTCACACATAGCATTTTTTTGTTTTGTTTTTGAACTGCCTCTGCAGATTTTGTGTCAAAGCCAGATGTGGATTCTAATGGAATTGAAAATATAAAGGAAGGACCGATACTTCTTCTTCCTACTGGATCCACATCTAGCCTTGGCTCAAAAACTACAGTTGCAGTTTTCCAAAAACTAGTAAAGTTAGCCTTTGGCTGGACTTTCCATCTCATTTGAATCCACATCTGGTTTTGGCATAAAAACTGGAGTGGTTGTTTTCCAAAAAACTGATGTGTGTGATTCCAGCCTTACGGTATGTTCACACTACAGAATCCTGGCAGATCAACCGCCACAAATTCTGCTTACCCTCGCTCGCGGTCGCGCGCATCTCTGTTGGTCCCATATGCTTCCTTCTTCGGGTGGACGGCGGAATCTGCCAATCCATTGAATGAAGCCTATGGGACCAGCTGAGATGCACGCGGCTGTGAGCGGGGGCAAGCTGCGGAATCAACGGCGGGTGATCCACTGGGATTCCGTAGTGTGGACATACCCTTACTGCTGCTGTGCCAGAGCCAATGCACACTGCCGCACACAGGAATAGTGAGCTGCAACCCCCAGGTAATGTATATTCTAATAAGAATGTATTAATAGAGCAGCATGTTGTGGCAGCAGAGGGGCCCATATTATATTAGAAAGCAATGGATTAAAAAATAAATCAATTAAAAAAAATGTTAAACTGTGGCCTTTCAGCTGTTGTAAAACAACAATTCCCAACTAAAGCTTTGCATTTGGCAGTCCAGGCATGATGGGAAATATAGTATTGCAACAGCTGGAGGGCCGCAGTTTGGAGACCCATGGTCTATGTGGTACCCCAACAGGTATTTATATTGGTTGGAGCTCAGTTTTTTTCAAATCCCCTGCAAAGCCATAGGCTATGGTCCCACTTCGTAATAATATCGGGGAAGGCAACCGTTTTGTTAAATAAACGGCCAGAAATAATGATCATTATAAGCGGTCGGCGGCCGTACTTTACATTGTAGTGAATGGTTAATTGATTGTAAAAAAAATAATGTTTCTGCAGCCGATACAGCAGGAATGTGCTATGCAACAGACCTTGTTATACAATGTGTGAACATAGCCATAGAGTGAAAAACATTCTGGCTGCTTGCAGCCATTGCTCAACAGAACTTGTGTTCAAGGGTGGACATTAGCTTTGTAGAATTTCGATTCCTGATCCTTTTACTCTTGGAGATAAAGGTCCCCTCCCCATTCTGAATACATAACTGCTCAGTTGAGTGAACTGGCGAATGAACATTTAGCTGACAGCTGTTAAAGTTATTGAAGGTATGAAAGAACTTTCTAGTTACATTATTCTTTACCAAGATGTTCCTTGTTAATTCTGTTGCTTATTTCTCATAGGACATCTCAATATCAGTTTCATTGTGGACGGTTACTATGGAAGGTATGTAGATGTGAAATAACAAGACTCAAAAGGATTATAGCATGAAAGGGGTTGTTCAGAGAAAATCTTTTTCCTTCAAATCAACAGGTGTCAGAAAAATTATATAGTTTTGTAATTTACTTCTATTAAAAAAATCTCGTCTTCCCATACTTATTAGCTACGATATGTCATGCAGGAAGTGTTTTCTTTTCAGTCTGACACACTGCTCTCTGCTGCCACCTATGTCCAAGACAGGAACTTTCTAGAGAAGGAGAGGCTTTCAATAGGAATTTGCATAAAAAACCTCTCCTGCTCTGGACAGTTCCTGTCTCGGCCAGAGATGTCAGCAGAGAGCAGTGTGTCAGACTGAAAAGAAAACTTTTCTGCAGGACATACAGCAGCTTATAAGTAGGGGAAGACTTGAGATTTTTTAATAGAAGTAAATTACAAATTTATATAACTTTCTGACACCAGTTGATTTGAAAGAAAAAGATTTTCGCTGGACAACCCCTTTAATACCTATATAGAAATATGGAAAAATCTGAAAAACATAGGGGGATTTTATCACTCAGACTCTGTGTGCCTTCCTTTATTTCAGGGTTCACTTGTGTAAAATGTATCTATTGTGTGCAGAAATATAAAAAAAAAAAAAAAAAAAAGAAATAGGAGTGTGTAGGCAGACAGACAGACATTTAAAATCAATCAAAACAGACAAAAACCACCACAGGGAAAGGGACGCACTTCCCCCCATACCCCAAGACCTCAACAACTCCCCCAAAAAAGATTGTTGCAGCTGGTATCATTTAGCAATAACCTATGAGAGAAATCCCTATTAACCCATAGCTGCACCAGGACGTTACTGAACGTCCTGGTGCCACTATGGGAGTTCAGAAGGGGGTCCCGGCACATTTTAGGCAAAAATTACATCTGCCATAGCAAAGTACAATTAGTTGCGCAAAAAATAAGGGCTCATTTGGGTCTCTAGGTGGAAAAATGCAGGCGTTAGAAAAAACGAAAACCCAAAAATAAAAACTGGCTGTGTCCCCTAAGGGTTAAAGTGCATTCAAATAAGACGATTATTGTGTACAAAGTGAAACCTTCAAGGTGTCACAAAAAGAAAATAGAAAATATCATGCAAAGAAAGCAAGATATAATATGAATAAACGAGGTCACCAAACCAACAATATGCCAAGGGGAGGAGGTCACTGTAGCCCCATGTGTTCCGTCACGTCACATCTGTGACTTCATCAGAAGTCATCAGGGTGCAAAAACCTGTGTCAGTTTTTCATACTTGCGCTAAAACTCAAGCAGGATTAAGTTTTACACCAAGTCAGAAGTAGAGTTGAGCGAACTTTTCAAAAAATTGTTCCAACCGGACTTCCGGATTTTTTTTTAAAAGTTCGGTCCAACCGAATTTCGGATTTCTTCGGATTTCATAGTGTAAAGCATCTATATGATACGGGGGTAGTGTATTTGGATGAATTTAGGGCTCTACATGTCAGTAACATCATTATCTTTTCAATATCTAAAAGTCAACGTTTTTTTTTTAGACTTCATGTATATTCACCATTACAGGGTCTATGCAGGAAAAAGGTCACAAATGCAGTGAAGGAGCAGCAGTAGTCATTGGAGGCCAGTGGAGGTCCAGCAATAGTCATTTGAGGCCAGTACAGGAGCAGCAGTAGTCAACATGGAGGCCAGGCAGGAGCAACAGTAGTCAATATGGAGACCAGGCAGGAGCAACAGTAGTCAACATGGAGACCAGGCAGGAGCAACAGTAGTCAACATGGAGACCAGGCAGGAGCAACAGTAGTCAACATGAAGGCCAGGCAGGAGCAACAGTAGTCAATATTTGTGTCTCAGGAAAACACGTATGTCATATACACTCTCACAAGGGTGCCACTATAGTACTTGGATATCTGTATAGCACTTAAAGCTATACCAACGTCACAGGGGGTGGGCTAGTGCAACATCCCTGCTGATTGGATGTGTCCCGGGCATCATGGGAAAGCGCTTTTCCCGCCCGGAACACTTCCTGCTTTTTAAAATGGGGGCTGCCATTTTAGAAAGCAAGAAAAAAAATTTGGAGCGGACTTCCAAAAATCCGAATCTGATCAGACTCCGGCCGAACCGGTTCGCTCATCTCTAGTTAGAAGGTGGCGAACAGCTGTGCAAAAATTTTGCACAATTTACATTTTTGAGCAACAATAAAGTAGTCTAAAAAACTGCTTCACATTCAATGAACACCTACAAACTCCCACAGGACAAAATGACAATTAGTAAGACCAAAGCCATATAATCCAGTACTACACTTACAGTGGCTCATACAAGCAATCAACTTGTATGAATGCACATGTCCACTGTCCACCAATTTGCTAGTTTAACCCTTAGTTACTATGGGCAACTACTCCACTTTGGGCCTTGTTTGGATTTGTGGATTCAGCTACTAGTATTTCCTAGATGCTAGATTACATGATGCTAAATAATGTCATATATAATCATAACTAGGGCACCTTCTTCTGTTCCAGGAGTTTACCAGACTTGTCCACATATTTTGTTTCTTCCGTGAATAAGCTTTCCATGTACCAGACGTATGCAGGTAACACATATCCTGATATATCACTTAGGCTCTGTACATTATCATTACATTAGGGACATAGAGCAGCATCTGTTATATTACGTTAGTATGCTAGTTTTGACATGTTTTAAAATACTGCAACTTTTTAATTTCCTTTTAGGGTATGTTGACAAAAACTATGGGAGGAAATTGGGAAATTATCAATGTTTCAGCAGACAACCATTGTAGAAAAATTGCAAATGTTTGTACACCGATCTTACATTTTTGCACAAACCACAGGGGGACAATTGAGACAATTTTGCACAAAAAAATTGTAAAAAAATTGTCCCCAAAAATGCTTAACAAAATAGAATTAAATTTTCTCACCTGAAATTTTCATTTTCTGGATGTCCGTAGTGAGCACACAGTGGGTTACCCTTCTTGAATCCCTCCCCATCCTCATCATGGTAGAAGACATATTTATACCAATTAGTGATGATCGAAAAGTAAAATGTTCGAGTCGAACTTCGAATAGTAGTGAAGTTCGGTTCAAAGTTCGACTCAAACTCAAACCCCATTTAAGTCAAAGGGAAATGTTCGGGTTAATTTTGACACCTATATGTAGTAGGAGAAACTGTAATTATCATCCACAAGAGTAAACTGGAAACATGGAAAAACTTATAGCCTGAAATATGGCTTTAAGAATGAAAGAAAAAAAAGGGGGGGGGGGAGATAAAATACTGCTAGAGATGAGCGAATAGTGAAATACTCGATTATTCGAAATTCGATTCGAATAGCTCCTGATATTCGTATATTCGAACGAATATTGAATCCCATTATAGTCTGTGGGAGAAAAATACTTGGAAACTTCTCTGTACGAAATATCGATACATCTAACAGATGAAGAGAGTATTATAAAAAAAATTGTTCTGCAATGCAGACTGTCAAATATGGGCTCTGTACCCACTCAGGATAAATTTAACCACCAACTCCTCTGTACGAAACATCGATACATCTAATAGATGAAGAGATAGATTTTTCTAAAAATTATTCTGCAATATAAACTGACCAAAATGGGCTTTTTAGCCACTCAGGAAAAAATTTAGAAAAAAGGAGAAAAACAAGCTAGTAATTAATGAAATTATTTAATAAAAAATGAAAAGATATGCAAAATCAAGTTTATTAAACGCGACTACTGAATACAGACATTTAAAAACACTTAAAACCAACACATAAAGCGAGCACAGAACCTGATAGGGTTCAGTGTGCAACCACACCCCTTCCTACCTAAATGGTGGAACTAAGAGCTGCCTATAGAAAAGTACCTATGACCATAACAACCGATCAGAATGCAAAGTAAATGGATATACTACCCAATAATATAAAGAATATATCCCAAATGGTGAGTATTCACAAAACAACCAATCAAGAAAAAAATCACAAAGAGAAAAATATTGAAGAAAAAATAAAAAAATTTAAATGATGTAAGCCATATGGTCATGGTGCAGCTCTCAGTGGGGTTAGTGGAACAGAGTCCCCACGCGTTCCTTCCTCAAGACTTCATCAGGGGTAAATAACCTTGTCTGTGCAGTCTGTGCAATTAGTGCCCAGTAATAATCAAGCACCGGTATGGGAGAAAAAGCAATCAGGTATACAATACATATAAATGCTGTTTCACCAACTCCATGTCTCCACTCCACACTTGCTAGATTTGCACGGAGGATGAAAGCGGAAATGCCGGTTCTACTCGTCACGTGACCAACATACAGGTCACGCAGTCATTAGTCACATGATATGTGTGCTGTTCACATGGTACACATCAAGCTCTATTGGACTATGCCGGAATAAAACTCCGAACTATATCGAACTATGCCAGAAGTATATCAGAGCTGGACCTACGTCATCGGTCACATGAAATGATTACTGATCATGTGACGTGGCTAAGAACACCCGAACCTTACCGAAATTGGGGCGAAGCTACACCAATATGCAACTTAATCACAGAGGCGAAAACATGTGCATGCGCTGAGGAAATATTTGACCACCAACTCCTATGTATCAAAGATTGATTAATCTAACAGATGTTCAGATTAATTAATTAGAAAAATTATTTTGCAATGCAGACTGAGAAAAATGGGCTTTTTGCCCATTCAAAAAAAAAAAAATTACCTCCAACTCCTCTGTACCAAAGATTGGTTAATCTAACAAATGTTCAGATTAATTAAAAAAAAATTATCCTGCAATGCAGACTGACAAAAGTGGCTTTTTACCCACTCCTGAAAAATTGGTACCATTGGTGGCAGTGAGAAGAGCCCAGTGGGGAACACGGAGGTTGCTGTTTAACTAAATTAGGTAACAGACCATGGCAGGAGAGATGGAGGCATTTAAAAAAATAACCATTTGGAGGCCTACAAAGAGGATGAGGAGAAAGAGATGTATGCAGTGCGCATCAAGGTCATACAGGTGTATTTTTGAAAAATACATTCAGCTGTAACACTTGTAACACTACCTCTGGGCAGTAGTAGAATCCAATTTTTGAAGCAGCAGGCATAGGAACTACAGACGTGAGATGTAGTGTAGTGAAAATGTGTATTTCATATTTCCAAGAAGACATGCTACAGTTTGCATGCATCGGCAACCGGGCAACAAAAAGGTCAGAGATCAATGCTTGATTCTTTTTTTATAAATATCAATCTATCCACATTATTAGTGGATAGACAGATACGTTTGTCAGTTATCACCCCACCAGCTGTGCTTAATGTGCGTTCCGAGATAACACTGGCTGCAGGGCAAGAAAACATTTCTATGGCGTGTCGAGCAAGCTCAGGCCATTCATCCAGTTTGAACACCCAGAAGTTGAATGGGTCAAGTCCAAGTGCCAAAACATCGATGTTAAGATAGTCCTCGACCATGGTTTCTGTGTGTCATTAATGATGCCCTGCCTTGCCGGCGTTGGTGAGGTGGTAAAAATTGATTGTCAAATGTCACCCAATAAGGTTCTGCCATGTTCTGAATGTGAAGACCCAAAGGATGTCTCGAGTTTGGCAATGAGCACTCAATGAGTCTCAAAATCCTGCATTCTACTATCAATTTCTGTGGGTGGAAGGAATCAGTACCGGTGGTGTCCACTCCTGCCTTCTCATCCTCCTCCACTTCTTCCTCCTGACCTTCACCAGAGGCCTGGCTAGCCTCATGTGCTCTAGCGTGGGAGCTGTACTGCCGGCCTGCACCAGCCCTCGACCTAGAACCACTGCCTAAAGGAGACCTATACAACTGTATAACAGTTGGGTCCTCTACATCCTCCGGTGAGTAAGGTTCCGTGTCTGCCTCCTCCTCTTCCTCCTCCTCCCCCTCCTTCATCACTGCTAAGACCTGCTGCCGCAGAGTGCCTAACGCTTGTTACGGTAAAAAATATCACCAGAACAGTGATGCTGATAAGGGCATCGTGTGGACTGACCATTTTGGTGGCCTTTTCAAAACTGGCAAGGATGGCGCACAGATCTTTCACCTGTCTCCACTCTTTATGAGTGAACACCCCGAGGTTCGCACCACAGCTAGTTAGGCCATGTGACATTTTGTACTGCATAATGGCATTACACTGCTGCCACAACCGCTGGAGCATGTAGAGTGTGGAATTCTTAAGGGCAGCAAGGAGATTGCTCCCGTTGTCGCACACCACCTTACCTGGTGACAGGTTCTTAGCACCCAGCCAGTGGTTGGTCTGAGTGCACAGAGCCCTCCACAGCTCTTTACCTGTGTATTGACGGTCTCCAAGACAAATTAATTTAAGAACGGCCTGTTGAGGTAGGGGATCCTGGCTGTGCACCATCCCAGCAGTTTTGGAGACTGTCGACGGAGACCCAGAGGCACCAGAGGCAGTGTAAGCCACCAAAGTCACCCAGTGAGCAGTCAGGCATATGTAACGACCTTGACCGTGCTTGCTGGTCCATGTGTCTGTAGTCAGATGGACCTTGGTGGAAACAGATGTAGTCAACGCGCTTGAGATATTTTCTGCAACGTGCTGGGCCAGGGCAGGAACAGCTTTTCTTGCAAAGAAATGCATGCTAGGCATCTGATACTGGGGACATGCTAGGGCCAGAACGTGGCGGAAGCCATCTGTGTCCACTAGGCGGAAAGGTAACATTTCCAAAGCCAACAGCCTGGCAAGGCCGACATTAAGTTTTTTGGCTTTAGGATGGTTGGGGTGAAAGCATTTCTTATGCTCCCACACCTGGTACACAGAAGGCTGGCTGCCATACTGGCAGCTATACGACGTGCAGGTCAGACTGGTGATAGGAGAAGGTGTCAGCCGTGTTGGTGGTGGTGGGGAGCGGCCAACAGGATCTTTGAATGGAAATGGTGCTTGGTTGTGCTGCACCGGCACATCGGCAGAAGAGGGACCCTTTGGCTTGGAAGTGGAGGAGAAGGAGGAGGCGGTAGATGTGACGGTAGTTGGAAGCCCAGGACCTGTGTGGCCTTTTTTCTCAGAGCGACTATTTCACAGCAATTCATGCTTTCCCTGCATGTGCCTGTTCATGCTCGTGGTACTTAAACACTTTTTATTTTTTCCTCTACTGACATGTTGCCTGCAAATACGACAAATCATCTCTGTTGGAGAATGAGAGGCTTGATCAAAAAAGGCCCAGGCTTCACAGGCTCAGGACCTCTTAGACGGCGAAAACCTACTACTGTTCTCCCCACTGCCACCACTTACCACGGCTGGCGCAGTAATATCAGTGGACTTGTGCAACTGCCCTCTCCCTTTCTTAGGTCGGACCCGCACTGTAACTACCTCATCCTCCACTGATAATGCCCTCGGCAGCTGTCGCTCCAAAGACCATGTTGGATCCGCAATGTCATCACCATGATCATCATCGTCATGACAGGTGATTTCCTCTATCTGATAGTCTACATCCTCAAACTGCGGGCTAGAAGCCACAGGCACTTTCATGCATTGCTGACCTCTTGGTATTTCTGATGACAGACCAGCTTCCTGATTCTCCTCTGAGGGCATCAGCAATTGGGCGTCAAAGCAAACTAAATCATCCTCTTTGGCCTCTTGATCTTTTAAACTGCCTTTTAACCCTAACTGCATTGTGTAGTCAAAGAGCTCTTCAGAATTTGGATTATTTTCAGTGGCCTGTATAATGGGTAGGGACGTTCTACCCATATTTGCTTCCAGTTGGACTGACGATGATGATGATTACATTTGTGGCCGTGACTGAGGGGAAGAGGAGGTCAAAGCGCTTGATTCAGGGTCCGATAACCACTGAAGAACCGATTGACGAAACTGTTCATTAATAAGGTGCACAAGAAACCTAGCAAAAGAGGACAGGCCTTGCGGTCCTGCTACTGATGATGTTATTGCTTGTATGTTGGCCAGAGCGCTGGAAGCAGTGCCTTGTGCACTACCTCTATCTCCCCTTCCTACACAAATCAGATGTATGATTAATTACTGGATATAACATATGTGAAGTATTCCGTATTTTTTTATGACAGACAAAGAACATATGTCAGCTTATAGGAATACCACTGTAATCACTGAAGAAATGCACATACACAAGTGAGATGTACGTTTAATCACTGTATAACAGAGGTCTACTATTTCATCTTTTTCCTGACGGACAGAGGATGTTTTTCAACTTATAGGAATACAGCTGTAATAACTAAATACATGCACGTACACAAATGAAATGTACGTTTAATAACTGTATAACAGATGTCTACTATTTCGTATTTTTCCTGACGGACACAGGATGTTTTTCAGCTTGTAGGAATAGAGCTGTAATAACTAAACAAATGCACGTACACAAACGAGATGTACATTTAATCACTGTATAACAGAGGTGTACTATTTCATATTTTTCCTGATGGACAGAGAACGTTTTCAGCTTATAGAATTAGAGCTTTAATAACTTAACAAATGCACGTGCACAAATGAGATGTACGTTTAATCACTGTATAACAGATGTCTACTATTTTGTATTTTTCCTGATGGACAGAGGACCTTTTTCAGCTTATTGTAATACAACTGTAATAACTAAACAAATGCACCTACACAAATGAGATGTATGTTTTATCACTGTATAACAGAGGTCTACTATTTCGTATTTTTCCTGATGGACAGAGGATGTTTTTCAGCTTATAAGAATAGAGCTGTAATCACTAAACAAATGCACGTACACAAATGAGATGTACGTTTTTAATTAATGTATAACAGATGTGAGCAGACCAAAATACACTTTTGAGCACTATGTATAATTTGACAAATCCAATATGCAGCCTGCAATCCCAAAGCTAAGTATTGCTGTGACTGCAATGCTGACTATAGACAGGAAAATGCTTGTTGCAAATATGCTAGTGTAACCTTGATACACACTCTACTAATCTCTCTAATCTCAATACCTATATCTGTAATATCACTAATCTCACTACCTATCTGTGAGATAGCTGTCTGTACAGCACAGTGAGTGAGGAGACAATGGCGTCCAGAACGCAGCACAGTGCCTAATAGAAATGACTGCATACCGGGAGATGATGATACACTGCAATAGCATTCTGTACAGCACAGTGAGTGAGGAGACAATGGCGTCCAGAACACCGCACAGTGACTAATCGAAATAACAGCATGCAGACAGATGATGGTACACTGAGATTGCTGTCCGTACAGCACACTGAATGAGGAGAGAATGGCGCCCAGAACGCAGCACATTGACTTATATATGAGATGGCCATGTGATTTTAGCAGCCAATGAGACCCCTATACCTCAGCAAAAACGTTTCTGCTCTGCACTGATTGGCTGGCAAAAAAGGCGCTCGATTGCTAACTCGAACGCTAAGTCGAACGAACAGTAAAGTGTTCGGTTCGGTTCAAGTTCGAGAAAATCAAGATGTTCGCCTCAAACCTAACAATTCTCGAACAGTTCGATCAACACTAGTAATGATGGCATGTGGGTGGAAGTAGTTCAAGTTCCCCCAGGTATTGTTAATGCACGCTGTCAGCTAAGATGACTTCAGAGAGTGGCACTCAAATGAACCACTAACCCTGCTCAGCCTTGCCAAGTCATGTCAGTGCAAGCAAACCGCCCTATAGCCACCATGTATACCATCCCCTAGGGACAGTTTTCAACTGTGTGCAGGGCAGGTTTATTTATTCAGTGAATCTGAGGGTCATGGTCAGATGTATACAGAATCCACAATATGCATAAGAGCAAGCAACAAAGAAAAAAATAAAAGTAAAAAATAAAGTTTTCTATGTAAGGGGAGAAGAAGAAAAAGAATAAATATGTGTAATTTCTACTTCTGCTTCTCTTTATGCGTGCCTGAGTATTGCTAGGAATGTGTCTTCTACCAAAGGAGGGGTCAAGAATGTCAACCGATTGTGTGCTGCCATAGGCCATCTAGAAAACTACTTTTACAGTGTGTGTATGTGTGTGTTTTTTAATATGTTTTAATATTATTTAGATTTTTCTGGCTTTTTTTTTCTCTCGTTCTGCGCAGCTAAGGGTGCCAAAAAAAAAAAAAAAGACATATGGTTTTGGAGCAGTTTTTGACACAGTTCCAATGCAGAAACCATGCCAGTGTGCACAAAAACCTCATCGATATAAAACACAAGTGGTGTTTGAGCTCTTTCATTGATTTTAAAGGGGAAAAATTGCTGCTTAGGGCAGGTAGACATGGCAAACAGCCATGTAGTTTTTGCTGCAAAAACCATACTGATTTCCACGACAAAAACAAGGTGTAATAAAATAACTGACGTCATTTCTTTTACATGTGGTTTAGTACAGACACTGCATTAAAGTCAACAAAAGCTTTAGGTTCAGTTCCCCTGAGCTTCCTGTGGCTCATAGAGCCACCCTATGCACAGGTGCAGATTATGAACTTATGCACAGGCCCTCAAAAAATCACTACATTTACCTTGTCTGCAAAGTAGGCAGAGCTTAGGGGGCAGGGTGTTGCATCTCTCACCCTGGCAGTTACTATTATGTATGCCAGAACTTAGCATAAATTGCACTTTACCCCAATGTAAATGCACTTTACACCAATTTAAGAAATTATTTTACAGTAAATCCTCCCCTATATGTTTTATGTCTGTGCTTTTCAATGCTGTGATAAAAAAGGAAATATATACCACCATAACCAATAAAAAATATTACTGCAAGAATTCCCAGCACGTGTCACAAACACATATCAAAAAGATTTTAACATTTCCATACATGTCTGATAATCTGATGGCAGTCTATTTATGTCTGGCATGTTGTTGTTACTTTTCTAGAGATTACAGGGATTTTCCCCTCTTCTGGCGGAATACAAGGAGGTACAATAGTCACAATATCTGGACAGTACTTTGATCAGACAGACGCTCCAGCTAAAGTCCTTATAGGAGGTAAGTGAATTTTATCGCATTATTATAAGTAGAGGTGACAAACTGAACTTCCCACACTTATTATGGACCCAAACCTAAATTCTTTATGAACTTGGGCTCGGGTTCTTTACGAACTTGGGCTTGGGTTCTTTACGAACTTGGGTTTGGGTTCTTTGCGAACTTGGGCTCGGGTTCTTTATGAACTTGCATAAAGTTCGGTTCCCGTCCAAGCCAAATTTTTTAAAAAGTTTGTATGAACCTGGTCCAAAATGACAGCTGCACGCTTGATCGTTTTCTGTGTTTATACGGAACAATAATTGCTCAAATGTGATTGTTATTGCGAAAATTCACTTTCAATTTAGGTTACTATCATAGGCTGTGTAGCTGTAAAATCACTTCTGTCCTGTCACTTTGTGTGTCAGTACACTGTCCATAGCTCTCCTGGGTTAACCCTGTAAACCACCTGCCAGGTTACATCAGATGGTGTGTCCTAAAACCCTGTCTGGCAGCAGAATGAGTGTCATTGTCAATTATGTTTATTCTGCTGCCAGACATGGTATTAGGAGAGGGCCACTTGAAGTACCGGCAGATGACTCACAGGATTAACTTCACCCAGGAGAGCTGTGGACAGCGGTGGATCAGTTACGTTCAATTTCTCATTGTGCAGAGTAGTTTGCCCATTTCTAATTATAACTTTATTATAACTGGATTATTATGATGTTTTGGGGACACTTCAATGAACAACAGCAAACCTGCTGTATCTCCCTGCTATCGTCCTGTCTAGCAGCCACTGCACAGCCTGCACAGCTCTGGGAGTTCCAGTGGGTTGTGACATCACTATTTTATCCAGGAAGTGAAGCCTTGATGCAGTAGCAATTGGAGGGGTAAAAATCACATTCAAGATGTGGGGAACAGAGGAAAGAGTAGTAGGATCAGTCTATACATGGTTGTTTGTAGTCTGTAACCACAAAAATTTATAAGCCCGAATAGGAGATGCAGATGCAAAACAATGGGACAGTTTTAATATTCCTGATGCATGTGTTGAATGGATTTTAATTTGCTCTTGTTTAATTTCATTGTTTCACAGGTCAGGAATGCCAGATTCTTAGATTAACAGATAAAACAATAACTTGTCGGAGTCCACCACAGCCATCTGTCCTGCCATCTCTTTTCCCAGGTATATACAACTATGCTTATATACAGTAAAAGTCCATTAGCCGAGCCACAGAAAACAGTGCCTGAGCTGTTCTCTCGTCCTGCTCTGAACTCCTTCGCTTTAGGGACACTCATGTAAACAGCGTTCCTGGCTGTCTGTCTCTGCACTCTTGCTGGGAGGGTTAATCAGAGCGAGGTCATCAGCAACTTGACCTCAGAGGGGGCTGGCCAGCATCACAGAGTACAGAGACAGCCGGCCAGGGACTCTAAAGCAAATTGTTAGTGTGTGTGTGTGTGATGGGGGGGTCATATGTAAAACAAATCTGTTAAATGTTATCATTTGTCAGTGAAGGTTAAAGCAGATGTAGTGCTGCTGTATGGAGCTGAGCCCTGGCTGCCCCAACTTCTTATCAGTTCATTCACAGCCAAACAGGAGGAGGGAGAAAGGGAGAGGACTGCTCATGGTTGCTGTGTGTACCGGCTGAGTAGTGCTGGTCATAGTGCAGTTTCTCCAGGGGCTCCAGAAGTATGGCATCTGGCTCCCTCTTCATCTCCATGTTAGCTGTGAGCTGTGCATATCAGTTCACAACATCAATGTAGCCGTCCAGACTGAAGCTATCTATTAGCTCCTATGTACTGTGGGCCGTCATAAAGTAACAGTGTATGGGTCGTGCACAGGGCCGATTCTGGGGTTTCTGCCGCCTGAGGTTTGCCCCCTCACTAAGCCCCCCCCCCGCCGCCGCCACCGCCGCCACCACCACCGAATCACCCGCACCTGCACCCCCGCACCCCTCCCTCCCCCCCAGGCCGGCCCTGCAGCCACTCACCTGTCCTGCAGCAGCCGTCCCGTCCCGCTTACCGCTGTCTCCCGACCCTGCAGCGGCTCACCTCTCCTGCCGCAGCCGTCCCATCCCGTCCCACCGCTCACCGCTGTTCCTTTCTGCGCTCCAGTGCCGTCAGTCAGCAGCTGTCATCGCCCTCCAGCGAGTCGTGAGTGCCTGGGGTCAGCGGGGGCATCGCGGCCCCCGCTGACCCCGGGCACTCACGACTCGCTGGAGGGCGATGACAGCTGCTGACTGACGGCGTGGGACAGCGGTAGGCGTTGGTGGCGGGACGGGACGGCTGCGGCAGGACAGGTGAGCGGCTGCAGGGCTGCTGTCTGCCGCCCCCTGCAGGGGCGCAGAATCTGCCGCCTGAGGCGGAATACTCATTCCGCCTCATGGCAGAAACGGCCCTGGTCGTGCAGTGCCCATTACATAAATGCTTTTGCAAATGGCAGCCCCCAGTGAGTCACATTATTATTAAAGGGGTTGGCCACTTTATAGTAAAATTGCTCAGTGTACAATAATAGTAACTGTACTCACTGTATATACTGACAGCAGCTCCCTGTGTACCTCATAGAACTAAAATTAGACTCCTCTCCTCCAGGCTGTGTCACCCTGCTTTGTTGTGTTTCTGTGCATAACATGGCTGACATGAAGAAGCATGTGACCATGCCCTGCCCCCAGTGTCCACCATAGGCATATACAGGCTCACTATTGGACACTTGGGGGCGGGACATGGTCACATGCTACTCCATGTCAGCCATCTTATGGATAGAAACACCACAGAGCAGGGCAGCCCAGCCTGGAGGAGGGGAGTCTGATTTTATTTCTATGAGGTACACAGGGAGCTGCTGTCAGTATATACAGTGAGTACACTTACTAATACTGTACACTGAGCAATTTTACTATAAAGTGGCCAACCCCTTTAAATGAAATCTAACTATTTTTAAAGACAGCTATCAAAAATAATAATAATAATAATAATAATAATAATAACAATAATAAATACAAACATTTTGACACATTTCCATTAATTCCCCAGTATTTATAGTTTACTATCATCTGTAAAGGTTCCCTCTTTGAAAACATTGATCAAAAACTGGCCTCTAGTCGGCAACCTTACCGATCAGCTGTAATCTGTAGAGAAACTAGACTGTATGTGAGAAATTTCCTGGCAGCACCACCATAGTGGCGATGAAGCGGTTATCTCTGTACTACAAGAAGGAAATGTTCATTCAGAATGAGATGCTCTTTGTAGCTGCTCTCTATTCTGGCCATGAGATGAGGATTCTCAACAAAGGACCTTCCCCCTGTATTTATTATTAATGGAGTATATAAGAATTTATATTTTAAGCGTGACAACCCCTTTTACTCTTATACTTTTCTTTTTAGGAAGCCGAGGAGTCAAGTTAGAGCGATGGAACGTCAGTTTATCATCTCTAAGTGATGCAGTGATATTAAATGAAAGCTCCACAGGCTATGCCGGTGCTTCTTGGTATGATGTTGCATCCGTATCTTGGCCCTGGGATAGCAATGGCTTT
Source organism: Dendropsophus ebraccatus (assembly GCF_027789765.1). NCBI lineage: Eukaryota > Metazoa > Chordata > Amphibia > Anura > Hylidae > Dendropsophus > Dendropsophus ebraccatus. Next base: position 27,794,552 of record NC_091455.1, on the reverse strand, counting down.
GTGGCTCGGCTCAGTGGATTCTTTATGCCTCCAGAAACAGATTATTACAACTTCTATATAAAAGGATATGGTATTTCTGCTCTGTACTTCAATGAATCAGGTGATCCTGCAGCAAAGGTAATCTGAACAATTTACCTGGCAACACATCCTTAAAATTCCCCTTAAAGGGGAACTTGGTGGGAAAAAAAAAATCTTTCAAATCAACTTGTTTTAGAAAGTTGTACAAATTTGTAATGTTTTTCTATTTTAAAATGTCTTAAAGTCTTCCAGTACTGCAGGAAGTGGTGGATTCTTTCCAGTCTGACATAGTACTCTTTGCTGCCACCTTCTGTCCATGTCAGGAACTGTCCAGAGCAGTAGCAAATTCCAGAAAAAACCTCTCCTGCTCTGGACAGTTCCTGACACAGACAGAGGTAGCAGTAGAGAGCATTGTGTCAGACTGGAAATAATCCACCACTTCCTGCAGGACATACAGCAGCTGAAAAGTGCTGGAAGACTTGAGATTTTTAAATGAAAGTAAATTACAAATTTATATAACTTTCTGACACCAATTGATTTAAAAGAAAAGCATTTTTACCTGCGTACCCCTTCAAACTTTCAAGACTGAGCTGATTTTAGCCTACTTTACAAATCCTAGGTATACTGTACAGTATCATCTTTTGGGTTTGCATTGCAAATAACAAGTTGACTTTTATGGTTTATGACATTATCACTATAATAAACTTTTTTTTATCGTATATGAAAGTGGTGATAGCAAATATGTACATATATTTTTCATTTGTTATGGGGAAGGCTTTGGGAAGAGGACTGTTTTATTTATGTTACTATATATTCACACTATTTTTGTTTATATACATTGTGTGTCCCACTTGACGATAAGACCATGCAATTATCTGACTGCAAATGTAATCCACTGCAGTACAGATCTGTAGTGCAGTGTATTATACCTTTCAGCATTTCACCAAACTTAAATCAGAGGCCGTTCTCAGGCCTTCATTTGCCATGGCTGCCATCCCATTGTCATGAATCGCATTGTAGGATGCCAATGGAGAACAGGAGAAACCTCATCCCTCTGTCAACTACTTAAATATAAAAGGTTAAATAGCCCAGTTCAAATCTAGCTCTGACCCTGGATATTGCAGCAGAAGGCCAGCTGTATATGACAGCTGCCTCCTCACTGTGACTATGCCCCCCACTTATATCCACCCAGTGTCAGACTGGGGTATATGGGGCCCACCAGAGGAAATGATCCTGGGGTCCCACCAGTGAAGAACCAGCGAGAAACAACATGTCAGTCAGATTTTGTGCAGATTCTAAAGCTGGGGGCCCACTGGAGGATCCTCCGGTCCTCTGGTGGGCTAGTCCGACACTGTATCCACCATATATCTGCACAGTGGGTAATCAATAAGTTGTTATTAAGAGAACCTAACCAGAACTAACTAAGACTAGTGTAATAGATTCATTTTCATAGAGAGCCTTACAAATTCTAATTTATCTTATTGACTTATAAGAGGGAGCATCATGTGTCTAGTATTGTTCTGGTTTGTCAACTGCAGACCACACATTCTTGGCATCAAAAATACCTGAATAAAAGATGGAAAACAACTCTGTTAATTTCCTTGTATTTTCCTCTATTTCCATATAACAGGTGCAGATTGCTTATAATGGCTACCCATCGTATTCTTACTCCTATTATTCAAATCAGAAGTCGAAGACTTTTTACCTCCCAGCAGGCAAGCCGTAAGTCATATTGGCTAAGACCAAACAGTCATCGGGTGGGTGGGGTTATGTATTAACCCTAATTTAGCCCCACCCCTGTAGGAGGAGCTAACATCTTAACCCAGTAGAAACTGCAGCATTAAAGGCAGCATGACATGGAGGAGACCAGGAGCTGATAACCATGTTATGGGGGGCACAGAGGTTAGCCATGTTGTGGGGGACACAAAGGTTAGCCATGTTATGGAGGGGCAAAGAGGTTAGCCATGTTATGGGGGGCACAGAGGTTAGCCATGTTATGGGGGACAAAGAGGTTAGCCATGTTATTGGGGGCACAGAGGTTAGCCATGTTATGGGGAGGCAAAGAGGTTGTCCACGTTGCTTTGCAGTGTTGGGGTCCTGGGATAACAGCTGTTTGTATGCCCTCCAATGTTTCATGGATTTTATCACAATCTTTAAAACATTGTGAGCCCATTGGGGACGGGGACCAGTATGAGTAACTACAATTTCTGTACAGAACTGCAGAATAGGTTGGAGCTATATAAATAAAGGAACCATGGGGGAGATTTATCAAAACTTGTGCAGAGGAACAGGGAAGCAGTTGCCCATAGCAACCAGTCAGATTCTAGGTTTTATTTTTAGAGGCCTTAGAGGCCCGGGCCAATTTCAACTTTTGTGTTTTCGTTTTTTTTCCTCCTTGTGCTTAAAAGGCCATAGCACTTGGATTTTTTCACCTAGAAACCCACATGAGCCCTTATTATCTGCGTCACTAATTGTACTTTGCAAAGGCAGACTGAATTTTTGCATAAAGTACACTGCGAAAGCAGAAAAAAATTCAATGTGTGGTGAAATTGAAAAAAAAAAAAAAAGCATTTCTTTATTTGGTGGGTATTTGTTTTTACGCCATTCGCCCTGGGGTAAAACTGACTTGTTCTATAGGTTCCTCAAGTTGTTACGATTACAACGATATATAACATATAACAACTTTTATATTATCTGATGGCCTGTAAAAAATTAAAACCATTGTTAACAAATATATGTTCTTTAAAATCGCTCTATTCCCAGGCTTATAACGCTTTCACCCTTTGGTCTATGGGGCTGTGTGTGGTGTCATTTTTTGCGCCATGATGTTTGCTTTCTATCGGTACATTGGTTGTGCATATACGATTTTCTGATCGCTTTTTATGACAATTTTTCTGGATTTGTTGCGACCAAAAATCCGCAATTTTGCACTTTGGGATTTTTTGGGCGCTTACGCCATTTACCGTGCGAGATCAGGAATGTAATTAATTAATAGTTCGGGCGATTACACACTTGGTAATACCAAACATATTTATTTATTTATTTTTATTTATAACATGGAAAAAGGGGGGTTATTCAAACTTTTATTAGGGGAGGGGGCTTTTGATTAACAATAACACATTTTTTTTACTTTTACACTTATAATAGAAACCCCCCTGGGGGACTTCTAAGTATAAGTGCACTGATCTCTCATAGAGATCTATGCTGTATAGTTATACAGAATAGATACATGAGATAGGCACACGATTGCTTCCGGCTGCTGCAATCAAGTGCCGAGCCAGGATCAGCACCATTAGGGCGCAGACACCCGGTCGGTAAGGAAGTGTTGATCGCTCCTCTGGGACAACGTCCCAGGCGGGGGGGGGCGGGGGCTGGCGATCCACCCCCGTAGACACCAGGGAATCAGCTGCAGTAAGCAATCAGATGCAGCTGTCAACTTGGACAGCTGCATCCGATTACTTAATAGTCGCGGCCCCGGGCTACATGCGGCACCCGGGACCGTGGCGGTTCATGGTCGTCTAAGGGTTAAAAATGGAGAAAGCAATCTGATTGGTTGCTATGGGCAACTGGTTCCCTGTTCCTCTGCACAGGCTTTGATAACTCTCCCCCCTATATTGTTATTATTGTACAGTGTAGGTGCAGTGCTGCTGCTGTCTGTAATATGGAGAGGAAAGATGCTGCTTCAATCTATTTCTTGCTGAGGTATACAGAATCCTGGCTCATTGTACCCCCCCATAACCACCACCACCACCTGTAGGATGGCTACTATAGTGCATATGTAATCCAGGACTACAACTCCTATCATGTACATGTGTGCTGGGGTTTGTAGTCCTACAACAGATAAAGATAAAAAAAAACTAGTTTATTTGATAATATAAGTAATTGGCAGCCACCATGCTGCTCTAAAGAGACTTGTGGTAATTGAGACATTTCCATGCCTATAGGTAGAGTGGGTGGAGCTATATTCAGAGAGGAGGGGGTGGAGCTATAGGCTTACAGAGCTGTGATGTCACTGCTGACCCCTGTGACCTGGAAGTTCTTTATGTAAACAAACACAAATCCAAAAAGCAGCAACAGAGGAGAAAAGATGTTAGAGGAAACAACTAGGGGAAAAGGACAAATGACAAATTATTCCCTTTTCCAATAAGAAATGTTTCTACTATTTTTAAATCAGGTTGATGGTTCACCCAACACTTGGCGTTGTACAAACTGGCACACCTTTCAAATAGCTGCCATTTGCCTTCTATTCTTTTAACAGGTGGTGTCCGCATAGTGGCAGTACATTTATGGCAGAGTATAGCCTATACATTTTATACCAAAATCTGCTGCAGGCAGACAACAGTATAATGTGTATAGGGTCTTGCTGACTCACCACTCAGAGAGGATGTTGGTGATTGATGTGACTGTTTTTTTTTACTGCCCGACCCTTTTTTTCTCTGAGGGATAAGCCAGCGCCAAAAAAGGTGGTAGCTTAGCCCTCCCCTTCCATAGGAAACACATGACCTGTTTTGCTGAACTTTTATGTGTATGGGGAGGATGGGAAAGAGAACTGATTCATCTGTATAATGTATTGAGAAATGTATAGGGGGTCTCATAGACTTTAACTGCGTCTGTACATAACGTGCTCTATTCAGAGGAATGCCAGGCAAAGACAAAGGGACACAGTGGTAGTCTTTCTATCACTAATTCTAACATATCTATATGACACATCAGACCTCTCTAAAAAGTTAGGTATACTTTAAAGACCGAATGGAGATCTAGAAACATGTATTTTCTATCTATTTCCAGGTGTTACTTTGAAGCATATATCCAAAATACCTATTATTGGTCACCATCACTTGACGTTGGTTTATACAGTCGGAAGAGTTTGTACACAGATCAGCAGACACCTGATGCAGTGAATGAAATACAGAATATACGATCACAGAGTGCGAATAACCTAGAAACACAGGTATGTAGCATTTGGAATAATATACACTATAGGATACAGTTTTGATGAAGTTTTGTTGGTTTCAATGAAACATCATTATTTTCTTCCACTAAGGTTATAACTCTACAGAACTGGAACACAACCCAACAAGCAGTAGCTGAGGTTCAGCAAATTACTGTCACCACAGACTGTATTTCTCTATGTCCTGCCATGTACTACAGGCTGATCTATGGCAAAGAAGCAACAGGTAGCTTTATGCATAAGTAGAGGACTGGAAAATAATTCTATCTAATATCTATCTATCTATCTATCTATCTATCTCCTATCTATCTCCTATCTATCTCCTATCTATCTCCTATCTATCTATCTATCTATCTATCTATCTATCTATCTATCTATCTATCTATCGTGTCCCACCACGGGTGTTGCTATTGGTTACACCCTTTGTAAAAGCCTGTACTTTTTGGATGTAATTAGTGATGTAGTAGTAACCAAGTTTCGCCACAAGATGTAGCTATGATATGTATGTGTATACCGTATTGCACAGCTGTAGTATTGATCTATCACATCTCAACACTTTTTTTCTAACTGCAAATTATCTATTTTTCCATTGGTAGGTCCACTGTCTGCTGATGCGACTGCTCTGAAAATTGAAGCAGCATTGAATAATTTATGGTCTATACAGCCAGATACAGTCAGTGTTCAACAGGTATCTTCAGATATAGGAAATATCTATACGGTGACATTCAATTCACAAAGAGGTGAGTAAAGACAGGTGACAGGCTCAATGTGAGATATGCTTATTCTCAATAAACTAATAAATGATGTTTCCTGAACCCTTCATGGACAATGCCTGGGATTTTCCATTATATTGTACTTTTTAGTAGTGCACATTTTAACGTTACTTATCCCTTACATAGAGACAGGCAGATCAAGCACAGTTCAGCAGAAGGCAGTGATACAGTGTCATAACTAATTACTTAAATATGCCATGTTTACCTGTTTTATCAAGGGCTGCAAGCCTGCTACTCAACTCAACTTTTTTTTTTACTTCCTCGACAAAGTGAAATGTGTGTATGATTGGCTTCTGGGCCTTGTGCCATCTTTGTGCTCCTCTCTGCAGCCCCCATATCAAATTATTTCCTCCCCATGCAGCCCCCATATAGTATCAACACCCCCCTGCAGCCCCCATATAGGATCAGCCCCCCCCTGCAGCCCCCATATAGCATTCATTTAATCCCTAAGCCACCATTTTGTATCAGCCCTCTCATGCAGTTGCCATTTGGTATCACCCCCCTCCTGCAGTCTGCATTTAGTATCACTCCCCTCCTGCAGTCTGTATTTAGTATCAGCCCCCTCCTGCAGCCCCCATTTAGTATCAGCCCCCTTCTGCAGCCTCTATTTAGTATCAGCCTACACCTCCCTTGGAGCTTCGGCCAAAAGAAACCTGCAGCATCACAGAGGGGCTGTCCTTGAATGACAACACTCCCAGGAGGTCTGATTACCAAAGATGTTTTCGCCAGATGTGACCAGTTAGTAGGCCAAAGACTGCCCAAGGACAGTTAGAAAGTGTATTTTTGGGCCATATAAGTAACGCTCAGTGCTGGGGGCTGTATACCAACATATCTATAGATGCAGTCATGTTTTATTAGTGATTGGTTATTTTTAAAGGAGTAATAGTTGCTCTGCTTCCTAAAATTTCCGCTTTACATCATCATCAAGATTTAGCAACTTCTTGAAGGCACTATAGAACTTTGATTTCATCACATAACCACCGAGTTAAATGCAAAAATTCTGATAATAGAAAAAAAAACACTACATATGGATTTATACAGCCATTATTGAATCTATTAATAACTTAGCAAGTGAGCCCCCCCCCATTTCTTTTATTTAACTCCATTTTGTGACCCCCCCCCCAATGAGTTAATGAATTCTATGCTACTTATGTTGCTTTGTTCCCCAGTGATATGGGCAAATAATTAGAGCTTTTCCATATGCGACTATATGTATAAAGTTATGACAAGATATGAGCGAGTACTACTCGATCAAATATTTCACTATTCAAAAGATTCATTTTTAAGTGAATATCCGAGTGAAAAAGCAGTAAAAATTATATTAATCTCCCACCATGATTGGTGCTTTTTTTCTAGCCAATAAACATTCAGGGAGCCTGTGACAGGCTGTGGATGGCTTACTGTGGGTGGGTGGCTTGCTTACTCATGTGACCTTGGACTATAACAATGCAGTTCCCGCTGCTCAACATCAGATGCCATCTTGAACCTAGTGAGAGAGAGATCTTGTAGTAGGGACAGTTAGGATTTAGGTGATTTAGGGCAGGCAAGACCCCAGAAGCCTTTCTATTGTGTATTAACACTACATAGCACAGCATATAAATCAGTCTATACAGTGAATAGGCCGGCTACCTACTACTATCATCTACTTAGACAGACAGGAATAGACCTGATGTGCTGTTACATGCTAATTGTAGCAGGGCAATTTTTGGCACTCTGCGGTACATTAAAAAAAAAAAGAAAAGAAAGAAAGAAAAAACAAAGTGTCACGTCCAGGCCACTGCCATACGTGAAAGCTTATAATTCTCCTCTATACACCTGTGTTCACCTCTTTGCTGTTACATTCTAATTGTCGCCGGCCTCAAACTTAATTACACTCACCTCAATGGCCTGTCACTCAATTTTGGGAGGGCTCACCTCAAGGGCCTGAAACTCAATTTATGAAGCCCTCCAGAATTTAGTTTGAGGCCCTTGAGGTCAGACCTCAAACTCAATTAACTATTATTGTGGGCTCACCTCAAGAGCCTCTAACGCAATTCTTACAGGGTGTCCATGAGGCCTACACCCCTTTATGTGTAGGACATGTCTGACCATATCACACAAACACATACACACAAAGACAGTTAGTGGTGGGTGCTGTTTGATTCCCCCCTTGTCTATGCCATCTGTGGTTGTCAGAGGCAACGTGTTTTAAAGGGGTGTAGGAATTTTTTTTATCCTTACAGTTTGGCTTTCTGTCTATGTTAAAGTAGAGGAAATAAGGTTTCCTTGTATTTTTTCCACTTTAAATAGAGGTTATGTTGTGCTTTGAGTGTATTGTTTAAAACCTGTGATAGTGGCATAACACTGAGATTTGGGCATGTTAGATGCACCCAGGCATGCTTCCCCCTGCTGTTCCAGTTGCATTCCAGAGGTGTTTGCATTATTTTCTGAGTTGTCATTGTCAACTTGATGACCTTTAAGTGGTTGAATTTAGGTTTCCTAGAAACAATCATGCATCTTCCATTGACTTCAATGAGATTTGATATTAAATCCAATTTTAAAACATTACGGAGTTTTGGTATCGAATTTTGGGCCTTTGAGTATTTTACTACTCGCTCATCTCTAGTTATGACATAATATATAATAATTTTATATGTATATTTAATTATTTTAGGTGATTTCCAACTATCTTCCTATGAAATTAAGCTACCACATTCCAAGAAATGAGCATGCATCTCCTATTGACTTCAAAGAGTTTGATATTCGATAAAATTTTTAACCATTAAGAAGTATTCAAATCGAATTTCAGGCCTTCTAGTATTTTACTACTCGCTCATCTCTAGTTACGACATAATATATAATATTTTATATGTATATTTAATCATTTTAGGTGATTTCCTACTACTTTCCTATGAGATTTTGGAGGGAAGCAACATTACTGTGAAAATTGAAGAGATAACCAAAGGTGTTTCTGACATGAAGACTTTCACTTTAGTGTGGGATGATGTGTACTCCTCACCTCTGCCAACAATTGCATCCTCTGTAGAGGTCAGTTAGAAGAACTTTAGGGATTTGATACAGTGCAAATGTTTTACTATCCTAGAGTGTTTTCCCAGCCCTATACAAAGTGGCACATGACTGTGGGAGGGGGGCCCTATATCCCTTGCAGTCCTTCCTGTATAATGGTTTACATTTAAGCACAGGTGGTTCTTCTTTAAGAGGCAATACATATGTGCCTAATGTAATACTATAAGGGGTGGGGTTTAGGAATAGCTTTAACTATCTCCTGTCCCTTTTTCTTGACCCCATCTTTTTTATTTTATTCTGTTTCCACTGTTTATCTAATGCATCTATTAGTGTAAATATTTTTTGTTTATTCATGGTACCAGATACAATATTATACAATATTATTATTTTATTTATTTGATGATTTACAGTTAGGAATTAACCCACTAATCCCAAGTGGAGGGCAAATTTTCAACCATGGTTCTTGAGAGCTTTCCTCCATATGGGGTTTTTCCTCTCCTTAGTGCTGGAGGATAACCATTTGTGATGTGGGAAATAACATTGCTCAGCACAATTTTAAATTTTACATCTTTGTTTGGATTTGTATACATGAATAGCAGTAAATTAAGTGTGCAAAAAAGTGTAAATTTATATTTTACACACTGTCACAGCTTTGGTTTGAGGGTCCAGGAGTGCATGAGCTCTATTTTATGGCTACTGCATGAAACTCAAACAGTGTGGACCTTTCCATACTACCCGATCTTCCGTCAGCAGAAGTGGCTGCATGCCGATCGGGAAAAGCTGTCAGATGACAGGTACACTTTATTAAGGGGAAGCAAGGGTCCATCCCATAAAAAGTGCTGTGGAGCTCATACTACAAGTTTATGCTTGTAGTATGTGTAAAAAGGTCTATGGGTATAAACAGAAAATAGGTTCATGCCTACGAGTAGCCTTTTAGAAAGATGTTACCAGTCTTTGGGATTTTATGAGTTGTTTGGGACCACATGGGATGCTGGATTCAAAACCTAAACATGGATCTGTTGTACTGAATATAAGAATCTAATTTCTAGATTTCTCAGGTGATACTAGATTACTATGGCACCTTATGACCCTCGGATCAGAGCCTAATTTTAGGACTTGAAGTCCATGATTACCAAGGTGCACAAATATTAGCAGGGCTATAGCTGTAATACACAGTCACAAACCAATGCCTGCATACAGCTCATTTATCAAATGTCTACTTTATTCTTCAAGACTCAAATAAGTAATCTACAGTGCTTTTGTATCCCACAGAGTACCAGTGTATGGTCAGAAAGTGAATACATTTTGTTACTGATAGACTAAATTCAGTCCATTATAAAATACCATTGTTTGTTAAGATGACACATTTTGGGTGAAAAACAACAATATAAACACATTTTGTTACAGGTTTTCCTTGTGTTACTCAACTATGAAAATGTGTTCCCTCTAGGTGAGGAACGCCGTGTTACAGATGCTAGGTGCACAGTGTCCGGATGCAGTAGCTAAACAGAAGGAAAGTGTTTCGGTCAAGTATTTCAGGAACTATGAAACAGATTGGGTATGAAGAGATACATTTCACAGTATTTAACATTTAAAAAGTATGAAACATATGTTGTAGAGTTTAGTTACCTAAAGAAAAATACAATAAAGGAAAAGTTAGACCTCTAAGCTGTGATGATATATAAGTATTGGTCACCTGATAATATTAATAACGATATTTAATATAGAAATAAAAAGTGTCACAATGCTAATAGGCAGTTTAAAATCACGGCAATCTGTACAATGATATATATATATATATATATATATATATATATATATACCAACAAAGGGCTCTAATTGTCAAACAAAACAAAGGCCCTTTGTTGGTTTATATATATATATATATATATATATATATATATATATATATGTTATTGTATATACAGATTGTCGTGATTTTAAACTGCCTATTAGCAATGTGACACTTTTTATTTCTATATTAAATATTGTTATTACCATTATCATGTTACCAATACTTACATATCATCACAGCTTAGAGGTCTAGGCTTTCCTTTATTGTATTTTTCTTTATTGACTATAGTGATCTAGGGTTGTCACTGCCTATTTGACCTCAGCACCAATGGAGACAGTGAGCTGCACCCACCTCTTGACTGTTACTATTAGAGTTTAGTTCCCCCACTATGTCTAATATTGTTTTATGTCCCCAATTTGAGATAATAAACTCATGTTCTTGCCCACAGAAGGGAGTCCCAAGCAGTAAGCCGTAGGACATTGTCATTTCCTGTGATTTTGGTATTAGCATTTATGAGTATTTTTTATTGTTCAAATTTCGAACACATTATAGAACTTTTTTTTTTTTGTTTTTATAGGGGACTTGATCACACAGTTATTTATAGAATCCACTACAATATGTTTACACAAGCATTGTTTTGTGGACATCTTTTTGATGCCAAAAGACGACTGCAAATAATGATAATCATCATTTTTTCCGGCCAATCAGTATCGAAAGATGATTGCAAAATGATTGTTATATTAACATAGCCGTAATCTAGGAATGTGCTCCATTAACGTTTATGGAAAAAAAGCCGTCCATGTCCACATTGTAAAAAATAATTCTTGCTTTAGACTTAAAGAGGATGTACCATCAGGTACACTCTCTTTAAAATCCTTTTTTGGTTCCTGCGTACGGCGCTGCTCTATTCATGGTTACCGGGAGGGGGGTGAAGTACTGGAGGCGGGCCGGCCCGCCCAAAGTGGGAGGAAACCCCCGCCCCCTCCATGACGTCTCTCCATTAGAATCAATGGAGCCGCTTCATGGAGGGGCGGGGGTTTCTTCCCACTGGGGATGGGCCAACCCGCCTCCAGTGCTTCACCCCGTCCCGGTAACCATGAATAGAGCGGCACCATACGCAGGAACCTGGACGCAGTTCAAAAAAAATGATCGCAGCACTGGCTTCCCCATGCAGATGCTGTCCGATTCATGTGTTATTTTAGAGAGAGTGTACCTGATGGTACATCCTCTTTGAGATTTAGAATTTTGGATAAGAAAAGTAGACATATTTTCTTCTTAATTTATTTTCTCCTTAATTTATTTTACAGTGTGGGAACCTAGCCTAAAACTTATTGTGGTTTATTATAGTGCTTGAAAAGCCCTATATTGTAATGCGTATTCTTCTTCTTCTTCTTCCAGCCATTTTTCTGCATGTAATACAGCCCGAACCGCTTTGTGCACACACTCCATTCAAACTGCGTTTCGAAGCCCTCGGCGGTGTGTGGTGTGCTATCTATTTTTCGTTTCGATCGGATTTGTCGTTTTTAAGAAATTTACATTAAACAACCCCAAATTTCCCATAGAAAATAATGGCCCATTGCAAATAATGGCCACACTCTAACCGCTAACAGCCAATCACAGCACATATGCAAATAGCTGAAAAATAGCAGCCAATAGGCACTCTAAGGTTTTGTCAGGCAATGTATCACACCATCCACAGTCACATGTCCACTATTGGCCAATAGGAGATGTTATATATGGAAGGTCCTTAATGATTTTGTCTCACTGACATGAGTAAGATTGTCATGGTAACCGAGCAATGATCTTTACCATTATAAGTACCCAGATCGCTCTTAAAGGGACCCAGGTCGCCTTTAAAGGAACGCAAGTCGCTCTTAAAGGGACGGGAGCCATGTCGCTCTTAAAGGGACCAAGGTCGTTCTTAAAGGGACCCAAGTCGCTCTTAAAAGGACGGGACCCAAGTCACTCTTAAAGGGTCCCATGTAGCTCTAAAAGGGATCCAAGTAGCTCTTAAAGTGACGGGACCCAAGTTGCTCTTAAACGGACAGGACGCATGTTGCTCTTAAAGGGACCCAAGTCACTCCAAAAGGTATGGGACCCATGTCGCTCTTAAAGAGACCCATGTTGCTAGAGCGACCTGGGTCCTTTTAATAGCGACCCGGGTCCCTTTAAGAGCGAACTGGGTCCCTTTAAGAGCTAAATGGGTCCCTTTAAGAGCAAAATATATCCCTTTAAGTGTGAAATTGGTCCCTTTAAGAGCAACCTGGGTCCCTTTAAGAGTGAAATTGGTCCCTTTAAGAGCGAAATGGGTCCCTTTAAGAGCGACCTGGGTCCCTTAAAGAGCGTCCTGGGTCCCTTTAAGAGCGAAATGGGTCCCTTTAAGAGCTAAATGGGTCCCTTTAAGAGCAAAATATATCCCTTTAAGCGTCAAATTGGTCCCTTTAAGAGCGACCTGGGTCCCTTTAAGAGCGACCTGGGTCCCTTTAAGAGCGAAATATGTCCCTTTAAGAGCAAAATGGGTCCCTTTAAGAGCAACCTGGGTCCCTTTAGAGCAACCTGGGTCCCTTAAAGAGCGTCCTGGGTCCCTTTAAGAGCGAAATGGGTCCCTTTAAGAGCTAAATGGGTCCCTTTAAGAGCAAAATATATCCCTTTAAGCATGAAATTGGTCCCTTTAAGAGCGACCTGGGTTCCTTTAAGAGCGACCTGGGCCCCTTTAAGAGCGAATTATGTCCCTTTAAGAGAAAAATGGGTCCCTTTAAGAGCGACCTGGGTTCCTTTAAGAGTGACCTGGGTCCCTTTAAGAGTGATCTGGGTCCCTTTAAGTGTGATCTGGGTCCCTTTAAGTGCGATCTGGGTCCCTTTAAGAGCGAAATGGGTCCCTTTAAGAGCGACCTGGGTCCTATTAAGAGCTACCTGGGTCCCCTTAAGAGCGACCTGGCTCCCTTTAAGAGCAAAATATGTCCCTTTAAGAGCGAAATATGTCCCTTTAAGAGCAAAATGGGTCCCTTTAAGAGCAAACTGGGTCCATTTAAGTGCGATCTGGGTCCCTTTAAGTGCGATCTGGGTCCCTTTAAGAGCGACCTGGGTCCCTTTAAGAGCGGAATGGGTCCCTTTAAGCGTGAAATTGGTCCCTTTATGAGTGAAATTGGTCCCTTTAAGAGCGAAATATGTCCCTTTAAGAGCAAAATGGGTCCCTTTAAGAGCGACCTGGATCCCTTTAAGACCGAAATGGGTCCCTTTAAGAGCGACCTGGGTCCCTTTAAGAGCAAAATATGTCCCTTTAAGAGCGAAATGGGTCCCTTTAAGTGTGAAATTGGTCCCTTTATGAGTGAAATTGGTCCCTTTAAGGGTGACCTGGGTCCCTTAAAGAGCGAAATATGTCCCTTTAAGAGCGAAATGGGTCCCTTTAAGAGCGGAATGGGTCCCTTTAAGAGCTACCTGGGTCCCTTTAATAGCGAAATTGGTCCCTTTTAAGAGTGAAATGGGTCCCTTTTAAGAGCGACCTGGGTCCCTTTAAGAGCAAAATATGTCCCTTTTAGAGCGAAATTGGTCCCTTTAAGAGCGACCTGGGTCCCTTTAAGGGCAAAATATGTCCCTTTAAGAGCAAAATGGGTCCTTTTAAGAGCGACCTGGGTCCCTTTAAGAGCAAAATGGGTCACTTTAAGAGCGAAATGGGTCCCTTTAAGAGCAACCTGGGTCCCTTTAAGAGCGACCTGGGTCCCTTTAAGAGCAAAAAATGTCCCTTTAAGAGCGAAATATGTCCCTTTTAAGAGTGAAATTGGTCCTTTTAAGAGCGACCTTGGTCCCTTTAAGAGCGAAATATGTCCCTTTAACAGCAAAATGGGTCCTTTTAAGAGCGACCTGGGTCCCTTTAAGAGCGAACTGGGTCCATTTAAAAGCGAACTGGGTCTCTTTTAATACGATCTGGGTCCCTTTAAGAACCCCCTTAGTCCCTTTAAGAGCGAAATGGGTCCCTTTAAGAACGAAATGGGTCTCTTTAAGAGTGACCTGGGTTCCGTTAAGAGCGACCTGGGTCCCTTTAAGAGCGAAGGGACCCATGTCGCTCTTAAAGGGACGGGAGCCAAGTTGCTCTTAAAGGGATGGGACCCAAGTCGCTCTTAAAGGGACAGCACCCAGCATTTATGTTAAAAGGAAGTCATTGGTAAAGGGGTGCTCTGGAAGTCACTGGTAAAGGGCCGCTCTTTTCAAGCACTATGTATTTCCCTGGAAATGCAAATCTAGTTATTAAATGCATTGGCACAATTAGAATGGTTTGTATAAAAAGGTGGACGTAACCTGTAACACCTTGTGATAATAAGACACTAAACAGGCACAGATCTGCTATACTGATGCAGTTATAAATCTGCATTCTGCAAACAATTGACTTTTGTTCTTTAAAAAAAAAAATGGAAACTTGGCACCTGCTCCACCAATATTTTTTTATTCTCTCAAAAGGATTACTACTGGGGCACTCTGACCGATCAGACTGAAGCATTTTGTGGGCGATATTCCTTAAAGAATCCACAAACGCTCTATGATTCTAATATATGGAACTCAGGAACTCAGTCTGTGTATGGTTTTATCTCACTGACTCTATACAACCAGGTAAGATTATTTATTTCTGATTTACTTAGCATTTATTTTGGCTGGTACAATAGGAATACATATTATTAGTGGTGATCTTTTAGAAAATAGACCCTAATTTAAAAATATGTTAATATCAGAGATTGGGGTGCAGTCTAGTTGGCTCTATATGTAGTGTCCCAAAACCTATGAGCCACTGCTGTATGTAGGTCAGTACTGAAGGTAGATGTGCTATTGAATATTCTGTGAATGATAGAGGTCTTACTGCAATTTGGTCACTAGATGTCACTGTCTGTTATGGTATTATTGTAAAGCACAGGTTAAGGGAATGCTATCAAAAAGGGTTAAGGGTGTACAAGCTTAGGTACATGTTCTCCTGTCTTTCACTAGCTGAGAATTGGCTTGTTGACCAATCCCTGCAAAGGCCACCAAAAAGAGATACTTTTCTGTCTCCCAAGGTTCCTTTCCACCAATAGGAAACTAGAGAAAAGTTTACAAATAGAAGTAGAGCGGGCCATGTGCTGTGTTCTGTGATAGACCAGTATAGTTCACTGGCTGGCTAGTACACCTTGAGTAGGGCAATGCAGGGGAACTGTGGCCTATCCATGCTGAAGGGATAAGTTAAAGGGGTAGTGCGGCGTTTTGTTTTTTCTGGTTAATTAACAAACATTACAAAGTTATATAACTTTGTAATGTGTGTTACTAAGTGGTCTGCCCCCCTGCGCAGTTAGCGGGAAATTCGAACGGCGATTGTCACCAGTGGGATGGTAAGTATATTTTATGCGTGTGTCTGTGTTTGTCTGTTTGTTGTATGTGTGGCCGCCGCACTACCCCTTTAAGTGTCAAGCCAGCAGATTGGAGAAGACATATATGCCAATGTACTCAGATACATCTTGCCAGAATCTAAAGGGTACCCCAACGTCTGGCTCACCCTTGACTTGAGCCTGTACGACTGGACATGCCTGGCCCAGTAACAACCGTATCATCATCAAAGACATGAGTACAGGTTGTCGTCAAGTTTATCGTCACCTACAGAGCACAGTACTAATTGGATAGTGGGTATTGAGAAAAGGGCATCCCTTTCTTTAAAAAATGTATTTTTATCAATAGACAACCGATGGGGTAATATAACAAAATCAGTCACACTCTCCTTATGGATCCCTCACTACATCCTAGGGTCTCTAGGTTCTCTATACTGTTGTGTATAATGTATATAATATGTACCTGGGATCTTCTTTACCACCACCAGGTAAAAATCCAGTCCAACCTCGGTTCTTTTCCAGAGATTAAGCCTTTATTCAGATTGACAACAAGTGTAATAGGGTTATGAATGAATGTACTACAGTACAATACCCAGAAGCTTTACCTCCATTCATTCATCCCTCTATATGTTCTTACTTACTCATCCATCATCTTCCACAGTCTATATACCATTTCTACCTCTTTGGTTAACATTGAAGAACATTTGATTGGATAAGAGCAGGATAATCAGTTTTTTTGTAACTAAACACCCAATTTAATTGTTCGAGAAGACTTAAGGCCCTATTCCACGGGGCGATGCAGAGGAGCAAACGAGTGCTGTCAGCGCTAATTTTCTCCTCGTTCCCCGCCCACTGCCATTCCACATGTCGGCAGCGAGCGGGTGAGTACAGAAGGGACCGCAGGGAGGGGTCGGGTAATCGCTAGATTGTCCGGACAGCCCATAGGGGATAGTGGGAGTCTGCTGCCGCTGCCCCTATTCCACGGAGCAACGGCTGGTTATGAAAATAGGGGGAACCCTACTCGCTTTTTGTTTTAAATAAATAAATAATAAAAAAAAAACGCATAGGATGTTCCCTATTTTCATAACCAGCCGGGTTAAAAACCAAGCAACAGCAGCCTGGTAACACCAGGGTGCAAAGGGCCATTGGTTTAGGCCCTCCCCAGCCTAAATGTTACCAGCCTGCTGCCACCCAGTCCAGGAGCGCCAATTTTGACGCTCCAGGACCACTGGCACCCGGCTCTTCCCAGTACCCCTGGTGGCATTGGGTACTGGGGTAATAATGCGGGGTTAGTGTTAGCCATTTTATACCGGCTAACACTAGGCCCCGACTTAGTAATGGATTCCGTCTATTAGACGGCTTCCACTACTAAGTCTAAATAGTAAAGAAATAAAGACAAGACACAAGTGAAAAATATTTTTTATTCAAATAAAAACACCCCCACACCCCTCATTGACCATTTTATTCAAAATAAAATCCAGACAACCGCTGGTCATCGAAGTAGTCCAGCGAATTCGATGTAATCCACAGGATACCGATATCTGAAAAACAAAAAGGGAGAAACACACAAAAAACACACAAACAGGAGCACAACACCCATCATTGTGAGTGGTGTTGTGCACCTTACAGTATGCAGCATCTTTACAGATCGCTGCTTACAGTCTGGCACAAAAGGGGTTAAGGGAGGATGCATTGCATCCCCCTTAACCCTTTGGGTGCCATACTGAACAATCTGGCCCCCAGGGGGTGAAGTAAGGGTCCCCACCTAACCCCTTGAGGGCCAGACTGATGTCAGACTGCACCCATACCAGCAAGGAAGGGGTTAAGTGACCCCCTTCCTCGCTGGGATGGGTGTAGTGCAGGGGAGGGGATGGGGAGAGCTGTATACTCACCCTCCGATGTCTTGATGTTGTCTCTTCTATCTTCTATCTTCTCTGTTCGCCGGTCCCAGTGCAATGAAGTCTCTGTGCTGCGGACCTGCTCTTTATATGTGCGCTCATCAATTAGCTGAGCGCACATATGAATCAAAATGTTTCTTCTAATAATGCTATTGTGATAGCATAATTAGAAGAAGCATTTGATGTTTTAATTAAAGTAAATTTATTATGATTATTTATTATTATTATTAATTATTATAGTAAGCTCTATTACCGGCAATATGAATTAACGGCTTTAATAGAGATGACTGTAATAATTAATACTTTACTTTAATAAAACACATTTTCGCTCTAATAAAGTCACTTTCGTTGTTCAATAGTTTAATTAAAACAAATCCATACTTTTGCAATTAAATATACTGTAAATAAATATATATATATATATATATATTAGTGATGAGCGAATACTGTTCGATCGAATAGATATTCGAATATTCGATATTCGTACGAATATCCCGTGAATATTCGAAAAATATTCGATAAGCGTTCAAATCCCCCAGCTTCCAGTTTCACCCTCCAAATGGTCAAATAGATGTTTTTCACTAATTGAATACTTGTTCCCATAGACTTTAATGGGATCGAATATTCAATCGAACATTCGAATATTTGCGGGATATTCGTATGAATATCGAATATTCGAATATCTCACTATTCGCTCATCACTAATATATATATATATATATATATATATATATACATACATTTATTTATATATATATTTATTTTAACAGTATATTTAATTGCACAAGCATGGATTCATTTTAATTAAATTATTGAACAACAAAAGTAACTTTATTAGAACGAAACTTTGTTTTATTAATTAATTATATTAACCAATACTTATTCCCTGCTTCCCAGAGAGCCTTAACTTTATTAAAACGGCTAAACAAACAATTGTTTAGCTGTTTTATAGAACTCGAACCTGAATCTTTGCAAGATGCTCGTCCGAGTAACGAGTACCATCGAGTACCCTAATGCTCGAACGAGTACCAAGCTCGGACAAACATGCTCGCTCATCACTATTCCTGATCCCTCTTTACCTAAACACATAATTACTGCAGCCAATCAATAGTTATACCAGCTCACCTCTGCAGCCAGTGATTGGCTGCAGGGGTCACATGTCTATGTAGAGGGACCAGAATATACACACCGTAAGGGACCCAGGATGCATTGGAATTGAAGCAATGGGAAACTGGTAAGGGGAGAAAACTTATTGTATTATTTTACCCCTTTTTTTTCATTTAAATTGTCCGACAACCATTTTTAATTAACACCGAATGTTGGACATTAAGTTAAAAGGCCAACATTTACCTTTGAAGGTCAGATCACTGACTTGTCTATGTTGGCTACCTACTATGATAGATAATTTATAGCGGTGCTCTGCCAGCTATTTCTTTTGTGTATGTGATGGTGTTTTTGTGTTGTTTGCAGCTGTGTTTTGCCTATAAAGGAAATATCACAAATTTAATTCATCTATATTTTCAATATGAATTCAGCAACAGTTCAGGAACCACCTCCAGCATGTATGATAGTTTTGACTATGATTTTGCTCAGGGGAACAGGTATGATTCTCTTCATCTTTGCTTTCTTTTTTTTTTAAAGGGAAACTGACAGCACAGATATGCATATGTTTCCAGACACCAATCTCAGGAGCAATGCGTGCATATCTTTGGTGATGCTCTGCCATCCGCCATCTTCGGTAAAAGCATTTTTATTCCAGGCTGACAGTGTCACTGACACTCTCCGCACCCACCCCGCACAGCCCGCTCTCTCTCCATCCACCGCTGTATCTTCAGGCAGGGCCCCGCTGTCAATCATTCTGCAGGGGGTGGGCTGAGGCTGTGTGGGGTGGGCACAGATAGCGTCAAAGACCTAACCCTGTGACACTGTCAGCCCGGAATAAAGATGCTTTTTACTAAAAATGCCAGATCACAGAGCATCAATAAAGGTACAGTATGTACAGTATGCAAAGCTCCTGTGAATGGCGTCTGGAAACTGGCAGCATGGATATATGCATATGGTTTACTCTTGTACTATTTTAACTGTTAGAATTGATTGTTGTTTGCTTTATTATAAGAATTTTAGAAGTTATACACCTGGATGAGGTCTGATAGTCCCTGGTCAGTCTTTTACCTATTTTCTTACTGCCCTCTCCCTCTTTTCATAATGTTTTTTTCTCTCTCTTTTTCTTCTTTTATTTGATTATTATAGTCACGTATAGACTATGGGGGACATTCATGAAGTCCGGCGTTTTTTACCCTGAGCATACAAATATCCCCGCAGCTCCAGAGCTCTGGGGATTTATATAGAGGCGCATTGCCTCTACATAAATCCCGAGCACACGGAGCCCGTCCGTGCGAGAATTTTGAAATCTACGCCAGCTCAGAGTTGTGTGGGGTGGGCACACAGTTCCCGTCCTCATGCAGGAACAGGTTAATTTGAATTGATGTTAAAAGACGGTGGAATGACGGCCAGAAAAAAACAACTATGGGTGAACAACTACAAATAACGGCTTTTGTTTGCAAAATAACAACAATTAATAAATGTCCTGAACATTAATTTGACGGCCACTGCGAAAAAGTGCAATTATTCTATGCATTGTCTCAACTGACAGATACTATTTGCATGGGCTTCAATTGGGAATCATTGAAACTGAAAATAACGGCCGCTATTTTAAAAATAGCGGCTGTCATTTCAGATTAAAAGACAGTGTGTGACCATAGCAATAGGGGGCGATCTACCAGTTAAAGGGGTAGTGTCACAAAGAAAACTAGGTTTATACTGATGCATTATGTTGAATAGAACATATTTACAATGTATAACCTGTTGCCTTCTGGCCCACCAGGCATCCACTAGCCACTCATGCTTAGTTCAACAGCAGTCACCTGATCTGTCCCATTAGTACTGGCAACTTCACATGCAATAAAGGGGAATTGTGGGAAAGTGTGTGCTGTCGTGCATTGGAACAACAAAGGTCACAGTTCTGAAAGGAAACCAAAAAGCAATCAGACGCATAGGGAAAAATAATGGTAAAGTGATGTACACTACGAAACACAGCAGATTTGTATTGCTTAACATATACAGGTGGTCCACATCCGATTTTTCCTTCTTTGCTCCATTTGACCACCATTTTAAGCCTAGTTGAGGGGAGAGAAGTTTTCTGGGTCTTTATAATGATGTCACATCTTATTTTTCCAGTTGGACATACACATGTATAAACTTGCTGGATCTTGTGAAAACCAAGTACTCCGGCAAAAATTTCAAAGTGCAGACTATCCAGCTATTGTCAAGTAATGACTATTACATAGACGTTCTGTACATCGGGCAGACCCAAACTGTAGATGACCTCAATGGTAAGTCACTGTAGAAGTAAAATTGTTACCTCTCTTACCTGCTCAGAGGGAAATTGGATTTTATTAGGATGTCATAGAAGAAGTTTCATACTCAAGCCAGTGTCCTCTTACCATCTCATTGGTTTGTGGCAACAGATTTTAATAGCACGCCTTACAAACAGACAGCGTTTTTGTTATGTTTTATGGCTTTAAAAAAACAAAAACAAAACAAACAAAAAAAACAAAAACCTTTTTGTGTTTTCTTAATGGACAGGGGGTAAGGGCTTGCTACTTTTGGGGGGAAGGTATAGGGGGACATTTATTAAGTCTGGCGTTTTCTGCGCCGGACTTAAAAATGTCCTGCAGCTTCGGCACTACGGAGATTTATGTAGAGGCGTACTGCTTCTACATAAATCCTGTGCGCGGGAACTAAAGATGAATAGCGCAGACTCTGAGTCGGCACCCCCGTTCACCTTCTAAGAGTTATAGCTCCTTTATTTTTTCATCTACAGGACCATGTGTGGGACCAATTGTACATTGCTCTAAATTCCTTCCTTTTAGCGCACAATTCATTGTAAAACTAATATAGATAGATAGAGATAGATAGATAGATAGATAGATAGATGTGAAATTGGAAATTGTTGTTTAACTGTTTTGTTTTGCAGTAAAACTAACATGACATCTTGATTAGTCAGGACAGTACAATTATAACAGAACCCAATATATATATGTTGTTTTTGTAATGTTTTATAATGTTGTAATGTTGTTTTTACTGTTTTACTTTAAAAAATGAAAACTTTCTCCACAGCTCATGATTTTTGGGTACGTGTGACTTTTTGATCACTTCTTATCACAATTTTTTCATATGAGATATGATCAAAAATTTGAAATTCTGTCCCTTTTTTTGTTTGTTCACCAAGCGTGATCAATAATATTATATAATAAGTTAGGATAGTCTTGATACTCTGCTAGTAAAGTCTACTTTCAGCGTTAACATGGAACCCACAAGGCCTCTGCCTGCCATTGCAGCCAATCGGCACCCTGCAATTGTGTCATAGAGGTGCCGTAGTGACCCTGACAGCTGGAGAATTTGGCCTTTTAAATGCAGTGATTGGTCTTGATCAAGGTATTTAAGGGGTTAAGATGCAACAATCGGATTGAAGTTAATATGTAACAGTTGCAGGTTAGTATTGGCTGTAATATTCAGCCATCCCCACTGCATATTGAATAGGCTCAGTTTAGCAGATATGCAGTGACTGCCCAGCTGCTAGGAATTTTTAAATATGCAAAGTAGCTCTCCTCCAGAAGGGAAGAGTTTGCTCTCTGGTGGCACTGATAACATCCCTGCAAGTCTATGCTCTTCCCTTTTGAAGGAAAACTCCCGTTAAGAAAGATTTAAAGTGACACTGTCACCCCCTTTTGTGCATTCTGACATCCCTAGATAGGTGTAAAGGGTAAATTTAGAAGTTTTCATACCTTATTTTATATCATACGTCATGGTGCTTGTTCAAGTAAAAAGTCATCTTTTATCAACTGCAGATTGTGTTAAGTGGGCGGGGCCTCACAGCATTACCACCACTTGGCCACGCCCACAACACCACCATTGCCCCGCCCCCTCACCAGCCATTGGAACAGGCTGGCCTAAAGTCTAGGCCGGCCCACCAATGGCCGTCAAGGGGGCGGGGGCCAACGGTGGCGTTGTGGACGGGGCTAAGTGGCACTAATGCCGTGAGGCCCCGCCCACTTAACACAATCTGCAGTTCATAAAAGATCACTTTTTACTTGAACAAGCACCATGACGTATGATATGAAATAAGGTGTGAAAACTGCTAAATTTACCCTTTACACCTGTGTAGGGATGTCAGAATGCACAAAAGGGGATGACAGTGTCACTTTAAGCCTGTTCAAAGTAAGCCTGTTCAATTCCCACCTGTAATCTAAGCTCCTGACCCACACGCTGCAGAAAATCCTCAGTTCCTGGTCCACTCTGCCTCAGCTCCTCTGTCCTCCCCCTCCCTTCTGAGACAAAAGTTACTTGATCTCTGTCCCTTCTGTTGCCAGGCAAGCTGTATCACCTCATCTGTAACCCTGCCTACCACTGACATTAGCCTTAACAGCCTCTCCTGAGCAGTATAGAGGAAAGGAGACAATGTTGTTTCTCTCTCTCTCTCTCTCTCTCTCTCTCTCTCTCTCTCTCTCTCTCTCTCTCTCTCATCTATGTAGATAAACAGATAGAGAGATAAATAGATGCTGTGTTTACTATGCAAAGCAGGATCAGGTTGAGCCAGTGGTGGGCAGATACTTCAAGACAGGGGCAGGTACCGCCAGATGGTTCTGAGGTGAAATGCATGATGGGAGATGTGGTTTCCTAGACAGGTGCCATGGTGGACTGGAATACCCCTTTAATGGCAACTTATTGTTGTAGCCCTCAACGGATTGTCCAGTGGTGATGTCCCTTGTGCTGTTTTTTTTTATCACCAATAATAGTTTCTTATTTCTTACTTATCTGATCTCTACAGCTATAGGCTATGTTCACACCACATCAAAAAAAAAAAAGGGGGGGGGGGGGGCGCATTTTCTATTTAAAAATACTTCTGTTATTGCCGAGATGTAGTTGACTTCAATGCAATGCATTGAAGTCAATGGAATGACGGACGTATACACACAGTGTATACAATTACAATGAAGGGGTTGTCTGCGCAGCCGGCAAAATAATAATCGTGACAATTATTTTCTGACATCTTCAGACATTATTTACTATTAAATTAAATGGACTTTTCAATTAAAGACACAAAGGGCAATAACTTCACCTAAACTAGAATAATGTACCAACAGCCGTCACTGTAGTGACCGGCGGCCAAACAGTATAATGATGGACGTCATTTTTTCTTTTCAAAAACGAGGAGGAAAAAACATTGTGTGAACATAGCCATTTTATGAATTTTGTGGTCTACCTCTGCTTGTATTGCGATTAAGAACTATGTCATATATTGTGACTTTCTTTGTGTGACTATTTTCTACTTATGTTATATGTTGCAGTGAAGAGGAGGAGTGGTGCTTTGTCAGGAAATGGAGTCCTCATACAGGATGTCAATGTAAACAAAGCAATTGTCGCCTCTAAAAGCCAGTATACCATTACTCTATACCCATATAACTGTGGGTGCAATTTTCCACTTTTTGCTTCTGCATTTGGAGAGGTAAGTAATGGGATGTATGGGAGGAGCAATAGGTTCATACAGGAAAAAACAAAAGAAAACTAAAACAGTACCTTCTTTCTTTTCAGCACCTATTACCCCACTCCTATTAGAGTTAATAGGTAACGGGGTGGGGTGGGGGGTGATCCAGTAATATGTCCTGTTTTGGGTGTGGAAAATCAGTAGGTCACTGTCTTGAACAGCACATTTAATGCTTGTGTGAATGTAAAGCTGTTTTCCAAGCTAAGAATATTAAAACCATCAATATTAGATACCCTATTACATAATAATACAGCACCAAATGGAGGCGCCATACTGGACATGATTAAAGGATACATAATGAATGAGAAGTACATATGAATGATATGAAATGATTACAAGATACATAATATGAAATGATTAAAGGTACATAATACCATAAAGATACATCACTCATTCATTCATGTTCCATCATTTTTAGAGTCTCATTATATACTTATCATTCATTATGTATCCTTTAACCATGTATTTACACACTTCTTCTGTACTACATACTAACCATCTCACTATTTGCCTCTACCTTGTTAATTACTAACACATCCTTCTATTTACATTCTACATATATTTACAAACATCAACTCACTGTATGGACCCGTTCTACTTCGGCCACACATGCATACTGCACTCCAACACATCAGCAGCCGGTCTCCTGCATGCTCCGTACAGCCGCAGCAGCTCTTATTGTCATGCTTAACTCCGCCCACTCTCAACTACACGACCGCTATATGGAGATCCCACAGCCCGTTCACGTCGCTCCGATACCTACAGTGACCACTCTCCAGCCGCACACACCGCTCCTTTGCTTACAGCGGCGGCCGATCATGAATAAGCTACAGCTCCCCCGTACCCCGCCTGCTATACAGCATGTAACACCACCTTCACCCTCATGTTTATTGGTTAATAATTATGTTTATACAATGAATTTTATCCCCATGTCTGTTTTACCTATGTGCAACACACAGCTAGGAAAAAGCATTCACAGAAAACTAGACTAAACTGGGAAAAGGTGAATATTATTCACCTGGTTTGGAGCAGACGTAGCGATGCACCAATATATGCGACTTTATAACAAATTGAGCAGTTAATAAATTGAGCTAAAAAAAAAAAACTATCTTTTTTTGGACTATTTTTAAGACTGTTTTTTTTAAAGACACATTTACTATGCTATTAGACTTTAACAACAAATTGGACTCAAAAGATTCGATCGATTTTTATGCCGAAACATCTTTTACAAATCGTCGTTTTAGATTTGTTAGTAAATGTCCCCCAATGTGTATTAGTAACATATGCCATTAATGTCTGAATGTTTGACTACTGCTAGCCAATACCAATGCTTTCCAATATTATATTATTCATTTTTTTTTTTTGTATAGAACACTTACCGTAATTTGAATTCTGCGATGTATTCAATACCTTCTGTCCGACAAAATGCATTGATCCAGATTAATCGAACCCAAGCAGCATCTGCTCCCATTAACGGAACATTCAGTATTCAAGCTTATGGAAGGCAAACAAAGGGTATGGTTATATGCCGTCTTAGTTCTAGATTGACTTGTCAACAGCAGGACAGATTTATTAATGTATTTTCAACAGATTTCTGACATAAATACTTGGTACTAAAATAGTACTTGGGCCGACAATCATATTTAATAAAATTGGACGGGTCTTCATTAATACAATATATCAACTAATTGCCAATGGTGCTTCATTCTGTAAATGGTTATTCCTCGTAGGACATTATATCTTTAAGTGCATTGTTAGTAGTAAAATGACAGGACCAGCCTGAAAGTATCCCTTTATCTAAAACAAACTTTTAATATGTCAGATAGATACTGTCAAAGGTTTTGCTTGCTCGGGGTCTGAGTGCTCAAACCTCGAATAATGTCTAGATATTGGAGGGAGAAGCAGATGGCAGTGCACTTTACTCAATAGCTGACTGTGATCGCCATCAAACTGGACTGGACGGTCTCCATACATTTGCTTGATATGCTTAACCAATATGCTGCTATTGTACTGTATGTAGTGTGAACCAATACCAAATTAAATCCAGATATACAGTACACAACAATGGCTGACTATGTGACAGTGTGGTAGTAATATTGGTATACAATGTCTAATAACATGCAGTACTGTTATACAATTATGGATTGGTCAGTAGTCTCAGACACGAGTCCCTTGGTGTTTCCTGCTTCAGGAAGAGCATTTGATGCACCATGTGCACACCACTAAGTAAGGCCTGGTTTCCATAACCAATGTTTCTATGAGAATATTTCCCATGACCTGTCAGTCAATAACCTCTCCTTTGATTGCTTTACAGATCTCGCTGTAGACGTATTAGCTGCTGATATGAAATACGCATTAGAGGGGATTCCAGGGGTAGGCCAAGTTTCCATACTTTCAAGATATGGAGACTGCAGAGGATACACATGGCAAATAAAGTTCTTAACAGCTACAGGATACCAGCCGCTATTACAGGTATATAAGATTGTTATCCATTCATATTCTGAGCGTTCAGTAATGTTAACTTAAAGAAGAAGTCCGGCAAACTGATTTTTTTTTTAAAAAAAGGCAGGAGGAGGAAGGACATAAAAAATAAGCCTAACTCACCTCTCCCCGTGCCTCTCCAGCATCGGATCACTGATCTGGGACCCCCGCCGGGCTTTGGGATCTCCCCCAGCCGATGTCACAATTCGGTTAATTAACTGCCCGCTCATCCAATCGGTGGCTAGGGTGGGATGCTGCTGCAGTCACTGATTGGCTGAGCAGACAATTCATCAGTCAGGAAGGCATTTTACCCCTTGTCCTGATATCATAAAGACTCTGGGGAAAATGCCTTCCAGTGGGGATCCCGGAGCTGGTGTAGCGGAGTGGCATGGGCACATGTAGAGTTAAGTTAGCATTCTGTAATAACTTCCTTCCCGCCCCTGCTGGCTGGCCAACGATAAAACGGCCAGACTTTACCTTTAATTGCTTGTTTGGAAGATATAACAGACCTTCTATCATGTGGCACAATCTACAAGTATAATACATAAGACTGATACATAATTCACAGCTTCACCGAGGGCAAAGATTCAGTTTGCCTTCCAACCATGTATGTACCCTGGCATAGTGGTTTGCTGGTGCTTGCACTTTGAGCATATTTACAGCCAGAACCCCCAGCTGAAATCCTGCCCGCTACATTGTTTTTTTTTTTAAGTAACTCCAGTTTCACAGATATGTCTAAAACTTAAAACGTGGCCATATTGCCTATGCAGAAATGCAGCCGCAAACAAATACCATCAATGTTTGCATTGGATGATCAGGGTCCCATGATGCAAAGCCGCTAGTCTATGTTATAATTAATCCAATGTGTATAATTCAGGACACTGAGACATTAAATCTGATAATCTGATCATAGTTTTTCCTATTGCAATAAAAAAAATACATAGGGGGAAATTTATCAAGTGGTTTGCACCTATTTTTAGGGGAATAATTGGATTTTCCACTCATTTTTTGGCCTAAGTTGCAATCATGAACCAATATAAGACGGGCAAATATTTTTTAGATGCAATTTATTTTTATCTGCCTGTTCTGAGTATTCCTTAAAAAATTCACATATTCCAATTTATCATTTGCGCATTTAAAAAAAAAAATCCCACAAAGTGGTGCAGGCCTATGTCTGGTCAGTACCAGGTGAATTTGCCAATTTTTTTTGCAAATATTCTGTGAATATTCTATTCACAAATTTATGAATATTCTGTTAAATCAGTCCTATTTGGCTGAGTAAAAAAATAAATAAATGAATACTTTGTAGAAAAATCACACCTTTTAGTCTCAATTAATGTCCCCCAAAGTTCTTGACAATTCATTGAATGCAAAAAATAAAGTGCTGACAAAGGGGGGTACCCAAAGCGTAGTGCGCCTGGTGGTATAAGTCTCTGGGGACGCCTGGATCTGGACAGCGCCAATGCCTCAGTGTGAAGACCAGTGAACGCCTTCCTAGCACTTTGGGAGATTTTTTGCATTTGTTGAATTGTCAAGCCAGTTGCCATACACCCAGGGTGAGGTAATGTTTTATTGCAGTTATTGTTCCTTTAAATAATATGATAGACATACATGTTGATCTTAGTTAACGCTGCAATATGAGAGGTTGTTTATAAGATGTGTATCTAACTCTAAGCCACGTGTCTTATTCAGATAAATAATTCCACTATAAGTGGTGATCAAGCAACAATTTACGCAGAAAAAGTAACGGACGGAGGCCTGTTTCGTCAGCACCTGCTTGGAGATTTTTTGAGAAAACCAAATAGAAAGCCACAGGTATGGGACAGTTACACAATATATCAGTAATACTCCTTTATAATTATTCTATTCTTATTATGCATATTTATACTTAAAGGGTTTGGCCACTTTATAGTAAAATTGTTTTGTGTGTAGTATAAGTAAATGTATTCACATTAATTAAAAACAGCTCCCTGTTTACCTCATAGAGCTAAAATTAGATTCCCCTCCTCCAGACTTGGCTGTCCTGATCTGTGGGGAGTCTGTCCATAGGATTGCCGACATACAGGAGCATGTGACCATGCCCTGCCCCCAGTGTCCTCCTTTAGCATATACAGGCTCAGTGTTGGACACTTGGGGGCGGGGCATGGTCACATGCTCCTCTATGTCAGCCATCTTATGGACAGGCTCACCACAGAGCAGGGCAGCAAATCCTGGAGGAGGGGAATCTAATTTTAGTTCTATGAGGCACACAGGGAGATTCTGTCAATATATACAGTGAGTACACTTACTAATACTCTACACTGAACTATTTTACTATAAAGTGGCCAACCCCTTTAATAAAAAGAATAAAGTACATATAAGTACATAATAGATAGGGTACAAAATTGTTTAAGCAGCAGAAGCTCCTTAAGTTACTCTAAACAATACTACACTAAACAATTCATACCTACTGTATATATTATATGTAATATATTAGGGCATATAGAACACAGGGAAATATTTGGGCAGAAAAAAACCCTGGTCCACCTAGTTTTTCCTAATATTTATTCCTCTTTTTGAATAGATACAGTATATACTTATTCCAGACAGTTTTATATTCACTTAGGGCCCTATTACACAGTAATAATCAGCCGAACTAGGCTCTGTGTAATAGGGACAACGATCAGGCAATGACAACAATCATTGGCTGATCCTTTCTTTGGTGCCCCACCAAATCATCAGCTACCGACAGCTGACGATGTAGTAAACTGTTCATATATTATCTCTCCCCGCCTTCTCCTGCCCTTTGCTTGCTTCCTGGTACTGCAGCTTGAGAACAGTCTCTGAGCTGACAGGCTGCTCAGCCGATCACTGGCTAGAACCACCGCAGCCAGTGATTGGCTGAGCAGCCTGCCAGCTTAAAGAAGCTGCAGCACGCGATGCCGGGAAGCAATTTGAGGGTGGGAGAAGACTGGGAGTGTGGACAGGTAATGTATGAACAGTTTAGGGAAAGGGCTGCACAGACATTGCTAATGATGTCCGTGCAGCCCTTGCTAAATGATTGACTGACCCTGCGCCTCTCGCAGGACTTGCGCAAAAGATTTTTGCATGGTTAACGCCAGTTTTCAGGTGTCAACTATGATAAATTAGGTGTGGGAGGAGGCCATGTCTTCACTCCTCCTTGCTGTGACTTTGAGTTGGGGCTACGGTTGGCATATGCCACAATAAAGGTATGAATCTGCGCCTTCTCTGTTGTGTACACAAGTGCCCCATAGTGTGTAATAAGTGTGTGCACTTAAAAGGTGCTGTGGGACTAAAGGAGGACAATCACTACCTGATAGATGGGACCACAGGTATCACACAATCTGCACCTACAGGTTCCAGAGATGTAAATCCAGTACCAGTGATAATCCTTTGGTTATGCTATGATTTCCATTAACTGTTGTGGTGATACAAAAATAAGACAACTTCGTTTTCTACATTATAGGTTGAAGTCTACATAAATGGGATTCCATCAAAGTGCTCCGGAAACTGTGACTACACCTGGGATAGAAAACAAACCCCAACCATCTATTCTATTAAAACAGGTAAAGAGAATAGCTGAAAGCAACTCCAGGATGATCAAGTCCAATCGTTTGGCATTTGAATGACACTTAAAATTTAATAAGGTTGGTGGAGGTCTGTCAGGCTTCTCCAATATACATCAGATCATGGTCTGATCCCACCAAAATCCAAGGTTATGCTCTAATTTGCAATCCTGTGCTATAGTTTTGCAACATTTATAAAAACTCCAAAGCAATTCTCTTGGATAACAGGAAACATCATAAAACTAAAAATCAGGCTGAGACAAAGCAAAGTATTTGCACAAAAACTAGATGTTTTACATACAAACAGCCCAATTGTAGGCTGCTGATATGTGCTATTGAAAAGTGTAGTTCTCCTTTAAGGTGTTCATTAGAACTGCAAAGAGCATTGTGATGATGATGATGATAATAATAATAATAATAATAATAATAATAACTCTTTCAGCTATCAGTGGAGAAAATGATTTATTAGTAATAAATGGGACTGGATTTTCTAACCAAGTCAGCAATGACACCAGCAATGTAAAAATTGGAGACCTCGCGTGCACCATTTTGGCCATCACTGGTAAGTAAAAATTAAATTGTGTTAAAGGAGTCGTATCAACACAACAGCATCCTATATGCCCTATCAGGACTTGTGTACATCACAGCAGGAGACCCCCACTCCCCCCAGAGTTGGGAATCACTAAATAAGAGTAGCCCCAGCTCTGGTGGACCTGGCCTAGTAATGTATTACATGGTCACCAATTTATTTGTAAAGACAGAATGCAATATTATATTTCTACCCTACTATAGTGAGTGGCTGGCCAATGCTGATACAGAATCTGGATCCATGACAATAAACTGATCACTGGGGCGGCATCCTTTCAGAAAATTGATATCTTGTTGAGACACTTGCACGTCCACTGTCACACAGTATATTTCTTATATGTTCAGTGTGACTCATTTTGCTTCTATGTCTGTGTCATGTAGATACTGAGATAAAATGTCAGGTTCCGAAAGCAAGTGCTGGAACATTCCCGATCACTGTGTACATTTCTGGACTTGGATATGCCGTATCTTATGGAGGAAACTTGACTTTTACTTACCAGATCATCGTGTCTTCCATCACACCAACATCTGGAAGCCTTGCAGGTATTTAAGTTATCCCATTATTCTCGGATTTACATACCCTTTTCTACAAGTTAAATAAACTACATAGTCAAACATGGGGGTACCTAAGTTAGGAATCCAATATAGTAATTATAACTCTGTCCTCTCTGTGGCTCTGGAGGGTACAGGCCTCATCTGAAACAATCTCCTCAGTGTATACTCCACAGTTCAGTGACACTACGTGGAAAGCAAATGTTCAGAAAATAGCGCCTCCTATAAGCTTTACTCTATGCACTCTATACACTAAGATAAGCTACATATACTGTAAATGTTGGTGTTAAAGAGGATTCTAGATGGAGTTTTTTTTTGTTTAGCACATCTGTAACATGTCCAGCCGGGTTAGCCGTCTATTGACTTGGTAACCCAGCCCCCAGGAGAGTTATCTGTATCATCTCCATGCACCTGTGCTGCTTCCATAAACGTACATGTGTCCCTGAGCCTAGGTTTCTATAAAATGAAAAGTTATAATTATATCTCTGCTTGCTGTCAGTGAATGCAGGCACATGAAATTGTCTTTGTGTCACAGTTCTGTATATTGTAAGTGTTATAAGTGTTCTTAGAGTCTGCAAGGAACTAGAATGTTTTCATTCACAGTCAGCAAGCAGAGATCTAAACCTACACTACACCCTCCCATCCCTCAGCAAACAGATGCCTGTTATGCAGCACATAGCTACACCATGCATGCGTCAGCTGTGCTGCACCATGCATGCGTCAGCTCTGTTGCACCGTCAGCTAGTATGAAATACATACTGGGGCGATGTGATGCAAAATCAGTGAAAAAAACAATCCTGTGTTTATTATGTAATAGTAATAACAGCAGTGGGCAGGAAAAAGCTACAGTATGGGGCGAGTATGCAAATGGACCAATCAGGGAGATGGGAAATGTAGTTTCATGGCTGGCGCCATCTTGGATATAGATCAGCTTTTAGAAAAACTTTTAACTCAGGAACGGCAGCAGCTAGAAAGACAGGAGCTCAAAATACTCAGGGGGACTCGGTGAGTAAGACCAGCTATGTTTGGGAGCATTTCATTTTTTAGCTCTTAGGTGGATAACCCCTTTAAACCTCCCTCAGCCTTGAGAACTGAATGAATTGCTAAAAATCGTTCTGTAGGAATATTTGCCCCATGTGGACAGGATTGCTACATACTGTAGGTATTATTAATGTGTGAATCTGTATAGTTCTCATTTTAGTTGAAATATCATAAGTAATGGGTCTTCCTGTCTTAGGATACAGGGAATAGAACAGTGGCGCATACTGTGCATTATTGAAAATATTATTTTTTTTAGGAGGCACATTAGTAACAATTTATGGCTCTGGATTTAGTAACAACTCAACAGTAGAACTTGGTGGTAAAAAATGCTCTGTGGTCTTTGCCAATCTGACTGCGATTAACTGCATCACCCCTGCGGTAAGTCATTGTTATGGATCAATCAAGTTTGTCCATGTGTCCAAATATAACATATGGACTAGGGTTGTGCAGATAAGGCTGGTTTTATACCTGCCTTGTTTGTTACGTTGTTCTGCCCCCCAAAACTCTACCTGTACATCTGTCACACGCTGGACGCCAAGTGCAAACCTATTGACTTTAATAGCATCCAACAGGTGTCCAATATGTCCTGCAATAGAGACACCCAACACAGCTTCCAACTCCTTATAAGAATTGCATGTATTTTAGTGTTTATGCACCAACCACTGTGTTGCATGTTACCTGGTGACCGTACATCCTGTACCTATTTATTTGGACTATACTGATCTTAATGTATACCGAATAAAGTTTGTATGCCGCAGTAATAAGTGATTTGATTAGCTAATGACACCACAATTATATTCACAACAATACTCGGTGGTACATATATTACAACGTTAGGCCTCATTCATACGTTCAGTCATTTTTTTGGACCGCAAAACCTCCCGCTATTTTTACTCCGTGGTCCGTTTAAATTCATCTGTATTTGCATCCGTATTGCATCCGTTTCCGTATTGCATCCGTTTCTCCATAAAATGTGAATAGTACTAGTTTGCATATATTTGATCCGTGTTTTTTACGGACATCACGGATGTGACACGGATGTAGACTTTTTGGTAATCTATACTGCAATTGCAATCTGCACTAGAGCATGTTCTTTTTTTTACGGAACGGATTACGGATCAAAATTAACACGGACTGTGTGAATAACCCAATAGAAATCAATGTGCTCTAAGTTGAACCGTGATTACGGATCCGGAAAAACAGACAACTTTACTGAACGTGTGAATAAGGCCTAACTTTATAAAATGGAAAAAATAATTATTTAACAAAATAGCCTTTTAAATCACCACTGAACGCTACAGAAATCTCAGAGGTATGTTCAGTAGAACTATGGAATACTAAAATGTGGTTTTGTTATAGTTACCTAAACCAGTTAATAATTTTATTTATTTTTCTTTTCAGGGAGCAGCAGGCAGTGCTGATGTTGTTATTTTCGCAAATGGATTCAGTAAAACCTTACCGAATGTCTTTAGTTTCACCTCTTCCTTGGTACCAACCATCACTGGAATCAACCCAAATACCAGTAGTGTTTTGGGTAATATAACCCTGACTATTTCAGGCTCTGGTTTCCAGGATCAGTCAGTGGACAATGCTGTTTCTCTAGGGAATAAACCATGTCAGCTACAGGAATGGACTCCAACTAAAATAACATGTCTTCTGCCTGCTCTTCCTCCCGGGAAATATACCGTTCTGGTAAAAGTTGGAAACTTGGGGTTTGCAGTATCCAGGTATTTATGATTTGTTATCTGGTCTCTGTTTTGAAGTCAGCAATGTATGGGGGACGTTTATTTAGTGTTGCTTTTTTGCTTAAAATTTTTCCCTGTACACCAAAAAATACAACTTTTAATGCTTCATAAATCCTCCCCTATCTCCTTTCGACAAGTTAATCTCTTTCATGGTCACCTTGCTGTGGACTCTTGAGGATGTATAAAATGATTCAGATTTGACAAACACTTGTAGAAGACAGAAATCATACATGAGCTATATAATATTTTAGCAGTGTATTATCAGCAGACATACTGTAACTGATGCTGCACTTGTTTAAGAAAATATTTCTGGGAGAGAAGATTAGACAAGGTTGTAACCTGAGGACCTTAAGAACACACAACAGTTCAATAACCAGCTGGAAGATTTGCTGTCAAACAGTAGGTAGAAAATGTGGCATATAACCTTGTTCAGACGGGAGGCACAATACTTCAATGGTTGTATTACTTGCATCATTCTGTTCAGCCATTCTCCTAATATGCAGGAGAATGGGATTTATGATGCACCACTCCCTCCGCCCTCCAGTTTCTGATTGACAGTTGACTGCCTATACAGATAGCTGTCAATCAGCAGCTGGTGGAAGGAGTTTGTTGGAGCTCACAAATATCCAGGACTACTGAGCTCATGCACTTTATGGCAAGGACTACTTATTGTATATGTTATTCAGGAGGATATCTTCGGATAAGCTTCATGGTACAATGTAGGTAGCCCCCTTATACCACCACTACTAAACCAGCAGAAACAGCAACAGCCTGGTCCATGGGCAGTTTTTGGTATTGTAGTGCATCCTTGTTTAATATATAAGTGTGTAGAACAGGTACACCAAATATTATAAATACTTTCAAGCAATAAGTGGACATATCACCATTTGCTTCTGTTTTGTTGCAGCATGGCCAATGAACCGTCAGTTGAATATATTCTGGAAGTAAACAGCATTGTCCCCCAATATGGATCCCTGTATGGAGGTTCTCGAGTCACACTGATCGGATCTGGGTTCAGTGATGTCCCAAGTGATAATGAAGTAAAAATAGGTAGATTATCATTTACTGAGGTGTCTACTTTTGTTAGAAATTCAAGAATTTCAAATTCAAGATCCTGGGAAAGTTGGATGGCAAACAATGTTTTCCTTAGAGAAGTAATATGAGGATCCTGGGCGCCAGGGAAAAATCTATAACACAAGGCCCCAACGTACAATCTGCATTTTATAGGGTTGGTGTCTTCTTATAGGGCGACTGCTACCTCTGCAGCCCCCTTAGCTAAGCTCCTGGCTGCTGGCTGCTGGCCCCATTGGGATTGTTACTCACCTTTCTCATTTTTTGCATTACTAACCTGCAGAGTTCAGTAGCTTTGCTTCTTATATGATTTTGGAGTTAAATGAATGTTTCAAGTTTATAGGTTAATTTATTATATATTATATTCTAGGCTCCCTCCCATGTAAAGTCTCTGTCAGTTCAGCCAATAAGTTGATCTGTGTGATCCAAAGTCCTGATACAGTCTATACAGTAACAAATCAGGGAAAAGATATAGGTGAGTACAACATCACCATAAACACACCATAAATAGATAACATAAATATATTACCTAAGTAATACATACCCCACATAAAATATATGTTGTGAATGATTATGCCATCACTTGGTGTCCTTTACACCAGTATTTTGTTGTATAAAAATAGTGTATAGCATTAAGGGTGGCAAGTTTGCTTTTAACAGTTTTATCTTGATTCAGAGGTGGTGATGCTGCTGCTACTACTGTATTAATACTACTACCACTACTACTAGAAAATTTGGATCCAAAAGCCGTCTAAAATTATTAAACTTTATTTTGCAAAAACAATGACAATATTTAAAATCAAGAGGCAATCTCCAACATGACACAGACCACAGATACAGATACAGACCCCAAGCAGACTTTACCAAAAGAGCATCAATTTTATTGCTAAATACTAAGCAATCTAGGAGGGAAGTAAAAAATGTAAAAAAGTGATAAAGAAATCTTTCATCTTTTTCAGGTTTTCAAATAAAAAAAGTTTAAAAGTATAAAAAAAACATATTGTGTGCAGAACTGTCCGAACCATTAGGCTATGTTACCACAATGTCTTTTTTTTTTTAATGTGAAAAACCATGATGATCATGATAAGTCTTTATTAAAAGGACATTTTTCACGTAGAAAAGACATCGTGGGAACATAGCCTTAAAATGTATGTTATTAACCCCTTAACGACATCGGGCGTACACTTACGCCCCAATTGCCTGGGCTTTAACGCAACAAGACGTAAATGTACGCCCGCGGTTTCCCCGATCGCTGTGTGTTCACACACAGTGATCGGGGAAGATGGCCTGCTATAAATCAAAGCAGGCCATCTTAGCTTCTCGGCACGGGGGGTGGTTAACACCCCCCGTGCTGACGATCGCTGCTATTGGCTGATCAATTCAGATCAGCCAATAGCAGCGATCGGCACCTTTCCGGGTCATCGGTGACCCGATGACCCGGAAAAAATGGCGGGCGGTGCTGTTCGAGGACAGCACTGACCGCCATTACTGTAAAAAGTAATGGTGGTCACGGTGCCACCGACACGATCGCCGTGAACAGCCGGGCCGTTCACGGCGATCGGGATGGTGCCACGGCGATCAAAGTCCCCAAATGTAATAAATACCTGCTCTGGACCCCTCAGCTAGGTAGCTGAGAGGTCCAGAGCAGGTATTTGTACATTACTCACCTGTCCCGGGGTCCTGATCGGCGTCTTCCGGGTTCACGGCGTCCTTGTCTTCTCTTCGGGTCTTCAGCTTCTTCCGTGCGGTCCCGTCTTTTTCCGGATTTTGGCTCTGGTGCCCTCTAGTGGCTGATATGTGTAATACCCTTATCAGCAGCTATAGGGATGTTCAGAATGTAGCAAAAGTTTTTTTATTTTCCAATTTTTTTTTCTATTTTCCGCACCCTATCGCCGCTGAGTGCTGATCAGCATCGCACGAAAATGCGCTGCTAATCAGCAAGTCCTCTTTTTTGGCGTAGGGTGTTTTTTTTCTATATCCTACTGCCACGGTCTGCTGATAAGTGCCGCACATAAGTGCGGCATTTATCAGCAACACCATTTTTGGCGTAGGTTTTTTTTTATACTTACTGTAAAAAACACTACATTACACCACACTACACTACATTGAATAAAGTTTGACACTACACCACTACATACCCCATATACCAATCTCCATATAAAAGTGGCCCCCTGGCGTGTTTTCGGTATCAGACGCATACGTTATTATTGCCTCGGACACTGAAACAGCCAGTGAGGATGAATGGAGGTTCCTTCTTTCCTCCATTCATCCTCATCATCCAATGACATGTCTGGGGGTTAGCGTAGCGTTTTCTCCCCCCCAGACACGTCTTTTCCGCCAGTACAGTCCCAATAAGAGATCACGGTATGGCGTGAAAGTCTCCAAACTCTGTGAGCGTACCTCAGGGTACACTTATAGATTTAGGGTACGTGCACACTACGGAATGGCGAAGGATAACCCTTTGTGCATTCCGCAGCTGGCACCCGCCGGCGGACTGATGCAGGCGTGCGTCTCCGCCCATGTCATAGACTCCATCCTATGCATGGGCGGATTCCATCGTCCATCCAAATAATGAATGCGTTAGACGGAGAGCGGAATCCGCCCGTGCATAGAATGAAGTCTATGACACATGTGGAGAAACGCGCCCGCATCAGTCTGCTGGTGGGTGCCAGCTGCGTAATGCGTGAAGGGTTATCTGTTGCGATTCCGCAGTGTGCACGTACCCTTAGAGTGTATGCAGGAAGGTACACCCGAATCCAGCCCCCAGATGCCCCCCCCCCATCCTCGGAGGTAGTGGGAAGATCGTTTGGGAACTGATCTTCCCACTGCTGGATAAAGGTTACCACCGGTACAGGGATAACTTTTATACCAGCACCCCCTCTTCTGGTCCCTCGCTGCCCGAGCTACTGTAGCTTGGGGCATGATCCGAAAATATCAGAAGCAGTAATAGAGCCCTAATATTTAGCAGCCATGGAGCGGACCCAGCATTTCTGGATATGAAGGACCCCGTATCGCACCAGGGCAACATTTTCCAGGTGACGTCCCCCACACTGGAAAACAGGAGACCCCAGAAGAAGTGCAGAGTGTGGCGTAACAGAGGATCAGGAAGGACACCATTTTACAGTGTGACACCTGTCCTGATCACCCCAGCCTCTGCATACTGGATTGCTTCAAAGCGTACCACACGTCATTAGGGTTCTACATTTTCTAAATTCTGTCCCTTATTCCTATTTCAGGGGTCACGTTGGTCCAGGGATTATTCTGATCGCCATTATGGAGTCGGGAAGGAATTTTTCCCCTGTGATGAGGCTACTGTCGTCTGCCTCACAAGGGTTTTTTCCCTCCTCTGGATCAACACAGGTTGAATTTGATGGACACCTGTCATTTTCAACCTTATAAACTAATAATTGGCCTAATACCCCCAAATAAATTAATAATTGTCCCTTTTCCCCAGCTAAATAGGTATGGCCGCCATTCCCATTAGAGGATGCCATGATGCAATTACAAAGCCTCTGTGCGGCCAGGACAGTAGAAATCCCCCACAAGTGACCCCATTCTGGAAACTACAGCCCATAAGGAATCTAACAAGGGGGGCAGTGGGGATATGGCCCCCTGGAGACGGCCACATTTGGGACGTGATAATGAAAAAAATGGCATTTTTTATTTTCACACCACATGTTCTACATAAGTGCCCATCACCAGTGGGGTCCATATCCTCACTGCACCCCTTGTTAGATTCCTAATGGGGTGTAGTTTCCATAATGGGGTCACTTGTGGGGGGTTTCTACTGTCCTGGCTGCACAGGAGCTTTGTAATTGTGACATGGCCTCCATCCTCCATTCCAGCCTCTAAATGGCGCTCTGTCCCTTTGGTATCTTGCCCTGTGCCCATATGGCACATTATGTCCACATGTGGGGTATTTTCGTACTCAGGGGTAATTACCCTGCACGTTTTGCATTTATTTTCTTTTTTAACCCCTTGTGGAAATGGAAAAAATCAAGGCTAGGCCAACATTTAGTGTAATTTTTTCAAAATTTTTACTCTAAATCATTGATCTTGTCATGATTTTTTCATTTTCACAAGGGGCTAAAAGATAAAAAAAAACAAAACACAAAATGTGTAGAGCAATTTCCCCTGAGTACGTAAATACCCCACATGTGGACATAAAGTGCCATGTGGGTGCAGGGTAAGCCTCCGAAGGGAAGGAGCACCATTTGGTTTTTTGAGGCTGGATTGGATTTCGAGGGGCCATGTTGCATTTAAAAGCCCCTGTGTTGCCAAGACAGTTGAAACCCCCCACAAGTGACCCCATTATGGAAACTGCAACCCTCAAGGAATGTAACAAGGGGTGTAGTGAGCATATGGACCCCACTGGTGACGGGCACAAATGTGGAACAATATGGCGTGAAAATGAAATATTACATTTTTTACACTATAATGTTGGTCTAGCCTTGAATTTATCATTTTCACAAGGGGTTAAAAGAGAAAAAAAAAAATGTGTAGAGCAATTTCCCCCGAGTCCGTAAATACCCCACATGTGGACATAAAGCGCCATGTGGGCACAGGGCAAGCCTCCGAAGGGAAGGAGCACCATTTGGATTTTGGAGGTTGGATTTACAGAGCCCTCGTGCTGCCAAGACAGTGGAAACTCCCCACAAGTGACCCCATTCTGGAAACTACACCCCTCAAGGAATCTAACAAGGGATGCAATGAGGATATGGACCCCTTGATGACGGCCACATTTGTGCCATGAAAGTGAAAAAATATAAATTTTCACGTCACATTATTCCACAATTTATGCCCATCACCAGTGGGGTCCATATGCTCACTGCCCCCCTTGTTAGATTCCTTGAAGGGTGTAGTTTCCATAATGGGGTCACTTGTGGGGGGTTTCCAGTGTTTTGGCAGCACAAGGGCTCTGTAAACATGGCCCTTGAAATCCATTCCAGTGAAATCCAGCTTCCAAAAGCCAATTGGCGCTCCTTCCCTTTGGAGGCTCGTACTGCGCCCGCTTGGCACTTTATGTCCACATGTGGGGTATTGCTGTACTCGGGAGAAACTGCGCTACACGTTTTATTTTTTTTTTTCCCTTTTATCCCTTTGTGAAAATGAAAAATTGAAGGCTAGAACAACGTTTTAGTGTAAAAATAATTTTTTCTTTTTTCACGCCATATTGTTCGGAAAATCTGTGAAGCACCTGTGGGGTCCAAATGCTCACCACACCCCTTGTTACATTCCTTGAGGGGTGTAGTTTTCTAAATGGTGTCCCTTTAGGGGTGTTTTTTATGTTTTGGCACCCCAGAGCCTCTGCCAACCTGAAGTGGTACAGTCAAAAATGACCAAGTATAACAGAGGGGTTGAAATTCACTAGGCGCTCCTTTGTATCTGAGGCTTGTGGTTGTGTCAAATAGCGCAATAGGGCCACATATTGGGTATTTCTATAAACTGCAGAAACGGGGCAATAATTATTGCAGTGCATTTCTCTGGTGATAGGTTTATAATTATGAAAAATATTAGATTACAATAAAATCTCTGCACAGAAAATTAAAATTTTCACATTTCTTACACACTTAGCTTTTATTTCTGTGACTCCCCTAAAGGGTTAAAACACTTTCTGGATGTTCTTTTGCAGAGTTTGCAGTGCAGTTTCTGAAATGGGGTGCTTTGTTGGGATTTATAACATACAGTCCCCTCAAATACACTTAGGGCCACATGTATCATCCGGCGGACGGATGATTTTTGGCGGAAAGTGCCGATTTGCGTATTATTTTATACGCAAATGGCCGATTTGCGAATAAAATAATCGCAAATCGGCACTTTCCGCCGAGTACGCCAGGGGGCGGAAAGGGGGCGGAAAGTAGGCGGGAAGTGGGCGGAACGGAGGGCGCGGACTCAGAGTCCGCGCGATTTATCATCCGTTCCGCCCAATTCTACGCCGAAAACCTACTCCAGTCCTCAGCTGGCGTAGGTTTTCGGCGGTGCGCACCGGCGCGCACAGGATTTATGTACAGGCAGTCCGCCTCTACATAAATCCCCGTACCGCCGGAGCTGCGGGGGCATTTTTAAGTCCGGCGTAAAAAACGCCGGACTTAATAAATGCCTCCCTTAGAGTCTAACCTGAACAGGTCCCTAAAAATATCTGATTTTGAAATTTTACTGAAAATTTGGAAATTTGCTGCTTATGTTTTAAGCTTTCTATTGTCTAAGAAAAATGAAAGATAGTTTAATAAATGCCGCCAACATAAAGTAGACATGTTGCTAATGCTATTTAATATATAATTTATGTGGTATAACCATTTTCTGTATAAGTAGAAAAGTTTCAAAGTTGGAAAAATGCATTTTTTCACAATTTTTCACGTTATTTTGTTTTTTTTCATAAAGATTTGTTATAAGTATCGACTCCAATTTACCAGAAATGTAAAGTACAATATGTCACGAGAAAAAAATCTCAGAATCAGCCAGATATGTAAAAGCATCCCGAAGTTATTAATGAATAAAGTGACACTGGTCAAATTCATAAAATTTGTCTCTGTCCTTAAGGCCATTTCAGGCTCTGTCCTTAAGGGGTTAAACTTGCATGGTAACCGACGTAAACATCAGGAAAAAAAATAATAAAAATTGTTAGAGAAAGGTAAACCAAAAAACTACATATCACAGAAAAATGTGCCCTCACATGTGCCCTCACAGATGGAAAAATAATAGAAAAAATACAAAAAAATAAGTTGCAG
This sequence comes from Dendropsophus ebraccatus, assembly GCF_027789765.1. NCBI lineage: Eukaryota > Metazoa > Chordata > Amphibia > Anura > Hylidae > Dendropsophus > Dendropsophus ebraccatus. The sequence continues at coordinate 27,752,387 of NC_091455.1, read as the reverse complement.
GAGTCAGAATAAAGCAGTTTTACGCAAATGAATTTTTAAAGAAAATGTTAAAGTTTTTTAAAGAAGTGAAATAAAACAAAAGTAATATAAAGTAGTATTGTACTGACCTACAGAATTCAGATAATGTCCCTATTTTTTATTTTTTTTTCAAATGTGTTCGGCATGAAAACAAAAGCCCCCAGAAGTAGCAAAATTTCTTTTTACTTCAGCTTGACTTCAATTAATTTCTTTTTGCATTCAATATACATTTTGTGGCCAATAATTCCTTTACTTATATAGTGCCGACATATTCCACAAATCTTAAAATTCCATCTTTATTTAAAATTGTTCCCATTAGGGCTCACAATCTAAATTCACTCATCTGTAAGTGTAGGAGGAAACCAGAATACCGAGGAAAACCATGAAAATACGGGGAGAACATAGAAACTCCTTGCATTTGTTGTTTGAAAATCAATAGTGTCACTATAAAGTCCAATTGGACTCGCAAACGGAGCCCTTATATGGGTCTGTAATGGAAAATTAAAAGAGATAAGTTTTCTAGAAAGTGAGAAGATTAAATAAAAATTGGCTTAATCACTAAGGGGTAAAAAGGGCAAATAAAATGGGGGAGGGGACAATTGCCCATGGCAACCATAAGGTTGCTCTTTTAAAGGGGTAGTGAGGCGATTAACTTTTTAAGCTTAATTAACACACATTACAAAGTTACATAACTTTGTAATGTGTGTTAATAAGCTGTCCGGCCCCAGAGTACCCCTTTTAAGAGTAAAAATCTAATCATTTGTTTTGGGCACCTACTGCATTTATCTGTTTCCCCTTAGTCCTAAAAGCAGCACAATGACGGGGTAATGTAGGACACATGGGATTCCTGATTAAATTATTTTAAAGGGACACTCCCACCCATCTTATTTCCTCAGCAGCTGCGCTGCTTTAAGTGTGACGTCACACCATGGCTACGTTTTCAGTGGGCGTCTCTTCCTTGCTGTGCCGTCCTCATTTTCAGATGTGACAGACGCTTGTGTGTCGTAATCTTGCTTATTGTAAGAGTACGGCGTGAGAAAATGCAACTCAAGCGCCTGAAGTGTCTGAAGATGAGGATGCGGATGAGTAACCCAACTCTTTGTGCTGCTGTTAGGACTAAGGGGAAATAGATTAGCATAATAAATCAACACTTTCCTTACATGCTAATCAGCACCACAAGGATGGGGATTCAAGAGGCATCTCTATAGGGAGGGCCTTCTTGTGTGATGGAACTCAATATTGATAGCCAGGGAGCCAAAATTTTTAAAAACATCATGCAAGCTTCAAACTATAGAGATTATCTGATCCATCAAGATCAAACTTTATTCAGCCTACAAGCTGGAAAGTGCTCCAGTAGAGTGACTCAAACAATATAAGGCTGATCACATTTCTGACTAATGTAAGACAGACTAATAACTTTACTCTAAGACATAAAGGACACAACTAAGGAATGGACACTATATTCCTCATGAGAGGACAGAACTCCGGAAGGAGAAGACCTGACTACACTTACCCAAAGAAGGAACTGACATTTGTCAGTAATCTTAAAAAGACTGTTAGAAGGTATTGAGCTCCCCTGTATTCTTGTACGATGTTATGGCCAAGTAGGCCCTCTACATTGTAATAGGGGCTCAGGCTGTCAGGTTGAATCTCACCATGATTTGCCTGCCCTCATTTCTCCAAACCTTGGACCCAGCTATGCTGGACCCTGCCAAAGTTCTGCTTTAGGGAAAGTCTCCAACACCCTTGATACTTAGGGCTTATTCCCACATTCCGTAAAACACAGAACCTATGAACAGGTAAACCCCGTTGTGGCCTCTATCCCCACCCGGCTTGATATATTAATATGATGCCAGGAGTGGGAAAATTGTTGAAATCTTTGCCGCGTTTCATTACAGTGCTAGCAAACCTCCTGTCCGAGTCCATGCAGGACAGAAAAGCAACATAGTGTAGGAGGAGCCTAGATTATCTTTTATAGGGTGATGGGCTCTACTGTAGTTATTTTTCAATATCTGTGCTTCTAGTTCACTGGGTCGGAATCACCCCCATCATTGTGCTGCTGGTTGGGACATAAGGGAAGCAGTTACATTGATGATACATTAACAATATTTTATGTTCTATATATATTTTGCATTAATGTATTTTTTTTTTTATTTAGTACATGGTGTTGGTTACGCTTGGTCTCCATCAAGTCTGGTGATATCTACAGGAGACACCGTGGTTTGGAACTGGCAAACCATGCCTTTCGTTCAGGGTGTTGGATACCAGGTGTTTTCTGTGTCAGATCCTGCTGGCACTACTTATGATGGCATTTCCTTCAACAGTGGAGCTCGTATAGCATCAGGTCTGTATCTACTTTATCGCTGTTTTAACAAAGAGCTGGAGTGAAGGCTACTACTGTGACAAGTCACATGGCGAGTGGTGATTGAGCAGATTATTATTAATTATTAGAGATGAGCGAGCATGCCCGTCCGAGTTTGGTACTCATTCGAGTATTAGGGTACTCGATGATGCTCGTTACTCGGACGAGCATCTCGCGATACTCGAGACAATGGCATCTTCCTCTTCCTGCATGTTTGGCGGCTTTTTCTCAGCCAATCATCATGCAGGGGAGGCTTTGGGAGCTCGTAGCATCACATGGGAACCCTACATGTTGATAGCAGCAATTGGCTGGCCAGATTAGATGACCTGGGCATATAAGGATCAGGTCCCGCAATGCTTGTGTCAGACGCAGGCTGGAAGAGATTAGGGAGAGAGCTGCTGTCTGTGAGGAAGAGTGTTAGGCAGGGAATTAATGTGCGGGTAGGCAGGAATACGACACAATGAACCCAACAGTCCTTCTAAGGGCTTAAAGTTTTGAAAAGATATATTTTTTTGCTACTCTTGGCTGCTGGCTTGGACTGTCAGTAGTCAATTTGTCCTGTTGCTGACATTCTCTTGGCTGGCTGGGATTTGTAGATCAGCTATACCTATCCTCACTGTGCTGTGTCCTGTGCAACAGGTGCCTTAAAAAAAAAAAAAAAAAACAGCACCACTTACATTTATACTCTATAGGACTACCCTCAAATCTGCTTGAGTAATGTTGCGATTAGCCAGCCCCAGAGGCTTCCATAAATGCTGCACCCGCTGTTTCCCGTTTCATGTCCGTGTTGTTTCCATAATTTTCGGAGGTTTCCAGGTTTTCCGGCAATGTTCCCTCTGCAGAGCTTTGGTCCCCTGCAAAAATGCTCGAGTTTCCCATTGACTTCAATGGGGTTCGTTACTCGAAACGAGCACTCGAGCATCGGGAAATATTCGTCTTGAGTATTAAGCACCCGAACATCGGGAAATATTCGTCTTGAGTATCAAGCACCCGAGAATTTTTGTTTCTGTGTATTTTTTATCATGTAGAAAACCAGACAAATATGCAAGGAAAATTAAATATTTTTCATCAATACACCATTTCATGTAATTCATTCCTATTAACTAAACTACTGTTTACATTTAAGAAGGATAAAGTTGTAAAGTGATGCATCAAGATCCCATAAAAATAGAAATATATATATTTTTTTTTCCAGAAACCTATTATTATTTTTTTTAATAGAAACCTTTGTACTTGTAAATGCATATACCACAGGGGCCCCTAATCTTTGACACACATACCCTGATCATGCACGTTTATATTTTTTCTGGCAATTCAGTTAGATGCTAGATGGGCATGATCCTAGTTTTAATAATAGGAGTTAAAGGGGAACTATCAGCAGGTTGAATAAATCTAATCTGCTAATAGCTCCCTATAGCTCCCTATTGCGCTGAGGATGAAGGTATATCTCTTAACTTCATCCTCAGAGCCGTTCCCATGCAGTTCGGCGTTTGTTCAACGGTCCCTCAGACCATTAGGAGCACTTGGGGGGCCGTGAGGAGAACTGCACCGTCCCCCATATCATTGGCCCGCCCCTTCTAATTATAATCAATGGAGTCGGCCGGATTGGCACTATGGGGCAGGCAGTGCTCCTAACAGCCTCCCAGTGCTCCTAAGGGTCGGACCGGACTGTAAGGCAAATGCTGAGCTGCACGGTAACGGCGCCGAGGAGGAAGGTAAGAGACATAGCTTAATTCTCAGTGTCTCCTGTGCAATAGGGACATATTGCAGCTCTTTTTGAGAAATGTAAGCTGAGCTGTGATTGGCTGCCAGTGTCAGACTGGGGCATCTGGAGACCAGCAGAGGAAATGATCCTGGGGGCCCACCAATGAAGAACCAGTGAGAAACAACATATCAGTGAATGTTAGTACAGGTTCTAAACCTGGGGGCCCACCGGAGGATTCCCCAGTCCTTTGGTGGGCCAGTCAACACTGCTGGCTGCTATCTGTCTGAGACAAAAATAAGATTGAGAAATATGGGCCCTTGTGTAATACATTGTGGTAAGTCTTTGGACAACTTCTATAACGTTGAATGCTTGGGTGGGTGATGGGGGTTTACATATTTTTCAATGCTTAAAGGGGTTGGCAACTTTATAGTAAAATTGCTCAGTGTAGAGTATTAGTAAGTGTACTCAATGTATATACCGACAGCAGCTCCCTGTATACTTCATAGAGCTAAAATCAGACTCCCCTCCTCCAGACTGTGCTGCCCTGCTCTGTTTTGTTTCCGTCCATAAAATGGCTGACATGGAGGAGCATGTGACCATGCCCCGCCCCCCAGTGTCCTCCATAGACACATACAGGCTCAGTGGTGGACACATTGGGGGCGGGGCATGGTCACATGCTCCTCCATGTCAGCAATCTTATGAACCAAAACACCACAGAGCAGGACAGCCCAGCCTGGAGGAGGGGAGTCTGAATTTAGCTCTATGAGGTACACAGGAAGCTGCTGTCAGTATATTAAGTGACTACACTTACTAATACTGTACACTGAGCTATGTGACCATCATTAAGCCCTTTGATCGCTTTTGATAAAAAAATTTCTGATATGTAATTTTAAAAAATCAGCAATCCTGATGTATTTTTTTCCTGTTTACGCCGTTCACCTCGTGGGAACAATAAAGTAATATTTTAATAGACAATTCCACACACTACGATATATAATATTTTTTAAAATATTCATTAAAATATATTTATTTTTATAATAGGCAAGGAGGTATATTAAACTTTTATTTGGAGGGGGATTTATAAGGGTTTTTTAATCATTTTAAAAACTTTTTTTTTTTTTACACTTTTAACCCCTTAACGACAAAGGGCGTATAGGTACGCCCTATTGTCGGTAAGGGAGTTCTCTTAACCGCCGCGGTCCCGGGTGCAGTGTGTAGCCCGGCCATAGGTATTAGCGGGCACGGTCCGATCGCCGTGCCCGCTAATACAGTAATCAGATGCAGCTGTCAAACATGACAGCTGCATCCGATTACCGGACGCAGCACTTCCCTGGTGTCTAGTGGAGGAGATCGCTCCTCCGGGATGTTATCCCAGAGGAGCGATCTCCGTTTCTGAAGCCGGCCGGGGACCGCTCCAAGATGGCGCCGTCCCCGGCTCGGCACTGGTTTGTTTCCGGCTGCAGCAGCCGAAAGCAAACGAGTGCCGATCTCATGGATCTCTGCAGCATATCTATGCTGCAGAGATCTCTATGAGAGATCAGAGTGTATATACTAGAAGTCCCCCAGGGGGGCTTCTAGTATATGTGTAAAAAAATAAAATAAAGTGTTGTTGTCAATAAAAAGCCCCCTCCCCTAATAAAAGTCTGAATCACCCCCTTTTCCCAGATTATAAATAAAAGTAAATAAATAAATAAACAAACATGTTTGCTATCGCCGCGTGCGTAATCGCCCGAACTATTAATTAATCACATTCCTGATCTCGCACGGTAAACGGTGTAAGCGCAAAAAAATCCCAAAGTGCAAAATTGCGCATTTTTGGTCGCATCAAATCCAGAAAAATTGTAATAAAAAGCGATCAAAAAGTCGTATATGCGCAATCAAGGTACCGATAGAAAGTAAACATCATGGCGCAAAAAATGACACCTGACACAGCCCCATAGACCAAAGGATAAAAGCGCTATAAGCCTGGGAATGGAGCGGTTTTAAGTGACGTATATTTGTTAACAATGGTTTGAATTTTTTACAGGCCATCAGATACAATATAAGTTATACATGTTAGATATCGTTTTAATCGTAACGACTTGAGGAACATATATAACAAGTTTTACTCCAGGGCGAATGGCGTAAAAACACATTTCCCTCAAATAAACAAAATGCGTTTTTTTTTTCAATTTCACCACACTTTTAATTTTTTTCTGGTTTCGCAGTGTACTTTATGCAAAAATTCAGCCTGTCATTGCAAAGTACAATTAGTGACGCAAAAAATATGGGCTCATGTGGGTTTCTAGGTGGAAAAATGCAAGTGCTATGGCCTTTTAAGCACAAGGAGGAAAAACCGAAAACGCAAAAATCGAAATTGGCTCTGTCCTTAAGGGGTTAAACATGCAATGAATAGATTGCATATAGGGATGGTCCGAACCGAGTTCTGTTTGGGTTTGTACAAACCCGAACCCTCGGTAATGACTCCCGCAGTCGGCCCGCTCCGTGGAGCGGGCGGATCCAGCGGGAGGACCGCCTGGAAAACTGGGATATAGCCATAGGCTGTATTCCAGTTTTCAGGGCGTTACTTCTGCTGGATCCGCCCGCTCCATGGAGCGGCCAGACAGCGGAAATCTGCTGCCGAGCGTTCGGGTTCATACGAACCCGAACCTCGGCAGGTTCGGACCATCCCTACTTGCATATACTGATCTATGCTATGCCACGCTGCGATCGCTATAGATTGCGGCGTTTAAGGGGTTAATTAGAGGCACTGATGTGTGCGGGGCCGCTCTCACTGCAGCGGTCTTACACACATCAAAACCCTTCACAGTCAGGAACGTATATGTACATTCCTACTGCAGGGGGTATGTGCTGTAGGAACATATATATACAGATTGCTGATGTGAAGGGGTTAAAGCTTTTGTAGTAGAATGACACTGATACCATTCATGTTTTCTTCCTTATAGGTGTCTTTTCATATCAGTTCACATCTCCGGGAATTTATTACTATAGCAGTGGATATGTTGATGATGGAAAGACAATAATTATGCAAGGAGTGATCAGTGTAAACCCGATCAGTGACCAGAGCAGCCCAGTGCATGTGTATGTTGGAGGAATGGAGGCCACCTATACTTCTGGTAATCAAACATGCTATACTGTAGTTAGCATTAGACTTTGCAGATGGAGGTAGCGAAATATATTTAAATCCCAGATTGTGATAAAGTTTAAGAACCACCCCACTACACCTAGGTAAAAGAACCTCATCCCTTTGTAGAAAAGTTAAAAATGCCTATATATATATATATATATATATATATATATATATATATATATATATATATCTGCACTCCCTATTCTACAGTGCTAGGTATAGATCACCATGGGTTGTGGGTACAAAGGACAATCCAACATCCCGCCAAGGTCAACATCCCCAAAAAGTTTCTATGTCCTCCCTGTGTTTGTATGGGTTTCTTCCCACTCTCCATTAAATACAGATAGGTTGATGATTTGTGTTATGATAATCCATGTAAAGGGGTGCAGAATAAATTGGCACTATATACTAAAGTAATATTATTATAGTGACGAGCTGCCACTCTGACATTTGAACATCCAAATGATAGGCTAGCAAATTCTGGCATGGGAATAACACTTTAGTTATGATATTTGTATGATCAACATGGTGCAGGTTCCATAAAGGCAGCCAATGCAGCTGTTGTAAAGCTTCTGCAGATACTGGGTGTGGTGTCCCACCACGCGTGTTGCTATTGGTTACACCCTTCACAAAAGTCTGTACTCATATGTGTAAGTGGTAATGTAGCAGTACCAAAGTTTTACCACTAGATGTCGTTATTGCAAGTATGTATGTCTAGATATTGCACAGCTGTAGAAGATAAAGGGTTATTATTTTTCTTGTGTATCACATGGATCTGTACACCAATGAGAGTTCATTCTTCGTCTCTCCTATTACCTTTCTCTTTGCATCTTTCACTCACTCCTCACCTACTCACAGCACAGCTTACATGCGCTGTAGGAAGGAAGTCACATGGGTAGAGGAAGAGTAGGGTCTTCTTTCTTTGGGTTCTGTAGAGGTAGGACGCCCCCTACATCAGTCAAGTTGGGCCCTGGCTCCTGCCAGGTCCTCCAGTCAAGTTAGTTGTGGTCCAGACGTTGCTCAGGGCACAGTACTACTTGGGTTGGGACTCTATCAACATCCTCCTCTCTACTGTTCTGAACTTTCTACCTCTCAGCACACAACCCAGTCAGCACGGCTGTATCATTTTTTTCTGCTCTCAGTACAGATCTGGCCTATCAAGTGTATAGTGTTGATGAATCACAGCTTCTTGCTGGCGGATATGATTTTAGTCACGGGTGACTAGTCTTAGTAGCTTGCTTTAAAATGCAGTGTTGACAGTGGACTGCCTGCAGGGTTAGGGAGTGCAGTGGGCACTATCTAGACCTTTAGGTACACAGCTGTGGGGGCTTAAAGAACAGTACTTACATCCACGGGTTTTAAACATCCGCCTATTGCTGTCGGTGGGCATACAGTGACACGCAATCTAGGAACATAGCCCTGCCTAGTGATTTTGGCTAGCATATTCAGTTATCAGGTTTCCTGTTTTTTTTGCCCACTGCAGCCTCACTGCATTACTCACTAGCCGGACATGGCTAGGCTGAAGGTGTTTAAAAGAAATTTGAAGTAATCCTTCATATGTAGTCACGCAAATGGTCCCTGACTTTAAGGCCAGGCTCTGGAATAGACAGCAGCAAGAACAACTCTTAGGGAAACACTCTTACTAGACACTGCCCCAAACTGGCTATACCTCACTTTATATACCCCAAGGGACTACCTGATTTGGCAGGAAGGCTAAAAAGCTGTGCTGTTCTAGGTCAAAGGAATACAACAAAGGCACTGTGCGACACCCAGCTCAGTAAGGTTCACATTACATGCAGCAATTCACATCGGGTTCAAATACATGCAGCAATATATGATCTCAGTTAACCCTTTGTTGCTTTAGCCTTCAGCTGTGCTAAATAGTACAATAGGAGACAGTGACACTTACAGGTGGGAGAGCAAACTGCGGCCTTCTATCCCAGAGCATAGACACACATTAGTACCAACGTACACATGCTGATCAGTGCAGTGCAATGTCTGCTCTGGGAAACTGCAACTGTGCCCAACCTGAAAGAGACCTTACATAAATGGTGTGGCTTAATATATACATACAAACTTTATTATGTTGCCATAACCTTTAAGTTAATTTTAGACCTTCAACAAGACGCCTTTATCAATGTCGAATCCCAGACTAAATTCCTACATTGATATCAGACCCCAGACCAGATCAGTAAATTGATTTTGTACTACAGGCCAAACCTTCTAAATATATTCATCCACATGTCAAGACCACCTACAGTAAATATAACCCCCCCCCCCCCTCCGACCAGACCTAATTTAGACCACAGATCTACCATATTGTGATGCCTGGTGCCAGGGTTTGGAGCTGAATAAGTGCTGAAAACAAGGAGGGTGAGTATACAGGACATTTTACTGGATTAGTCAAATAGGTAATGCACAATATATATTTATTTTATTAAATGTAGCACCCCCATTGACTAACAATAGAATAATTCCCAATAAAAGTCGATGTGTTAGCCTGTCTTTTGCTTATTGTCTTGTCTCAGGGAGTCGATAGGAATCTGCACAGAAAAGTGGTCACCACAGATGAAGAAGTACAAAATGTACTCAATATCATTTTACATTTGGTTTGGTATGGTGGTTTTATGGAGCAAATGTATAGACATAATTTTTCTCTCTTCTATGTATGCCACCAGTTTTTAATCACTATATTAAACTTCTACAGCTGTTATCTAAGAAGGAAACTTATTGCCACAAATGTATTGTCACAATGTTTCTACAGGTCTACCTCCCAACACACCTCCAAGTGACTGCATTACAACAGACCCAGTGTGTCCACCGTCCACCACATCACCTCCAAGCAACACATCTATATGGTTTGGATATTCAGGATGTTATTCTCCAGTTATTACCGGCATTACACCAAAGTTTGGAACAATCCGTGATGCAATAACCATCAGAGGATCCGGGTTCAGTAACATTACATGTGCCAACAAGGTATCTTTATCTGTGAGCTCTATCACACTGTTCCTGACTGTAATAGGTTACGTGACTAGTGTTGAGTGAGCATGCTCTACTGGGCATGGTACTTGATGAATTGTCCAGTCTCGCTAGCCAAGAGATTGGACCTGTGAATCCTGTTCCAGGTACTGTTCTAAGATCTTTTCTCTGATTTACAAACAATGCTTTACAAGGCACCCGAGGATTTTGTGTGTACTGATGCAATGTAATCCACCATTACCAGCCTGACCACCACCAGCATGTTCGTTACATGTTATCTAAAAACCCGATTAGGTGGATCAAAGGCAGTGCTCCACAATTAGTGCCTGTGGGTGAAACCACTGCCTCTTCCCCTCTTCACCACCAGGGTCACACAATGAGTTACCGGTGGGTGTAGTTTGATTTCTTCCTTGCCTACGGCATCTATGGTTGTCTTAGATAATGGGAACTAAGGTGAGAGACATACCAGCTTTCATGCATGCTTCTCCTGCTTTTCCCATTTTATTTCTATGGTATTTTCATCACTTTCTGGGACTTTCAAGTGGACTAGACACCCAGTAGAGGATTATAATAGGTCCGTTTCGGGCGGTAGCCCGGGGCCTAGAGCTCCTGGGGGGCCCATGGCCACCCAAAAAGTGTTTTACTTTCATTGGTGTATTGTCTGGCTACTGTTCTGCCATGATTTGCAAAAAAAACGCTGCTTTTTTAGCACTAATTTGCACAAATCATGGTATTATGACATTATCTATCCTCTACTATGAACACCATGCAAGTGCTGCCATAGCTACAGTGGGGTGGGGGGGCAGGCTTGGTAAACAGCCCGGGGCCTATGGTAAAGTTAATCCGCCCCTGTAGACACCCACCCCTTTGCTGAATAGGGGGCATCTGGAAAAATGCCCGAGTCTCCCATTAACTTTAATAGAGTTAGTAAATCAAGTTGAGCATTGAAAAATGCTTGACATGAGTAATGAGCACTCTAGCATTTTAGTGCTCGCTCACCACTAAACATGACCTGAAGGTCCCTATACACCTTAGATTTTGATCAACTGAACCTGCCAGTGACGGTGGATATAGCCGTCAATCTAAGGTTAATGGGGCTGGTCAATAGTAATAGGAGTTTGCGTGGTGGGAAATCATGGCCCACTGCTTTGTTCAGGCAAAGAGATAAGCCACAGCGAGAACCAGGGGCGAACACAGACTGCAAAGGGCCCATGTACACAAAATGTGTTTGGGCCCCCATAAGCTATTTGTTTCTCCACCTTTCCGCCTTGAAGGCGCACACATATGTACGCCCGGGTATCTGATACATGTCTTCTGGTTTCTTGGGAGGGCCCTACAGCACAGATGCCAGGGCCCATTAAAGGACTGTACTGCAGTCTGTGCAGGCCCCAGTGTGGGAAGGGAGTACCTGTGGCCCACCAATAGAACTGACATCCAGACCTTGTCCCAGGTGGGATACATGTACTGCATGTGGCTGCACAAGTGGGATACATGTACTGTACATGGCTGCTTAGGGGGAGATGACAGAGAAAAACAACCATGCTGCAGGGGGGGGGCACAGATATTGGCTAAAAGGCATAAACTTACAGCATCAGAGAGGGAGGTGGGAGCTCTGTGCTTTCTCTTATACCACCCTCTATGTTACAACTTCCAGCAGCCTGACAGACACACTGACAATAATCACTCACTGTCAGAGCTGCTGCTGCTGTTGTTCCTCTCTACAGTCCTGTCCCTGGCAGCCGTAACCCTGCAGGATCCCTCCATCCCCTGTCATCACATGCTCTCCCTCCTCCTCACACAAGGTATGCCAGACAGTGGAGTACAGGAGGGGGAGGTGCTGTCAGCAGCAGCAGCGTGCAGGAAGAGAGGAGAAGCAGCCCTGACAGGGCGCAGCATCCAGTCACTAAAGAAGCCCCAAAGGAGCATGGGGCCCGCACTTCCCGGGTGCTGATGCTGCCTGGGGGCCCACTACAGACATGTGCCATGCTGAGCTGACACTTTAAAGTCTGAGCCTGGCGGGCCCCTCTATTGGCCTGGGCCCCTGTGCAGCTGATCAGGCTGCACAAGTGATAGGTCCGCCTCTGGCGAGAACGCTCAGAGAAACAGACAGGACAATCCTTAAGCCATTAGTTATTGAAGGTGTATAGCTACCTTAAGAAGGCGTTCATGTTTAAACATGGAATAAGTAGTAATAACAAATAAGTTAATATTAATTAGTTTTAGCTAAGAGAGATGGCATGGTTATAAATAGTGCTTTGTAGTGTTTGTAGTGATCACTTGTAATATTTTCCTATAGGGTATAAATGATATCCCTATTGCAAACTGTGAGCATCCACAATATTGCACTTTAAGTCTATATGTAGTACTATACCTTCAAATGCCTAATATACAATAATCTTTTTAGTATCATTATACTATACAGGTATACAGTCATAGGCTATGTTCACACTACGTAAAAGTATGGCCGTTGTTGCCGATGGCACGGGGGAAGAATGGCTGTTTCTTTATGAGATCCCGGACGGAGCGTATTCACAACGTATACGCTCCGGCCGGGATCCCATAGGGGCCGCAAATAATTGACATGTCAGTTTTCTACGGCCGGAATTCAGTGAATTCCGGCTGCAGATAGCCCTGTCAGTTTACACAGTGAAGCGAGCGGCTCCGGCCGCTTGCTTCACTGTGTGCTATGGGAAGCTCTGATGCTAATGCGCCCGCATCAGAGCTCTGCGTCCGGGGTCACGGAACGGCTGGTCTCTTACATAGTGTGAACATAGTCTTATACTGTAGCTATGAGGGGAGAGGTAGCAAAACTAGCGTGAAGTTCAGTAGTTGAGGGAAAAAATTAGGTTGTTACTTTGCTCCCTTCAATCTCCAAAGAGCATCTGAAAAATATAGATTCAGATTGGTGGTCATAGAAATCCAGTTAACCTGAAATTCTTATTTTGTTGCTACCTCAATTTTCTAAAATCTTTTTAATGTTTTTCATCTTAGGTTTCAGTCGGTTCCTATCCTTGCGTTGTGTCTTCCTCTGACGAGAGTTCAGTAACATGTAAAGTGGATTCTCAGGACACAATGGATATTGGAGTAGCACAATTGGTGTCTCTTACAGTAAATAACCTGGGCAATGCCATCAACTCTTTAAGAAATACGATGGAAAGGCGATTTGCCTTACTACCCCACATTGACTATATCACACCAATCAGTGGGTCAGATACAGGATCTACCAGGATTACTATACACGGCTCTGGCTTTGTGAACATAAATGGCAGCATCACAGTGTCCGGGATAAGTTGTACCATTGTATCTGTAAATTACACAGATATTATATGTGATACTCAACCTAGTTATTCCCGCAGCGTTGTTGTTGCAGTAACAGTGAAGGAAATCGCTGCCCAGTGCCTACAATCCTGCAGCTTCAGCTATTCAAGTGCACTTACACCAGTAGTATCCAGCTGCTCCCCAACTGTAGTCCGAGACGCTACCACAATCTACATCAATGGACTCGGCTTTGGAAATGATGTTAATGATGTTAATGTTTATGTCGGTGACATAGAATTACATGTTTTAGATGTAAATGACACAGAAATAACATGTAACATAGACCCCATTCCTGCCAGAAGCTATTCCATCAAAGTTATTGTACTAAGTAAAGGCTTGGCTGCTGGGACTTTCACTGTGAACAGTCCTGCTGAAGCCACTCTCCTGACCCCTTCCGGAAGTGTGTTAGGTGGAACTCTTCTACTCATACAAGGAAATGGATTTCATCCTATTAACACCACTGTGCAGGTTGCTGGTGTACTATGCCAGACTACAGCAGTTACTTATAATAGTATCCAGTGCATCACTCCTCCCGGCATCACTGCTAAAACTGCTACCGTGATCATCCGCGTGCCATCTGCTTCTTACCCATCACTCAGCTTTTCCTACTCAGAGGACGATACCCCAACCATAACTTCAGTTCTTCCAACTACAGGTAGGACTATTTTCAAATTGTTAAAGGAGTTACTGTCATTTGAATTAACATCTGACATGGCGCACAAATGTGTAAAAAATTAACATTGATGGGGTTGCAGTGCTGAGACTCTCACTCATCTCTAGATATAGCTAGGAGAAGCGTGATTGGTTGATTGCAAGGGAAAAACTCCATAGACTTATGATGGAACCTGTCTCCTGCAATAGTCACATAGTCAAAGACCATTCTTTCATGCTGCCTGCGCCATGTGGTATGTAAAGTGTCTGCATCGTGAACCTCAAATTTTCATGATCAGAAATTCATCCTGAACTGATTTTTGATGATTGTTGGGTCATGGTTAAACCAGTTAAAACATTATATTCACTCCCTTAAGATGCAATGCAGTGTGATGCAAGCAGCACAATGAGATACAACACATGGGGCATACCCAAAGTCACCAAGTAGTCGTAGCCTTAGGCAGGGTTTACACATGGTATTTCATTCAGTATTTGGTCAGTATCTTTGAAAAAAATAGGAGTGGAAACGACACAGTAAAAAAAAACTATGGGGGAGATTGATCAAACTGGTGTAAAGTAGAATTTTCTTAGTTGCCCCTAGCAACCAATCAGGTCCCACCTTTTTTTCCCTAACAGATTCTTTGAAAAAAGGAAAGTGGAATCTGATTGGTTGCTAGGGGCAACTAAGACAACTCTACTTTACACCAGTATGATAAATCTCCCACTATGTCCTTTATAGGTGAAAACCTGCCTGCTACACAGGCTGAAATCATAAACATTATTTGCAGTGGTTATTACTAGGTGTGAGAAAGTGAAACCATTGCTTCATTTTAAAATTTGTTAAAGTTGGCGGCGGCCGCACACTGGAAAAGAAACAAACTAACTAAAAATAGTATCCTCACCTGTCCGTGCTCCCCTGTTTTCCTCTTTTGTGTCTCTGGTTTTTCCAGCTGCCCCAGCTAACTCCGCCAATTACTAAGATTGGACAGGGCCACTGCCAGTGATTGGCTGAGCTGGCTGTCAGTCTTGTCTGGAGAGTGACAGTCTGCTCAGCCAATTACTGACTGTGGTGCTGTTCCATCTCAGTCAGTCACTGATTGACTGAGCAGGCTATCACTCTAATGTCTGGAGTGACACCCTGCTCGGCCAATCACTGTCTGACTGAGACAGGACAGCATCGCAGCCAGTGATTGGCTGAGCAGGCGGTCACGCTTCTGTCTTGAGAGAAACAGCCCGCTCAGCCAATCACAGGCCACTGTGCTGTCCCTCAGTCAGTCATTGACTGAGCGGGATTTTGGCTGCAAGGGACACCAGAGACCAGAGACCAAGTACAGCAGGGGAGCATGAACAGCTAAGTACCTGGATGAACCTGAATTTTACCACAAAGTTTGGTGTACTGGGCAAAATGAACTTTTGAAAAGTTTGCTCATCTCTAGAGATTGATGACTTTTGGAGCTAAAGTAATGGCTATCATTTTTGGATTTTTGGATGCTGGATTTCCTTGTTATGAATCTTGTTCTTTACATTGTTCCTCAGGAATTCCAGGAACCGCCATCACATTGTCCGGTTCTGGGTTCGGTTTGGATGCCTCAAAACTGACCGTGACCATTGGCAATGCTACATGCGCTGTCACCGCAGTGTCTGACAGCCAGCTGACCTGCTCTGTAGGAGAATACTGGGGCGGCACATTCCCTATTACATTGCAGAATGAGAAGGGGTTTGCAAAATCCAGTGCAAGCTTCACCTATCAACTTAGTATGACTGGGGTCTCTCCAAATGAAGGTGAGTCTAATAATCTGGTAAAGCTGGTGACAACCAGTATGGCCACCATTATGTCTCCTGCTGGAAAGATTGCCGTAGATGTGGTAGTTATGAATAGTTCTGCTTTAGACAGCAATGGAAATTGTATCTCGAAGATCAAACAATTCAAAATGACATGGGGAAAATCTCCTGGAAAGCAGAATTGTTGATAATAGGAAAACACTTACAGGACCTGTAATATCAGTCGTTTTGGTTGTCACCGAACTATCTGTGAATGCACCGTAGGGTTTTACTTGTTTAGTGATCATCATTTCTATTGATTCTTTCCAGGCAGTTTTGGTGGAGGATTAATGCTCACAATCGCTGGATCTGGATTTGATAGTCAGCAGTCCAAGGTGTTTGTGTGCAACACTGAATGCAAAGTGAATAAAGAAAGATCCAATTCAAGTCTTCTGTATTGTGAAACCCCCAGGAACGGTAAGAAAGCTGGTATAATAAAATTAGTTCATATTTTATATATGAAGTATATGGAGTATTGAATTTATAATACTATGAAATATAATAAATTATAATATGAAGTTAGTGTATTGTAGTGTAAAATAGTATGTGTGTAGTTAGTATGTAGTGAAAATTTTCAGAAATTTGTCTAACTGCATTCATCAAAGGTTAGGAGAAGCAGTGTATTGTGTAGGGGATAGAACTTCCATGTCCAATGGTCAATACATTCACGTTTTAGACATTGAGGATATGTTCACACCGAGCAAAAGTGGCGGAATTCCGAGCGGAGCCTCCCTCGCGGACTCCACTTGGAATCCCACCTGCCTCAGTAAGTCAATGCGATGCCTCATGCGCCTCTGCTCTCTGCCGCACTCTGCTCATAGAATTGACATGTCAATTCTTTGAGCAGAGAGCGGAGGTGCGCGCGAAGGAGTGATTCCGGCGGGGGCTCTGCAGGGAATTCTGCCTATTTTACTCAGTGTGAGCAGGCCCTTAAAGCATAGTTTCTTAGTATAATACCTGTGGAGTAGAGTGGCCCAGAGCCAGGGGAGTGGGAGTGGGGAAGTGTTGTGGTGGTCGCTGCCCAACAATACACCATGTACTGTAGGTTAAGGACCGACTTGAATCACGTGACCTTGAAGTGGCAAGTTGGCTTGTTAAGTTTGATCAAAAAATGTATGTGAACTGCCCGATGTTAGTTGTTTAAGAAGCAATAGAGTTATGTTCAACATGTGGCCATGTCTTTCTCTCTAAACTTGTGGTACAATAGTAGGATATCTCTTTCCAGTTTATAAGAGGTTTATCCTAACCATTTACTTCATGTTTTCCATCAGATGCTAATACATCTACCCAAAGCTGTGATGTCATTGTAAAGAATGGAGATTACTCTGCTCAGACAAACAATTCTTTTACATACTCTTCTGCATTAACTCCTGTCATATATGATGTCACCCCCAAGAGAGGAGGCACGGCTGGTGGGACCAAACTAACAATCACTGGATCCCAGTTCAGGTAGGCACCATATCTACAGGTTAGTTATGATGGTATTACTACTTCTATAACATTTAACACCTACAAAAGCTTTTGGTCCCCAATTTAATGCAAATGAGACAGGTCCTGAGGAAGTGGCACAAGACATACCTTGGGGTGAGGTGCAGGAACAGTGGATGTGAGACATATTAGGCTATTGGGATATGTTCACACTGAGTAAAAGAGCGGAATTTCACGTGGAGCCCTCGCCACGGACTCAGCTCGGAATCCTGCCTGCCTCACTTTTACTCAGTGTGAAGATACCCTTAAAGGGGTAGTGCGGCGCTAAGAAATTATTCACAAAATAACACACATTACAAAGTTATACAACTTTGTAATGTATGTTATATATGTGAATGGCCCCCTTACCCGTGTTCCCCGCCCCCCGCCCGTGGACCCGGAAGTGTAGTGCATTATACATACCTGATACGCGTCGACCCCCGTCCGCCGTCTTTTGACAGTGATGTAATCTTCGGGAGGCCGGCCGACCCGCTCCTGCCGTCCCTCCTGCCGACCCCTCTCTGCCGCGTCATAACTATGCTCAGCCAGTTATGCTAAGCCAATCGCGGCTGAGCACAGTTATGACGGGACAGAGGTGGGCCGGCATGAGGGACAGCAGCAGCGGGTCAGCCGGCCTCCTGAAGATTACATCACTGTCAGAAGACGGCGGACGGGGGTCGACGCGTATCAGGTATGTATAATGCACTACACGGGCGGGGGTTGGGGAACATGGGGAAGGGGGCCATTCACATACATAACATACATTAGAAAGTTGTATAACTTTGTAATGTGTTATTTTGTGAATAATTTCTTAGCGTCGCACTACCCCTTTAAAGGGCATTTTTTTAAGTGTTTGCATAATTTTTTCTTGCACTTTAGCTTGGTCTTCTTGGCAGCTACTCGCAGCTGCTATTTTTTGTATTCGATTATATATTTGTGTTGCTCATGCTGCATTTTCATTTTGCATTTGTAGCACTTTAAACTTTTTTACTTGTCCTAGACATTTGTACTTGTAATGACCCGTCTCATCCTCCATTGGTGTGGGCCAAGGTTCTTTTTAATAATATTTGATAGACTGTGTCCGGTGGATTTTTGTAGATGTTCTTCTATAACATTAGTTTGCACTAATATCAAAGTAATGTTTTTAGCTGCAATTCAGGTTCCAAACTGCTGACATTCTTAGACATTGAAGGGGTTATTTGAGTAAGTAAAATATATGTTGAATCATCCCCCCTCCTGGAGATTAACCATTAATTCCATACATGTCTTTACCTTATCGGTCTCCTTCCCTGCTAAAAAAACACAAAAACTGTGTGAGAGCTGCTGAGTCCAATTCTGCTCTCAACCCCCCCCCCCCTCCTTCCCTCCCCCTTACAGATAACCCCTTTAAGTCATTTTCACTAACTCTGCACAGATCAATAGAACAAGCTAATATAGGGAACTATAATATGTAATATATCTTATCACTTTTGATGATTTCAGAAAATTAAAACTTATGATTACTTTTGTCAGTTTTAAGTTATTTCAGTAACTATGATGGGTTTTAATTCGTTAACAAAAAGGTATGAACAGTTTCTTCCAAGTGTATATATTTTGTGTCATTTGGGCATGTATAGCTAATAGAAATGGGAGCCCTGTTTATTAGCCTAATTACAATGGATATCTATTTACTAATTTATTTATTTTTCAAATCTTTTTTTAATTTTACAAATTTTTTTTCCTTTGTAGCCCTGATATCTCAGCCGTCACTGTCACCGTAGCACAGGCCGTATGTGATATAGAGTCGGCTAGTATCACGTACATCATATGTACAACCAACGCTCAGTCTCCTTCACTAAGAACCAAAGTCAGAGTGTACATTGAAGGCCAAGGCATTGCTAAGATGGTAAGAAACAAGACTGGAAATATAATGCGCAAATTTGCATTACTGTGTTTGCCAGTAGCTTGAATACACAGAATAGAAAGGGCATAGCATGGTCTATAATGGGCAGTCCTCAGCTGGCCGTTATAAAAGCTGGTGCATCCAAATACTGTACAGCTAAGAGTGCCTAAAGCAATCGGGTCCCATTCCTTAACGGTGGTGGCGACACCCTGGCACTGCTTCCGCTCTCTGCCTTGGTCCTGTTGGCTCCTCTATTGCGATGCCAAATCAACTTAGGTGTGCTTTCGGCTGCTTGCTGAAGATTTAAAGGGCAAACTCTCTTCAACTAATTCTGCCTTTTACCAATCCAGTCAATGGGAGACTCAACCATTTTTGCAGGAGACTCAAGTTCGGTAGAGGGAAGGTCGTGTGAAAACCTGTCAACCTCAGAAATTGATGGAAACACAATGGAAATGGACAGGAAACAGCAGGAGCAGCATGTATGCATGCCTCTGAGGCTGCCTAATGGCACCATTATGCCTAATTCTGTGCAACAGCCTGGTTAAAACAGAGGTAGGCATAGGGACCACCCAAAAACTCAGCCTGACACAGCATGGCAGTGAGAACACAGGGAACCATTAAAACAGAGGTAGCTTATCATGAACCAGCCAAATTTAGCCTGACACAGCATAGCGGTGAGGACAGAGTAAATAAGGTAGAAGCGGTAGCCAGTCAGCCTTCCAAAAATTATACCAGACCTAGCATGGCAGTGAGCACACAGAGAACCATTAAAAGATAGTGAGGAAGCAATTGAACCTACCCAAAATTAGGCCAGACACTGCATGGCATTGAGTACACAGAGAACTCCCAGGAGCAGCAGTAGCCAATATGAAGGCCAGGCAGGAGCAACAGTAACGAAAATGGAGGCCAGACAGGAACAACAGTAACCAACATGGAGGCCAGGCAGGAGCAACAGTAGTTAACATGGAGAGCAGGCAGGATCAGCAGTAGCCAACATGGAGGCAAGGGCAGGCACACCAGTAGTCAGCAGTATTCAACATGGATGCCAGTTAAGGCCCAGCAGTAGCCAACGTGGAGGCAAGGGCAGGCACACCAGTAGTCAACAGGGATGCATGGATGGACACAGCATGGCATTGAGCACACAGAGAACCCTTAAAAGTGAGTGAGGAAGCAAGTGAGCCTCCTAAAAATTAGGCCAGAAACTACATGGCATTGAGCACACAGAAAACCATTAAAAGTGAGTGAGGAAGCAAGTGAGCCTCCCAAAAATTAGGCCAGACACTGCATGGCATTGAGTACACAGAGAACCCTTAAAAGTGAGTGAGGAAGCTACTGTAGTTAGCCTCCCAAAAATTAGGCCAGACACTGCATGGCATTGAGCACACAGAGAACCATTAAAAGTGAGGAAGCAAGTGAGTCCACCCAAAAATTGGAGTGAGTCCAGGGGCTGGGATATTTAGTGGACATGAACATGGGGGCTGACAGCTAACTAGCTAGGCCAGCTGTCAGTCACCATCAAGGGTACACCTGATGCCTCTCGACCGGTGGTGGTGAGGCCCCGGCCACGGCTAGACCAAAAAAAAAAAACAAAAAAAAAACAGCTGGCTGGTTGGTGGGGGCGTGATCGGCGGGCCCCCGGCAACAAGTCCCGCTCCTCTGCAGATGTAGTGTGACGGCAGAGCATGGCAGTGAGGAGAACCATTAAAAGTAAGTGAGGAAGCAAGTGAGCCTCCCAAAAATTGGAGTGAGTCCAGGGGCTGGGATATTTAGTGGACATGAACCCGGGTGCTGACAGCTAACTGGCTAGGCCAGCTGTCAGTCACCATCAAGGGTACACCTGATGCCTCTTGACCGGGGGTGGTGAGGCCCCGGACACGACTAGACAAAAAAATAAAATAAAATAAAACAGCTGGCTGGTTAGCGGGGGCGCGATCGGGCAACCAGTCCCGCACAATGTGGTAGTGGCTGGACCAATACACACTCTGTGACGGCCCCTTACAATGAGCAGTGACGCTTTATGCAGGTGTACTACAAATCCCAGCAATACAGTGTAGTACCCACTAGTTTTAGGGGGGGCTGTACGGTAAAATCTGGTAGTGGCTGGACCTAGACACACTCTGTGACACCCCCTTACAATGAGCAGTGAAGTGCTATGTAGGTGTACTACAAATCCCTGCAATACAGTGTAGTCCCAACAAGTTTAGGGGGGGCTGTACGGTACAATCTGGTAGTGGCTGGACCTACACACACACTGTGACACCCCCTTACAATGAGCAGTGAAGTGCTATGTAGGTGTACTACAAATCCCAGCAATACAGTGTAATACCCACTAGTTTAGGGGGGGGGGGCTGTACGGTGCAATCTGGTAGTGGCTGGACCTATACACACGCTGTAATACCCCCTTAAAATGAGCAATGAAGTGCTATGCAGGTGTACTACAAATCCCAGCAATACAGTGTAATACCCACTAGTTTAGGGGGGGCTGTACGGTACAATCTGGTACTGGCTGGACCTAGATACACGCTGTGATACCATCTTACAATGAGCAGTGAAGTTTTATGCAGGATGTACTACAAATCCCAGCAATACAATGTAGTACAGCAGGACCAACAGCCCCAAAATAAAAATAGAGTACACTGAGCACTTCTTAGGGGTCTGTATGCAACACCTAATGTCCCCTTTCTGCCAGCAGCCGGTCACCACAGTGTGCTGGTGAAATCGCGATAGCAGCACTGCAACTCCCAGCCAGCAGTCTGTAATAATAGTATTAAAAAACACTTTTAAGCTCTGAAAAGGGCTGTTTGTTTATATTGCTAGTATATACCCTGCCTACTGGAACACTAAATCCTACACTGACACTCTCCCTGAGAAGCAGCAGCTCTGTCCCTTATCTCTCACAGCATGCGTCTGAAGCAAGTACTGCCGGCGCTGAGTTTTATATGGCAGGGTCATCTGATCTGGCCAACCAATCGCTGCTAACGACATGTATGGGTCCCACGTGATCTCAGGATGCACCAAAGAGTCTCCTGCATGTTTATTGGCTGAGAAATAGCGCCCAAACTTACAGGAAATGGATGATGACATTTCTCACCATCGAGTACCCTAATACTCGATCAAGTACCAAGCCCGGACGAGCATGCTCACTCATCACTACTGTTCTCTGGTAACTCACATCAGCACTGTCTGATCCATCTACCCACACTTGTGGAGGGACCTGATGTCTTCTACCAGCACTTTACATTCTGGACTGGGATAAAGAGTGAAGACCTAGAGGGCCCTGGTGTGTCCCAAAGTTAAAATGGTTTGGTAGCATATCAGGTCCACATCCACTGCCCGTTACACAATGTGTACAGCATAAAAGTGGCATAAAATAGTTACATAGTTAATACGGTTGAAAAAAGGCACATGTCCATCAAGTTTAACTAAGGAGGGGATGGATACAGGGAAGGGGGAGGGATGATCGGTTCTATACATAAGCATTTAAGTTATTTTGGTCTAAGAACTTGTCTTTCCTGTTTTGAAGCCCTCTACTGTTTAGCTGTGACCAGATCTTGGGGTAGACTGTTCCACAAATTTACTGTTCTCATTGTAAAGAAGGCTTGTCGCTTCCGGAGACTGAAAATTTTTTTCTCCAGGCGGAGGCAGAGGCCAGTAGTGGATTATAATAGGTCAGTTTTGGGCGGTAGCCCAGAGCCCTGAGCTTCTGGGGTAGCCCATGGCCCCCCAAACAGACTTACACTTTCAGTGGTGTATTATCATCAGGCTACAGTTCTGCATAAAAATTGCTACTTTTTACCGCAATTTTGCACAAATGAAGGCAAAACTGCAGCCAGGAGACAATAAAGTAACATAAGAGAACATACTGAAGGACCTTATCATGTGACAATGATGTCACCACAGGTCCTTTACAGAGTGCCACCATAGTTACAGTGGGATGAGGGGGCCCAAAGTTGATGAACAGCCCGGGGCCCATGGTAAAGTTAATCCGCCCTTGCTAAGGTGCTCTATTCCCCTTATTAGTTTAGTTGCCCGTCTTTGTACCCTCTCCAGCTCTAGAATATCCTTTTTATGAATCGGATTCCAAAACTGGACAGCATACTCCAGATGAGGCCGCACTAAAGCTTTATAGAGCGGTAATATTATATCCCTGTCCCGAGAGTCCCTGCCTGTTTTAATGCATGACAATATCCTGCTGGCCTTAGAAGCCGCTGACTGACATTGTGTGCTGTTCTGTAGTCTATTATCTACAAGTACACCCAGATCCTTCTCTATCAGCGACTCTCCCAGAGTAACTCCCCCCAGGACATATGATGCATGCGGGTTATTAGTACCCAGGTGCATAACTTTACATTTATCCACATTGAACCTCATTTGCCAAGTAGATGCCCAAACAATTAGTGGGGGACATGTATCATCTGGCGTTCCGGGGGTTTTCGGCGGAAATTGCCGATTTGCGCAATATTTTATTCGCAAATGGCGACACTTTCCGCCGGGTACGCCGGGGGGCAAGGAGGGGGTGTGAAGGGGGCGGAACGGAGGGCGCGGACTCAGAGTCCGCGCGATTCACCATCCGTTCCGCAAATAGATACGCCGAAAACCTATTCCAGTCCTCAGCTGGCGTAGGTTTTCGGCGGTGCGCACCAGAGCGCACAGGATTTATGTAGAGGCAGTCCACCTCTAAATCCCCGTAGCGCCAGAGATGCGGGGACATTTATAAGTCCGGCGTAAAAAAACGCCGGACTTAACAAATGTCCCCCGGTGTGTCTAAGTCAGCTGGTAACATCTGCAGATCTTCCATAGACTACACTGTACTACAAAGCTTGGTGTCATCTGCAAAGATAGAAACATTGCTGTTAATTCCATTCTCAATATCATTAATAAACAAGTTGAAGAGAAGGGGCCCAGTACTGACCCTTGGGGTACAACAAATGGAGACTTAAAATAGAGACTTAAATGAAAACGTGCAACTTTTTTTTTAACCCAAAGAACTGGAATAAAAGCCTTGACAAATCCACCCTCCTGCAACCGCTGAGGATGGAATATTGTTCATGGAACATTGTTCATTATTCATTGAATATGGTGTAAAAGTTAGCTTTTGATTAGTCAAAGTACTCAGCCCCCATTCCTGGTGGACAATGAGTGCTCATGTTCAGTCACTATCATTATAGTTTGTGGGATGGACTGTAACAGTGAGTGTAAATTATGAAAATTACAATTATTTCTTGTATTGCATTATTGTACTTTTTTTTTTTTTTAGATAGGAATGCTTATTTTTTTACTTTTCTATTTTTTTATATTCATATTTTAGGACAATGCAGACTTCTTCTACATCGACGTCTGGTCTTCTAAATATACCTGGGGAGGAGACACTCCACCAGATGTGGGCGACTTGGCGGTCATCACAGCAGGGCAGACAATACTGCTGGATGCTAGTACACCGGTACTGAAAATGTTGCTGATTCAAGGTAAAGTTAGTGTTACTACTGTATATTCCATATACTTCACTAGAATGATAGAGTATATCTGGAGCATTTACCTGCTACAGTATTTTAGATTTTTTTCTTGCCATTCTCCATTGTGCCCCTTCTCCCCTTATTTATTTATGTATGTATGACTAAGTTAATGGGGCACTATGCACTCTTTAAACACAACATTAAAATTGTCTCTTAAGGAAGACCCATTTTTCACATTGTCAAATCAAAGCAGCAAGTTACTACAAAAACTGTCTCTTGCTTTGGAGGGCCTGGCGTGTTTATGCATATATGCTGAACCCATTGATTTGAATAAATTACACGATTTCATGTAATGCCTCCTGTGATGGTGCTGCAGTGTAACCTGACGGGTTTTGCTTGTTTCCACCCCATTCCCCATGTCCTTCTGCCAGTCCTATTGCTCTTCTATTCATGCTGCAATAACATCCAATGTGACCCTAGATGATCACCTTTGTCAGACATGGGTCATGTTAGGGGTATTATTGGTGATGAAAAGTGACCAATTTGTCCAGCAATTTGCTATGGAAGTCCCTAGCACATCATCACTATGGACATCAACATCGTCTATGGACTGTCAATGGACCATGGTCTATGGACTGTCAACATGCAAGAGTAGGCCAGAACAGGAACAGTAAGAAAGGTATATTGTACATAAATATTTTGGTTTCGAGCCCTTGTGCAGTTTTGAGTCAGGTATATACAGCTGTGTCCAATATATACTAGTTGGTTTGGATCATTTATACATAAAAAAATAAAAAAAAAGAAACACATACAGGAACAGGAAGCCTCATTTTTTGTACACCCTCAATATGTTTTAGCCCAGTGATATACAGTATACACAATCCTTTCTTCTTTTATACAGGGGGAACTCTGGTGTTTGATGAAGCAGATATAGAGCTGCAGTCTGAGAACATCCTCATTACAGATGGAGGCACTCTACAGGTACCCAAACCCTAATATTTCTCATGGAAACAACTGGCTCATAAAAAGATACTGGATTCATTCATTTATTGAATTAAAGTCCTTGGCTATATTTCTATGCATCATTTGTTTTAAATCCATGTTTAGATTGGAACCGAGGGAGCTCCATTCCAGCACAAAGCAATAATCACTCTTCACGGCCATCTACGTTCTCCAGAGTTACCATTGTATGGAGCCAAGACATTAGCTGTGAGGCAAGGGATCCTGGACCTTCATGGTAAATATAAGAAAAATAACAGGTATAACAGATACAGGAAATGTTCTTGCTACAGCAGCAGAGATATCTGTGTACAATTATATAAGGGACCTGTTGGCCGGGGTGCCACATCCTGCTGGAATCTAATTCTATGCAATCAATCATATAATGGGGGCAGAATATAGAAAAAGTGGTGGTTTATTCTCATTACCTACGTCTCAACATTGAATAGTAATGATGATGATGATATAATAATAATAATAATAATAATAATAATAATAATAATAATAATAAATTTTATTGCTCCACCAAATACAGGGGTTACATTTATTCATTACAGGATTAAATTAAAAATAAATAAATAACAAACTAGAAGGACTGGGGTTACACAAGATGCAGTAAGAGCTTCATATGCAGATGGTCCAGAAAGCGCCTATAAGTGGTGAGCCGGTCATCCGCCAATCTTTAAGTAAAAATCGTTTGATTCGGCCATAGGCTGTATCCATGTTTTTCAGGGCACCTTTTAGGGCAGCCCCCAACTTCTGCAGCCACAAGATATCAAACGTTGAGCATTCGGGATTGGAAACATTGCCGAACCAGAACATTTTGACCGATTCACTCAACACTACCTAGGAGCTAATCTAAAGTGTTCCTGGCAACAATCTTTCCATCAGTTTCTAATACTAGCATAATAATGAATGCAGCTCTGGAGTACAATGCAGTATGTAGCTAAGCACCACAGCAAGACAAGTAACGCAGTTTACAAAGTTACCAAGCTTTACTAAATAAGGATTCTCAGTAATCCATATGTTTTTCTGTTTTCTAGGCCTCCCCGTGCCTCTTACATGGAGCAGACTTGCTCAGACAGCAGAGTCCGGGAGCTCAAACCTAATTCTACAGCAAAATGTGACTTGGAAAGCTGGAGATGAAATAGTGATCGCATCAACAGGTCATAGGTATATACCCCAGAATCTAACTACAATGTATTATAAAAACTGCTATTAAAATTTTCCTTTTCAGACAAATAAATGTATACCATGCCCCACTGCTGTTGCAAAATGTCACTTTTGCTCAGTATCTAAGGGTCAATGGATAAAAAGCTCTGTTAGGTCCATCTTACTTGTCCCTAAACCTTTAAAGCAACACATATTATAGAGGTGTGGCTTAAAGGGGCTGTAATACTGACAACACTTATTCCCTATCAAAAGCATATATAAGTCTCAGATCACTGTGGGTCGATCTGCCGACATTATCAGCAATAAAGAGTAAGAATGAACGTCCTGAGTCTACCATCAGAATGGATTGGCAGTCACGTGTGCACTTGCTTGACTGTCTATGGGACTGTAGAAGATCTACCAATGCACATACATGGCCGGCCCTCCATTTCAGTGGACCCCTCTCAAGGTCTTTACATTTTCCCTGGATAAGTAAGTGTTTTTGGTGGCACAATCCCTTAAATTTAAATGTTAACATAGAAGAACAGCTCAATGACTTATATTGACTTGATAATTTGCATTTAGGGAAAAAATGTTCTTTATGGTACATGGAGACACTTAAATGATACCGGTCATGGAATACACTGGAACTGATAGGCGTGCAATCCATTCGCCTGCGAAAGTTTAGGAATCCATGGAGACGATCACGCCGGGTCAGTACTGTGCACAACCAAGTTTGGTTCAGAATGTAGATCGCGTGCAGTACTGACTAAGTGTGGTCGTCTCAATATATACCCGAACTTCCGGTGGCAAATTGCACGCTGATGAGCCCCAGCATACTTTGTGGAGAAACAGATTGCTGATCTCAAGGAGACCAGCCAAACAATAACACTGCTGGCTGCTAGCGAAAGCGCTCAATGGAGTGATATTATTTTCTGATTGGGGATTTTTTTTATTTTTATTTCTATACATGATTTTGAGGCCAGCTATCTTGCCTATGCTGCTCTAAACTGTAGATGTCACTCTCAGAGATACTGTATGATTTACAACAGCCACATAGACATAAGATACCTTGGTCAGAACTTACTGACTTTAAGAGAGTGTTGTGAACATGCTCTTTAACATGTGCATAAATAATTGTACAGTGAGAGGGTGGGCAGTTCTAATCTCCTATAGTTAATACAGTGATCTGGTGTTATCTGCCTCCAACTTTGTAATGGAAGCATTAGCTTTCAGTGTAATTCACTAACACTGATTTATTTGAAATCTTACGAAAATGTTATGAGGCGCTCTATACAGTTAACATTTTATTATCCTCTAACAGACGCAGTCAAAGTCAGAATGAGAAGCGGACTATACAGTCTGTATCTGCAGATGGCAAAAACATCACTCTATCACAACCATTACTATATAAGCATTTGGGGATCTCGGTCACTCTACCTGATGGCACGGTGTTTGAGGCCAGAGCAGAAGTAGGTCTGCTTACCAGAAACATCCTTGTCCGAGGGTCCACCAATGTGGAATGGAGCGACACAATACCAGCCTGCCCGGATGGATTTGATACAGGTAATTACATTACAACATACAAGTGCTCCATGCAAGACACTCATCTAATCCAATCTACTATGTGACTTGGTGGTGTATATTCCTGGTGCCTATCTTGTATCTTATGAATTAAATTGGTTTGAATACACTTCTTCTTTTGCAGATTCTGTTTTGTTCTAAAATGGATGTAGTAAGATGTACTTGAAAAAGTTATTATGCAATGGAAATCTGTTTTTAATTAAACTAAATTTAAACTTTATTTGGAAAGCCCAGCTTAAAATCCATTGTTATTCATAGCTGATAGAAGTTAGTGTGACTTTGCAATAGTGTAGGTGTAATATGGAATTTACTGTTGGTACAATTTGGGTTTCAGTTGTAGTCACTGAATACATAAATGGGAGACACCTATTAGGGAAAGACTGAGGCTTCATCCTTTTTCAAATGCTTTGTATTCTCTAATTGCAATTACAAAACCTGAGTGTGTGCACACATCCTAAAGCTTCATGTGTGGAGTATATAGTATATGGCTGAAAGCCCTTGGATTAATAAACTAATATACTAATCAAAGCAATGGTGACTGACCACTGCCTGACACCATTTCAGGGGTTGCCTTCTAAGTAGGGATGGTCCGAACCGAGTTCGTACGGAGTTCGTACGAACCCGAACCATCCGCAATGATTACCGCTGTCTGCCCTCTCCGTGCAGCGGGCGGATCCAGCGGGAGGAACGCCTGGAAAACTGGGATACAGCCA
Organism: Dendropsophus ebraccatus; assembly: GCF_027789765.1. NCBI lineage: Eukaryota > Metazoa > Chordata > Amphibia > Anura > Hylidae > Dendropsophus > Dendropsophus ebraccatus. The sequence goes on along the minus strand of NC_091455.1, from coordinate 27,723,150 downwards.
TATCCATAGGCTGTATCCCAGTTTTCCAGGTGGTCCTCCCGCTGTATCCGCCGGCTGCACGGAGTGGGCAGACAGCGGTAATCCGATGCCGAGCGTTCGGGTTCAGCCGAACCCGAACGTCGGCGGGTTCGGACCAACCCTACTTCTAAGCATTGTAGTTGAGAAAGTTGGAAATTCAAAGGACTTCTGTAAAAACACAAAATGATATTGTTTTATTCTTTATTGTGTTGTCACGTTATACATTTTATGTTCCTGTTACTTTAGGTGAATTTGCCACCCAGACCTGTTTCCAGGGAAGATTTGGTGAGGAAGTAGGAAGTGATCAATTTGGAGGTTGTATAATGTTCCATACAACGCAACCCGGTAAACTCCTGTCCATTGGAAGAATAGAATATGTTGAGGTACGTGTAAACCTAAACATAGAGGCCAAAACATTCTACGCTGATAGAAAATGTTTGTTTTATCCATCTACATCTCACATAATTTGAATAGCGACAACTACAGTATATATGTAACTTTCTAGACATTGATTTGGATGTTGATTACTACACATAGAATCTAGAACAGCAACGTATCTGATCTGCAGCACTGTGTACATACAGCAGTAGGAACAGCCAGGTTCTATTTCTCTCTGCGGCACAGAGCACTAGCTAAGCCCTGCCCCTACTTCCTGTGTTCCATTTTGGTCTGTTACTAGAGATGAGAGAATTTACATTACAAACAAAGCAGAGCCGAGGGCAGAGCACAAATTACTTTGCTTCATTTGTAATATAAATTCGCTGATCTCTATCTGTTAAAAGAAGAGAGGTAGTAAACACAGGACTTCAAGGGAGTGTGAAACCTAGTGACCTCTGGTTTTTTATGGTCCTGCACAGCATAGCTATCTTGCTTTGCTATGATTCATTCTCCACCCAGATGTTCCTAAAAAGTCAATAGATTTATCTAGAGTTTGGAAAAAGTAACATTTTTGGGAGCTGTAATCATATCCAAAGGCACATGTTCCAAAAACGTAAATTATGGGGCTTTATCGGGCCCTGGACAGAGGGATCCCATCTATTTTGCTATTGAAAGCTGAGAACCTGTGTAAAACCTCTCTCTACAGAGGAACTCCATTGTAGTCAAACAAGGGATCTAGGAGGCAAAAAACAGGCTTTCCCTTTTTAGTGGCCAAAGACAGCACCCTAATGGAGGGGCCCAGTCTGAGACTTGCACTGAGACACCCTTTTCTGAGGCTGCCACTGATTGTGACATATTACTTATATCACCAAGTTTTTTGAGAAATAGAAAATACAGTCCTCATTCACATTTGCAATGTTGTTTTTTTTTTTTTTTTGTGTCCAGTGTTGCGTTATGTTATGTCTCTACTGGCTTATTTATTTCATTTTGCCACGTTCACTTTACTAGTAGACAGTACTTTAAAAAAAAAAAAAAAAATACATGCACCTAGAACTGCAGTTATAGGCTATGTTTACACATAGTATTTCCGTCAGTCTTTTGGTTAGTCTTTTTTTCAAACAAAATCAGGAGTGGGACTCTCAGGGCAAAATTATAATGGAAAGATTTGCCCAATTTCTGTGTTTTTAACCGATGCTGACCAAAATACTGAGCAAAAATACTGTATGTGAACCTAGCCGTAAGAAAAATACATATATAGTAGCTTCCATTTCTTAGAATTCAAATTATAGCAATCCCTTAAAATAAAATTCATAACAAACTATATATAATTATAAGGATTAAATTAATAAAACTCAAATAACTGTTGTTTGTTTTGTAGGTTTCCCATGCTGGGCAAGCTTTCAGGTTAGGTCGGTATCCAATACACTGGCATTTAATGGGTGATGTCCAGTATAAGTCTTATGTACGAGGTTGTGGAATTCATCAAACCTACAACAGAGCAGTAACCATCCACAATACACACAACCTGCTTGTGGAAAGGAACGTCATCTATGATATCATGGGGGGAGCGTTCTTCATTGAAGATGGGATTGAGCATGGAAATATTCTTCAGTACAACTTGGCTGTATTTGTTCAGCAAAGTACCAGCTTGCTCAATGATGATGTTACCCCAGCAGCATTCTGGGTAACCAATCCAAATAACACAATAAGGCACAATGCTGCTGCTGGTGGCACACACTTTGGCTTTTGGTACAGGATGCATGATAACCCAGATGGACCTTCTTATGACTTTAACATTTGTCAGTACAGATTACCATTGGGAGAGTTCTACAATAACACTGTTCACTCTCAGGGATGGTATGGCTTATGGATTTTTCGAAATTACTTTCCAATGGCCGTGCCAGATCAGAGGCAATCTTGTTATGGTTATTTACCATCACCGGCTATTTTCAGATCTTTGACCACTTGGAATTGTCAGAAAGGAGCGGAATGGGTGAATGGTGGTGCTATCCAGTTCCATAACTTCTCCATGATCAATAATGAAGACTCTGGTATAGAAACCAAAAGGGTTATTTCAGATTATGTTGGTGGATGGGGAGAGACCAACGGAGCTGTTCTCAAAAATGCCATAATAGTGGGACATGTGGATGAGCTAGGACTTGGTTCCGATTTCTGCACTGCCCGAGGTATCACCCTCCCACTTGATGAAGGACTCACTGTTTCATCTGTAAAGTTCATGAACTTTGACCGACCAAACTGTGCAGCTATTGCAGTTACATCCGTTGCTGACATCTGTGCTGAGGGATGTGGAGGTTGGAGCGCAAAATTTAATGGAATACAATACTTCAATTCACCCAACAAGGCAGGATTTAGATGGGAACATGAAGTTGTTCTAATTGATACAGATGGGACACTAACAGGTACATAGATAAGTAACATACCGTAAATATAACAATCTCACCTTTGTCTATTTCCCTCACAGTAGAATGTCCAGAACCGTCTGGCCTCTTATGTGCATATTCAGCTTTAAGATAGCCATAGATGTTAGATATTTGTTGTTCGGCTGGTATCTCTTATTTTGTAGACTATGTCTTCCATACTTTTCTTTTGCATTTTCTTAGGGACTATTACTCTTCTGATTTGGGCTGAGATTCATTCCTACTATTTATGGGAAAGGGGGACCATGTAAACTATAGGTTCAACTATATTTTTTACTTCCTGTCAGATATGAAGATTTTACCAGACCTTCCTTATTATTTAGATTACTTTTTTCTTAGTAATTATCATCATTAACAAAAAAAACCTTTGCTTTCATACAGGAAAGATTGGGGGAAAGGTTATACCAGCAAGTGGGCTACTTGATCCTTCCCAGTGCAGCCAAAGCAGTGACTGGAGTGTTGGCTTCCCTGGATCCGTCTGCAACTCGTCCATCAGCTTCCATAGATTGGCCTTTAGCACTATATCCCCTTATTACCTTTTTGGAAAGGACGTCACAATTTCTAATTCTTTTGGTATGTTAATGGTTTTATTTCTTTAGTGTACCAAATGTTTAACATTTCATAGATGTTCTTTTTTTTTTTTTTTTTTTTTTTTTAACGTGCAGTGAAAATGACAACTCTTTTTCCATCAGCACGGCCCTTTTTAACTATTTTATTTCTATTTGCAGAAGTTATTTTGTGAGGGTAAACTTCAATTCATATTGTAGAATTGTAGATGGGACTTTTTGATCCTTTTTAATCAATGATTTTTGGAATGTAAGGTAGCATGTTTTTATATTTATGATCTCTGATGGGGTGTAATAGGAAAACAATCATGGTACACACAGAGGCCCCCTGTCGGCCATGACAGCTGGTTGGCACCCCACAGTTGTGTCCAAGGGAGGAGAACCAATTTGATTCTATAATGGACCTAGACACCTTGTCGGTCACTATTTACCCCTAGTTTAACAGGAAACAGAGTAGAACTGAACCCCACCCACTGTCTTAGGAAGAGCATTATAGCATCAAGATATAAGGAGCAAAAATAAAAAATGATTACCATATTTAGCACACTATAACTGACCAAATCCTTTATACCGAGACTAATATTACCAATTATACCTGTATACAAGGGGCATTACCGCTACACTATGACCACTAACATTACCACCATACTGTTACCAACCAAATCCAGTAAACTAGATAGGATGAATAATACAAACAGTATACAACCACCTCTCACTGACTAATCTTACCACTCTGCTGTGGAATAAAATTCACAGTAAACGGTCCACAGTCCAATATCACCAGTGACAGTGCAGTTAAAGCCAATAACTCACAAGAGGCATCTTCATTAACTGAATCACGGGGGGCTTCTTTTACAATTAGCATTGCTCACTTTTCCTTTTTTTCTCCATCCTGCCTGGGCCATCATGAGGACTTTTCTCAGTTGCGAGTTGTCCATCTAGGATCTGCCAGACAAACATTTTAGGCTCCTCACTCATTCATCATCATCCTCCACTTCTATTTGCTCCATATCTTCCCTCTTATAGTAGTCTCCTCTGTATCCATATAGTAGTTAGACCATTGTGTCCTATAGTAGTTAGACCCTTCTGCACCTCCCATATAGTAATTAGGCCCCTCTGTGCCCCTATATAGTAGTCACATCTGTGTAGTAGCTAGACCTCCCTATGCAGGTATCCTCCGTCATAGGTAGTATCTCTTTGTAGCTATTTCCCCCGCTGATAGGTAGGCATCCCCCTGAGAGCTACCCCCCCCCCCCCCAGTAGAAAGCCCACTAGTATGTAGAATAACCAATGTAGGCACCACACTGTAGGTAATGTATACAATCCTGTTAGTTAACTCACACCCCTGTAGGCAATCCCTTGTAAATTAACCCCCTGTCACCATGTAGGCAATGCTTTGTCATTAACCCCCTCCCTCCCCAACAATGGTAAAAATAGCAACAATACCTACCTAGATGCAGTGCCCAGCGTCTCCTTCTTCTCCATGCTCTGAGTGCATGAATGATGTCACTACGGAATGATGGAATGAGGGAGTAGGCTCTTGTGACCGGAGGCAGCATGCCCTGCATATAGCTGCCAGTGCTCATCAGGAGCGCTGGCAATAAAGGTGAGGTGTCGGGTCCGGACATTTGGGAGCAGCACCCAGGAGGCCACCGGATACTGCAAGGGATGTGAGGGGGCCTGGGTCCGCTATATTACAGGATTGGCCTGGGCACTAGGCCCCCTGACGCAACGGGCCCCGCCGCAGCTGCTACGGCGGTAGTTCCGCCACTGCATACAAACACAATGAAGAGGAGTTGACAGTCCAGGTCACAACAAACAGGCAGCACAGTACAGAAACAAATTCCAAAAGTGAAGTCACAGGTAAAGCAAACTGTCAGGGCAAACAAGGATAGTCAGGAAACAAGGCAAAAGTCAGGAGGATCAAAGAATAGCAATAATAATAGCAAGTAGCAGGCAGAGACAAGCTCAATAACCGGCAAGGTATACAGTAGGCAGACACTAAGACCTCTTATAGGATACAAGGAAACCGGTCCACCTTCCATTACTGTTTCTAACAACAATATACATTTTGATTTTAGGCTCCAGCGTTGCAAATGGATGGATGGCATTGTTACCCAATGCAGATTCCTTCAACGTTTATTTCAGAAATGCTGATTATATCACAGACATCACCTACACAGCTACATTTTATGGATTTAAGGTAATGACAAGACATATTGTATCCAAAATAGCCCAGTCCATGATAACTACCAATAATTTGTCATGTTTTTGTGTTCTATCTAGAGTGAGGACTATGTGCTGATGTCCCATAACCTTACTCAGAAGGCCGACATGTTCCAAATAATCAATATTCGCAATGGATCCGCACAGCCATTGAGCTATGACGATAATAGAAATGGAGACTGGTACTTCAATGATAACACAACTACAGTAACATATCTAGGTATGTACATTGCTGTGATACTAATAATATTAAGGCAGGCCGGGGCAAAAAATAATGCACCAACATAGACACCTGCAGATTGGCATACAGCTATGTCTTAAGCGGATATGTAAATGATTACAGGTGTGGTGTGATGGTAGGTATTGCCACAAGGTTTTGTTTCCCGTTTCCCTATCGAAAGGCTCTCAGAGCTTATATATTTGGGTAGTGTATCTCTTGTTGAGAAATCATTGACTGCTAGACATGCCTCTACAATAAACGTGAAGATATTTTGGTCACTTGACAGACTTTGAGAGGAAACATATCTGGGGGAAGTAGGATGGACAATATGACGAATCGCCCACCATCTAAGCTGTTAGTAGATGCTGAAAATGGTGGTTATAGAAGGGCACAAACACAGCAAACAGGCCCCAGACTGCCCAGAGACGCCACCAGTAGAAAGGATCATTTAATCTGCAGTTTCCTTGTTCACAATCCAGACACAGTTGACCCCTTTGACTGCCTGGATCATTCCCAGGTGCTTAGCAGATCGTAATTTGGTGTCATGGCCCCCATTACGTTTCCTGCTATTGACAGCCAAATCGTCACCTTCAAGAAACTTGAATTGCTAAGGATTGAGACTGAATCATCTTTTTATGATCTGAAAATGATCTAGTTTGGGTATGCAGGCCTTGGGGTGAGTCTTTCAGTCCTTCTCTTACTGTGTCAGGATCAGGGGAGTCATTTCATACTATCATTACCCGTAGTAGTGATATATGCAGGATATCCTGTGGCTTCATGTGCTGTTTCTCATGGCAGGGCATTCCTCAGCAGTATAATGCTCCCCACACGGCAAGGAGTTTGCAGTAATGTCATTGCCAGATTTCAACACGTCCTTGCCTTGGCCAAACACCAGATTTATCACCAGTCCCACATTTATGGAAGCAAATAGAACATCAGCTTTGGAACTTACTAGTGTACAGGACCTAATAGCCCAGCTGCAACATCTGTGGACAAGTGTATTGGTATACAGAAACGTCATTCCTCCATGACCAACTGTAGTTTATCTTGTATCGAAGTTAGAGGTACCCGGCAGGGTACTAGAGCCTCCTTTCAGTTGTACAGTTTCCCCAATAAACTTTTTTTTCTTATATTCTAATTATTTTCACATATCATCATTCACAAAGTTACCATTTCATTCGATTCCAACAATTTCTGATATTTTTTGGGGGGGTTTAAAAAAAAATGCAATGAAAAAAAGTGTGTTTTTCTGTGTGGTTCTAGGGTGAGCTTCTCACAAGATAGTTCATCAGTCACTAATCTGCGGGGTCCATGTCCCAAACAGTTGATCTGCACGTGTGCCGGGTGTCAACACCCTGCCGATCAGTGACTGATAAGCAACCTTGTCGCTTATCAGCCAATTTTGGCCAGAAAAAACCCTTAAAGTGACTGTCACCCACTTTTTGCATTCTGACTTCTCTACACAGGTGTTATGGGTAAATTTAGCAGTTTTATAGCTTATTTTATATGATATGTTATGGTGCTTGTTCAAGTAAAAAGTGATCTTTTAAAAACTGTAGTATGTGCTAAGTAGGCTGGGCTTCACAGTAACAGCACCACTTAGCCACGCCCACAACAACACTGTTGGTACCGCCCCTCAGTGACATCATCACATAGACCCCACCCCCTCGTCGACCATTGGTATGGGCTGACCTAGAGGTGGTGGGGCCTAGACCTTAAGGCCAGCCTGTTCCAATGGTCGACAAGGGGGCAGGGTCTATGTGCCTATGACATCACAGGTGCGGGACCAACGATGGTGCTGTGGGCATGGCCAACAGTGGCGCTGTTCCTAAGAAGCCTCGCCCACTTAGCACAATCTGCAGTTGATAAAAGATCACTTTTTACTTGAACAAGCACCATGATATAAAATAAGGTATGAAAACTTCTAAATTTACCTTTTACAGCTGTGTAGAAAAATCAGAATGCAAAAAAAGGGCTGACAGTGTTACTTTAAATGTAAAATAAGGCTGAGCTGAAAGTGCAGCAGCTTGACAAAAATGACTCGACATGCTAACTCAATATTTAAAAATTTGGCTTCATTGAAAAATATAAATTCCCAATAAAACTATTGCATCAGAAAACTATAAGATAGAACATTAGAGACTTGCATGATAAGACAGACTATCTTTATGTGTCTTCTGGCAGCTTCTTCTAGTTTTCGTATACCTGATAGGTTTGCAGGAAGTGAGAACAGATGGATTGAAGAATTACTGCAGGATCAGACTACACCCAGGGTTTTTTTGTTGTCTGTAACCATGGAGACATACACATCTGTATAGAAGGTTCAGGCAATAGAATTTTTTAAATCTAGATTTTCTAAAAGAGTATCGAAAGGACATAAATACAATAAAAAGATGGTATACTCGTTTTCATGCCTACCTAGAAGAATGTAATGTGTGGCCCCTTGATGGGGCACTGCTGCTCTAAACCAAAATAAGGAAGAGCCACGGTAATTATCCTAGATGTATTTATGGATTTATCTTTACTGACAACAATTTTCTATTCCTAGTGTCTGGAAAACGTAAAGTTATGAGAAGAGCCGTGGCTGGGATGCTGGACACAACCATGTCAAACATAGAAGTAAACTTTAGGGTTTATCAATGCTACTTTGGGAACTGTATCCCATCTACTATAGCCCCAACTCCAACTCCAGTCATCAGTTCTGGAAGGTAACTTTCATTCTACACCTTAACAGGGAGTCTTCAACATTAATATTTATTACATTTAGAAATACCTACGGTATATAATCAAGCAATGATATACTGACCATAGAGCCAAGGCAGCTATTATATAGCTTATGATTGAAAGGGCCCACATCAGATGGCACCATCCCTCTTCTTTGTGTAAATTTTAAATATCCATGGGGCTTCTACATCACAGGGACGTCCACATTAGCAAATAGAGGAAGAAGGAACTAGACTAGAAAGGAGGCTTTGTTTAAGAAGCTCTATATGGGTGCTTCTCAAACTGTGAGGCGCCCCCTAGTTGTCGGTAAGGCCCAGCTGGGGAGCCAGTTTTCACAAAGTAACTTTAATCTGCACAGTCCTTTGCTGTTTGCAAAAATCTCCATATTAGCAACATTATTAATTTATTTGTACTTGCTTTATTAGTATATAGAGCTTGGGAGATGGGTGAAAGGTAGCCCTAGTATTATTTTCAGCTTTTAAATGGATTTTCACCACAGATGGAGAGGCCCAGCATCCTCTTGGTCAGTCTGGTGAGGCCCAGGCATTGCCTTGGTCTGTTGGGTGAGGCTCCAGTAGAAAAAGTTTGAGAAGCACTGGTCTAGATAGTACAGTAGCGTTATGAGTATGACTAGAGTATGACATGATGACAAAAAACAGCCTTATACAATATAATATGAAAAACAATGGGAGGAGAGCACTTATTCATTATTTGTGTTGTGACTTCTTAATTCAGTTTTCTGTGATTTCAAAAATATTGAATCACGATCCTTTCTTTCTAAGCATCATATCATTTTGGGCTAATTTAGTAATAGCATGTTCTTTACTGTCTTGGATTTCCTGAATAAAGGCTTTTTTTTATTTAAATTTTATTAATTTTATTTTATTTTTTTAAATCATCAATACCCCTATCCTTCTCCACAGAGGACATCTACCCTATAAAACCCCTGGACCAATACATACCCTTCTATTTCCCCGCGAGGCGCCAGATGTCATTTCTCACTTCTTATAAAGTCGCAATTTGAATAAAGGCTTTAAAAGGGATTATCCCTTGAAAAACATGGTTTGCACTTGCAATAAATATTGGGAAATAAATATTTCATCCATAGAAATTGATTAAAAATTTTAATTTACATTGATGTTAGTGGTAGCCTCACTGCTTTCCTCGTTCTGCTGTTTTCCGGTGGGCCCATATGTTTAATTGCTGGATTCTCACCAGGAACATTGACACCTGAGTAGATACCTTGTATCCTTCCTATATGCAGTTCCATAAACCTGTATACGTACAGTACATGAGAGAAAATAGTACAGAAATTAAAAGAAATATACAGTGGTGCCTTGGATTACGAGCGTAATTCGTTCCGGGACCGTGCTTGTAATCCAAATCCACTCTTACACCAAAGCAAATTTTCCCATAAGAAATCATAGAAATGCAGACAATTGGTTCCACACCCCAAAAATAATGATTTTATATTCTGAATAACATGTAGAACAAATGAAACAAACATTTAGGGTACAAACCCACACACCGTATACACAGCAGATACGCAGAAAAAACGCAGCAGATTTGAAGCAGATTTGGTGGTGCAGATTTGATGCTGTGTCCAGTTATTTAGATCTAAACTGCTGCGTATTTGTTGCGTGTTTGTTGCGTGTTTGTTGCGTATTTGCTGCGTATCGCAGCAGTAAATAAGCTGCATATACGGTGTGTGGGTTTGTACCCTTAAAAACAGCTGAATATGTGATATATAAGTTACTGTACAGTATAGCAATCAGCATGTGGTGTATAATGTATAGTAAGGGCATAAACCTGAAAAACATCCGCAATTTGTAGATCCAGGATGGAACTGTAGATCCCCATAATGCAGTAGCGTAGTACAACAGGCTAGAATAGAGAAGCAGGGCTGCTGTCACAGGTCTGTGTGGTCACATGAGAGCAATGGGGAAGGGGGTGTGTTCAGCATGGACCAATCAGGACTGACAGAGACTGCAGGGAGCATGAAAGAATGGGCAGTCCTGTCCCCTGATGTAAGCCCCAGTCTGAAGTGGATCTGCTATGATTTGGAAGGTGAGGGAGACTTCCTGGGTCAGAGTACAGGGCTGTAGACTCCGATATGCAGACCATGCCCCTTCCCCATTCCCCCTCCCACCCAGTACAGGGGGCTCTTACACCAAAGCAATGCTCTTAAACCAAGTCGCAATTTTGAAAAACTGTGAACTCTTAAACCAAAACGCTCTTAAACCAAGTTACTCTTAAACCAAGGTACCACTGTATGTCTCTTAGAATGAATATATGCACAGTACTACTTTGCTCTCTCTTTACACATACAGGCTCATATAAGTGTATGAAGGAAGGGTGTGAAGCACAAATAATAAGTGGGGGCAGGGGAGAAGCAAATGCAGGGTAATTCAGGGAAATCTCATAACAGTGTTTATCAATGAGATTTCTAGGGATGTGTGTGAGGAACCATTTTCTAATCTGGTCAGTGGAGGAAGACAGGATAAGCAATGTATTCCTGGGAAATACAGCTGCTTCCTGGTCACATGATCACACTATGCCCACCAACAGAAAATTAAGAGAACAGAGCTGCAGAGGTTTTCACAATAATATTTTGTGGTATCAACCTTTTAACCACCATATCTTCCAAAATTAGATTTGTAGCTTAAAAATCCAATTTTTGGTGCAAAAAATAAATAAAATTGGTCCGTAAATAAAATTGCAATAATAATAATAATAATAATAATAATAATAATAATAATAATAATAAGAGATAATAATCGGCTTCTGACTGCCGCTGTCTGCAGCCTCCCTAAACAGGGTGGATACAGCTGGAGGACCGCCTGGAAAACTGGGATACAGCCATAGCCATAGGCTGTATCTCAGTTTTCCAGGCGGTCCTCCGGCTGTATCCACCCTGTTTACGGAGGCTGCAGACAGCGGCAGTCAGAAGCCGATAGTTCAGGTTCATACGAACCCGAACTTTGGGAAATTCGCTCATCAATAATAATAATAATAATAATAATAATAATAATGTTAATGATAATCAGGATTAAGGGAATCATTTCTGGCAAGAAGTTTATCACTACAACTATAATTTTCTTCTTTTTAAAAGTGGCGGTGGAGGAGGAGAAAACAGAACATCTGCTTGCACAATATGGTATGTTTTTATCCCAAGCCTTATGATGACAGCTAGAGAATTACAAGTGACTGTTGTGTTCACAATGTTTTTTTTTTATTTTTTATCTCATCTTATAAATCTGACCCACTGACTTTTATATAGATCCTAATTTAAAAAGTAAAAAGTAGATACATGTGCTGCCAGTCAGAGCCCTGGAAAAGATGGGTAAAGCAGCATACTCTGTGTAGTGACTATATACTAGTCAATAAATTAGGTAATGATATATAATAGTGTAACCTTTCTGCGCTAACTGGTCAGTATACAGTGTCCTGTAGTGTGACCCCCTATATACTGTATGTCACTACTAACAAAATATCTGATCAATGAGAGCAACCTGAAAGACTCAATCACTAACCTGATGGCTTATGATCTCAGAAGTTCTCTGGAGTTCTTCAATTGGGGAGCAAAGCACCTAGGATATCACTGAATTGAGTGCTTTAACCAGCAGCCGGCAGTGTTATCTTTAGCTGGTGTCCCTGAAATCAATTATCTGTTTCTCTTATGGCTTTATTAAGCATTGCTTCCACTTATCCAGAATCCTGCTCCACACTGATGAGGGGCAACATCCAAAACAGCTGTCTGTGGATGGATACCTGGCCTTGTTTTTTCCTTTGTCTTTACATTGACTTATGGGGCCACTTAATTTGGTGGTTTTGGTGGTTTCCCTACAGGAGCCACGCCTAGGCTAGGCCCTTCCCGGAGGGATATGTGGCTAGTTCTGTGTTTTGAGACTCTTAATGGAGGCTGTTTGGACTGTTTTATACATTTTAACAGACAGAGAGGTGGTGCCGAGTCCTGCATGACTGACATATAGAGCCTATGTCAATCAGTAAAAGTAGAGCAGGTGGTGAGAGTGGTGTGTGTTGGACCAAGCTACACGCTGATACCCCCTTACAATGAGCAGTGAAGTTCTATGCAGGATGTGCTACAAATCCCAGCAATACAGTGTAGTCCCCACGAGTTTAGGGGGGGGGGGGCTTTACGGTACAATCTGGTAGTGGCTGGACCTAGATACACGCTGTGATACCCCCTTACAATGAGCAGTGAAGTTCTATGCAGGATGTACTACAAATCCCAGCAATACAGTGTAGTCCCCACGAGTTTAGGGGGGCTGTACGGTACAATCTGGTACTGGATGGACCTAGATACACGCTGTGATACCCCCTTACTATGAGCAGTGAAGTTCTATGCAGGATGTACTACAAATCCCAGCAATACAATGTAGTACAGCAGGACCACCAGCCCCAAAATCAAAAAGGAGTACACTGAGCACTTCTTAGAGGTCTGTATGCAACACCTAATGTCCCCTTTCTGCCAGCAGCCGGTCACCACCGTGTGCTGGTTAAATCGTGCTAGCAGCACTGCATCTCCCAGCCAGCAGTCTGTAGTAATACTATTAGTAAAAACGATTTGAAGCCCTGAAAAGGTCTGTTTGTATATATTGCTAGTATATACCCTGCCTACTGGAACGCTAAATCCTACACTGATGCTCTCCCTGACCAGCAGCAGCTCTGTCCCTGATCTCTCACAGCATACATCTGAAGCAAGTACTGCCGGCGCCGAGTTTTATATGGCAGGGTCATCTGATCTGGCCAACCAATCGCTGTTATCGACATGTATGGGTCCCACGTGATCTCAGGATGCACAAAAGAGTCTCCTGCATGTTTATTGGCTGAGAAATAGCGCCCAAACCTACAGGAAACGGATGATGAGAGTACCATCGAGTACCCTAATACTCGATCGAGTACCAAGCTCGGACAAGCATGCTCGCTCATCACTAATAGCAATCTTTGTTTCCATGGCTATCCCATTTTGTAAATAAATAAAATAATCAATTAACCAGCTCCAGAGTGGACTTTTCTGTTATGGGCCACACTCAAATCATCTCTATGTTAAAAAACTAGTATAATATACTTATATTTTTCATCTTGTATTTCCAGTTTATGGTCGGATCGCTCTTTCTGGGAATCATCGCCAGAAAACCATCATACTGTTCCAGTTGAAGGATCCAGTGTTGTCATCCCACTAGGTAAGAATGTGTTCCTTTCTAGCATTATTTATATACTCTATTGTTTCCATTTTTTTTAATTAGTTCTATGTTAACAAAAGGTTAGAGGACTCTAACTTGCTCTTATGTACCAATAGCTCATGGAAGGGTGAGAATGAAGGTAAGTTTCATACCTTCATCTTTAGCACCGTTTCTGTTAAATGTTCACTTAAATCAATATGTTGAGTTCTAGAGCCTTATGGTGAGTAGCTGAGAATATCTAGCCATAAACATATGAAGAATGATACAGATAGACTGTTATGCTATCTAGATACATGAGGGACATTGTGGGTTAATGATAAGAAATAAATGTTTAATTTTTTTTTATCTATAACTAAGCTTTTTGCTCTTTTCCAGGCAGGTGGGTTATAGCTGATATAGAGATCCCGTCCCTGTATAAACTCACTATTTATGGGACCTTGGAGCTGAGAAATCTCACTGACAACTCTACATCCCTATATGAGCCCACCTTCAAAACAACTGTAGTCAATGCTACATACATTTTCATCCAGGTGAGGGTCACTATGCTTGGACAAAAATGTTATTCTGTAAAATATCTATGAATATTAATAATTTCTACTTTCCTTGTTTCTTGGCTATGGACAGGGTGGGAAATTGATAGGAGGAACAGAGGACAACCCATTCCAAGGAGAATTACATATTGTACTAAGAGGAAATCATTCCACGCCAGAGTTACCATTGCCAAATGGACTAATCCTAGGCTCAAAGGCTTTAGGTAAACTAAGATATGTATTGTACAAATTTGAAGACAACATGGACATTATAAATGTAAGCGTTTATTCCTTGTACTTTTCTATGTAGGAGTGTTTGGTCAGCTGGAGCTACATGGACTTCCTCGCTCTGTATATAGAACAAAGCTGGTGAATACAGCATCAGCAGGATCCCAGCTCATCACAGTCTCCGAACCAGTAGATTGGCAGGTGGGTATGATCATTCTTGGTCCACTCTAAGAAGGAGAAAAGCAGGAGTGAAAGTAAAATGTACATTTTTACTCAAATTCTGAATATAATAGCTAGGATTGGATGCTGTGGTCATTGTCCCCTTCCAGATATTGCTTGTCAAATCAGATATGTTTTATATTGTTCAATCTTCTAAAAAGAAGAATCAAATTATTAATATAATAAACTTCAATTAACTTTTCTAATTAGATCCTTATTAAAAACTGACATTGGGACATTATATTAAGTATTCACACTTTGAAATGAACTCATACTTTTATATGGGACAGTAAACAGTAGTGGATTACAATAGGGGCGTTTCAGGCGGCAGCCCGGGGCCCTGAGCTCCTGGGGGGCCCATGGCCACCCAAAAAGACATACTTTCAGTGGTGTACTGTCTCCTGGCTACACTTCCGCCATGATTTGCAAAAAATCACTGTTTTTTAATGGCAATTTTGCACAAATCAGGACATCATGACATTATCTGTCCTGTACTATGAACACCACACTTGTGCTGCTATAGTTACAGTGGGGTGGGGGGGGGGGGGGTGACGGCAGGCTTGGTGAACAGCCCGGGCCTATGGTAAAGTTAATCCGCCCCTGACAGTAAACTCACATTTTGCTTAAATGGGTTGTCTTACAAAGCTGAAAAGGTAATAACTAATGCATTTACAAATGTTAATGTGTTAAAAATAAAAAACAAATTTTAAATGTACACACATATCTCAGACTGCCCTGTTTGAGAAATTTAGACCTACTAATCCCCCCTTTGCCTACATTGTTACATTGATAACCTCCTGTCCTTGGTTATGAACCACTAAGGTGGGCCAATCATGCTTGGTTCTGCAGCCTTCAGGAAGTACTGGTAGTTTGTCTACTGAGCCTACAAGAAAGGGGGATTGTGGGAAAAGTTTATTCACTGTTACATAGCAATAGCACAGTTCAGAAATGAAACCTAAATGGGGAAAGTGTTTAAATGGGGAAGAGAGAACAGTAAAAGGAGATAGATAGATAGATAGATAGATAGATAGATCTAATTTTAGTAACTTTGTTTCATGCTACAATCCCTTTAAATGTCATCAAATGTCTTTTACAAGGTGGGAGAAGACATTCTGATAACTACTACCAGCTATAGTGCCTGGCAGACGGAGATCAGGCAGATCCTTAATGTTTCCGCTGACCAGATGACCCTGACTCTAAATGCATCCCTCAGCTTCAACCACTTAGGTAAGTGACAAAATAACCATTACTGGGTGATTTATTTAGACCAGCATACTTGTAGGACGGTCTTAAATTAGGCCCCTCCCCTTTTCTCCTGCCTATTCCCTGGCGCATGCCTCTTAGTGAATCCAGACGGTCTGGCACACGAACCTGCTTCCGGCATTTGGATCATGATTTACGTAAATCATGTAAATCATGATAAATGAGGCTCTGTAGGAGGCCTCACCTTTTTCTTGACTTGCCGTGCTCCACGAGCCCCCGCTGCCCACCCATTGGATGAGTGGGGTATATGACAGGCGTACGCCTCGGGCAGAATTTTCATAAATGTCCTCTATTACTTGATATTTAAGCTTAATATTTAAAGATGTGTTCTGTGAATAGTTTTTGGGTAACCTAAAATTCCTATAAAGTGGGTTACTTACAGTGGCTAAAAGCAAAACTCCTGTAAAGCAGACTCCAGCTGCCACATATTAGGGGGGACTATTCCTTCCCTATGCTAAATGGAGCAATTAGAAAAAAATCTCTGGACCAATCTCCGTTCTTCAGCAACCTGTGGCTTATAGTCTTAATGTGATACTGTATCCACCAACCCGCTCCCCCAAACCACTGGTACCATCCATTTGATGAGAGTAAGTCCTCCCCAGTCGTGTCTTTTAAAATGCTTTGGTTAGGGTAAAAAAATATTGTTTGATCTGCAGCAGCCGAGTCAATGTGGTGTGGCCTAGAGTGTCTGTGCCCAAGGCTTGCGAAGCCTCTCCTTTTTTTTCTCCCCTCCCTCCTCATCATTAGAACACCCCTGGGCAGGATTTCTCCTATTCAACGCTTGTCAACACAATGCACATGTGCCTTGACAATCCGAAGCGTCAAATGGACGGTACCAGCAGTCTGAGGGAGTGGGTTTGTGGATAAAGTATCGCTTTAACTCAACAATTCCTAATGCCACAGAGATAGTAATGGATGATCTGACAGAAAATTAGAACAGATTCCTTTACGCTCACTGATGGTGTTTGTTATAGATGAAAAGCTGCGTCTGCAGGAATGTCATCTCCAGAATTTTTTTTTTTTCTTTACTTATCAGATCCACATAATAACATACTACATGTTATGTTATTATGGAGACTGCCATCTTACCTAAGGTCTTTTTAAAGTGGATCTCTTATCTGTGATTCACATCTTAATCTACCTCCACTGACCTGTTATAACAAGAAAAAACATGGTACCTTTCATATATTTGGCATTTCCTCCTTAACTTGCAAACTTTTTCTTTATTGCAAAGAGTCAAAGAGGGGATCCAAAGCTCCTGAAGGACAGCATGCTGGAATGCCTCCTCGCTCCCTCTTCTATTTATCTCCTTGCCTGATTGCCAGTCACTTGAAGTTCTAAATAGGGGCAGGTATAAGAGGGGGGAGTAATGGTCTTTTTACATGGAGTGATAAATTGCTTAATTTCAACGATTTTATAGCAACGATTTTGTTTTTATGTCGACCAGTGTTTAGACAAAGAGATAAATCATTTGAAAAAATCGCTTTAAGATCGCTTAAGGGCATCCCACACACACTAGGCTGAATCTTTGAAAGACTGTTTAGATGAAGCAATCTGCAAATTATCAGCGAGCGACGAACGATTATTGGAAAACATGTGGAAAGATCACGATGAACGAGTTCTCGCTTGTCGCTTGATCATTAGCTGCATTTATACGAGGAGATAATCACTCCATATAAAAGGACCATAAGAAAGTGTTACAGCCTCTGTACATCTGGAGCCTGGGGAAGTCTCTTTGACTCTTTGCACTGGACAGTAGTGCTGAGCGAATACTGTTCGATCGAATAGATATTCGATCGAATAGTAAGGTATTCGATCTATCGAATATTATCAAATAGTTCGCCGAATATTCGATAAATATTCGATAAGCGGTCAAATCCCCTAGCTTCCGGTTTTTACCTCCAAGTGGTCGAATAGATGTTTTTCAATAATCGAATGCTTGTTCCCATAGACTTTAATGGGATCAAATATTCGATCGAATTTTCGAATATCAGGAGATATTCGTACGAATATCGAATATTCAAATATTTAACTATTCGCTCATCACTACTGGACAGTAAAAAAAAATTTTGATGTTCTTGAATTACAGATGGATATATAAAAAGTAATGTGTTTCCTTGTCATAACAGTGAATTGCAGGTGCCAGATTTCCTTTGCCAACATTTAGAGATATTATATTGTAATACCTATGGACATAAACAACAATTGACAGGACCTGCCCCATTGACATGAATGTAAAATGTTCCCGGGAGTACTCTGTGACCTTTGAAGAGATCATCCCAAAGGAGGGGAAAACTGAGCTGTGAGCTAAGATTTATAGGGGCACATTTAGGGTACTATTACACCAAGCAATTTTCCGACAACTAACGATTAACGATAAACGATCTTATACGACCGCTAAGGCAAACGACCCAAAATCGTTCGCCCAATTACATGGATCGATGATCGTTATTTATGCTCGTTCTTGCGGTCGTTTAGTCGTCGGTATTGCGTACATTTCAGCTGCGAATTCTTATTCCACCGAAGAAATGTTCGAACGATGTGCGAACGATCAAACGATAAAAATAGGTCCGGATCCTATTAAACGATCAACAATTTCTCGTTGGTCGTTTAATCGTTGCCTGCTATTACAGGAAACGATTATCGTTCCAATCCGAACGATTTTCCGATTTTCCGAACAATAATCGCTTCGTGTAATACCAGCCATAGGATGAGGCTGCTACAAGGGAAGAAGGTACAACATATAATTACCCTATAAGTTCCCCTGCTGCCACCACTGTCATTACCAGCCAGTGAATGGCCAAACATGCCGATCAACACAAGGAAGTGCTGTATATCAGGAACCAACACCATGACGGGGAAGGTTAATACAGTATATGTATGCTTTCTTTTTACAGCCGAATAAGCCTAAATGGCTACAAAGACATACAGTAGCCTCCAGAATACCCATTTAGGAATACTGAATAAAATAGGTAGCATGAATGTAGGACATATAAGAACAATTAACCTGCCTCTGCTCCTTTTAACAACTTACTATATATTTACTGTAATATAAATAAATGTAATTTTTTATTTACATTTCTCTTCCAGCCAACACCTACCAAGTACCAAACTCTACTCTAAATTACACTCTGGCAGCTGATGTTGCTTTACTTACTCGAAATATTAAGATCATTGGTGAGGATTACCCCGGATGGTACAGTGAATCATTTGGAGCCCGGGTTCTCGTCAGCACATTCAATGGATATCGAGGTATTTTAGACTTTACCAATGAAAATTATTTTTGTAATAATACAATATGTCACACCACCAGAAACACTATTGAACCTATAGAAAGCTATGGGTTCAGTCTTGTGGTCTGTTTCCCTCCTGTATTTTTGCACTAGTGAAGAGGCTGTAGGACCAGACATATGCGGAGAAGTCCTTACTAACCATTATATTATTATGTTTTTGAAGGTAGTGCAAGAATTGAAAATGTGGAATTTTACCACAGTGGACAGGAAGGTTATAGAGATCCCACAGATCCCCGGTACTCACTGGCCTTCTTATATCTTGAAGAGGTATATATTCATAAGATTGTCATGAACTTGTATTTTTGCTAATCTTTTTATTTTGGGAAAAAAGTTTTTGCTACTTCATATTCTGGAGGTCTTTTTGCTCCCACTCACCTCATTCTGAGTACTGCTACGTGAGTGATCTACTAAGGACAGCAACAAACTACTGTATATTTGGAGCCAAAAAAGCAGCTAGAAAATAACAAAATATTTTGTCGTTTAAAGATATCAACAAATGAATCCTATGTTCGGGGATGCGCCTTCCACCATGGATTCTCCCCAGCAATTGGCGTGTTTTACTCAAATGGACTCGACATTGATGACAACGCTATTTACTTCACTGTAGGAGAAGGTAAACCAAATGCACAGGGGTGTACAAAAAGGGGACCCCATAGCAGGGGTCAGAATGGGCCCCACTTACGATGCTGGGTGAAGATAACCAGAACAGCAGAGCCTGTTTGTTTTCCTTCCCCATCCTCTTTCCATAATGATGTGGAGGGATCCATTTTAAAGCCTTCCTCTTTGTTTATCAGTACAGATTAGGGAATTTACAATACAAAGAAAATTAAGCCCTTTGTTAGCTCGGCAGTTAGCTTATCAGCCGTCCGCCTTTGAACTCCGTGCCACTCCGGAGCCTGGAAAAGCTGAATTCAGTTCTGGGAAACTGGGAGAAGATTTCCAGCCACAGAGTTCAAATACAGCAGGCTGATAAGTCAACTACCGAGCTAACAAAGCACTTTGCTTTGTTTGTACAGTAAGTTTGCTCTTCTGTTTTTTTATTAGCAGCACAAACAATGTATATGCACAAAAGAGTCCTTTAATGGTTCAACAAGAAGAAGTAAGGTCCTTAGAAGACTATAGGGCCCACAAGCGATCCTTGTGGGCCCTATAGTCTTCTAAGGACCTTACTTCTTCTTGGTGTATCTGCTCCACACGCCGTGTGGATGATCCTCTGCTAAGCTGCGGTATTGGCATTACATCTGATATAGTGTTGTGCCTATCATTGCACAACCTCACAAGGTGAGCACATTGACTATTTTGTGCATATTTGCCATCTAGTAACCCAGATATTGCACTAGGAAGCGCCCTTCCCTCCTTTCCTTCTTCTTTTTTACTTTAATGGTTCAAAGAAAACAGACGTTTGCTTAAGAAGGGACTTCATAGGGACTGGAGATACAAAAATAAATTAGATGTGTAAAAGGGGTGTTCAAAGGTTATAAAATATAGAAAAAAGATATATGAATATTGTATTGCCATAATTATAGCGACCCAGAGAATAATAGATTGCATAGTTTATGATGCAACAGGAAATCTCAAAAAGTTGTTTATAAAAATTCCATACATGACATGTACCTCAAAAAGTTTCCATTAAAAAATTCATCATGTAAAGAAAAACTTAATACCTTCCAGCTATGCTGACAAAACTAAATGTATGGCTCTCAACATATGAATATGTTTTTTAATCTATATCTTAAAAATGAAAGTCTGTCTGTCTGTCCGTCTGTCCTCTATAGAATTTCAAACGCCTGAACTGTTTGACCCCAAATTTGGCAGGCAGATACATTGGGTGACTGGGAAGGTAAGAGCAAAGGTTCCGTCTTCGCCAGATGTACAGGAGGGGAGCGGGAGGCGGAGGAGCGCCCCATAGAAATGAATAGGAAAATCTCCACACTGCACACACAGGTGATATGGCAGTTGGAAGCCTTAGCAACCAATAGGATTACTGCTTTCATTTTCAAAGGAAGCTGGAATCTAATTGATTGCTAGGGCCAGCTGCCTGAGAACAGATCCACAGAAATATATGGTAGACCCCCCTACTCCAACTATACAGGACACTACAGGTATACAGGACCCCCAAAACTATACACTACAGGTATACAGGACCCCCAAAACTATACACTACAGGTATAAAGAACCTACAAAACTATACACTACAGGTATACAGAACCCCCAAACAGGTATACAGGACCTCCATCAACTTATACTACAGGTATACAGGACCCCAAACTATAACTATATACTACAAGTATACAGGACCCCTAAAACTATACACTACCGGTATACAGGACCCCCAAAACAATACACTACAGGTATACAGGACCACCAAAACTATATACTACAGGTATAAAGGACCGCCAAACAGGTATACAGGACCATCCATCAACTATATACTACATGTATACAGGACCTCCATCAACTATATACTACATGTATACTGGACCCCCCAAACTATATACTACAGGTATAAAGGACCCCCAAAACTATACACTACAGGTATACAGGACCCCAAACTATATAGTACAGGTATACAGGACCCCCCAAACTATTCACTACAGGTATACGGGACCCCCAAAACTATACACTAGAGGCATACAGGACCCCCAAACTATACACTGCAGGTATACAGGACCCCCCAAACTATACACTACAGGTATACAGGACCCCCAAACAGGTATATTGGACCTCCTTTAACTATATACTACAGGTATACATGACCCCCCAAACTATATATTACAGGTATAGAGGACCCCCAAAACTATACACTACAGGTATACAGGACCTCCATTAACTTATACTACAGGTATACAGGACCCCCAAGCTATATACTACAGGTATACAGGAGCCCTAAATTTATACATTACCGGTATACAGTACCCCCAAAACTATACACTTCAGGTATACAGGACCCCCAAAACTATACACTAAAGGTATACAGGACCACCAAACAGGTATACAGGACCGCCATCAACTATATACTACATGTATACAGGACCCCCCAAACTTCATACTACAGGTATACAGGACCCCCGAAGCTATACACTACAGGTATACAGGACCCCCCAAACTATAAAGAACAGGTATACAGGACCATAAACTATACACTACAGGTATACAGGACCCTCAAAACTATATACAACAGGTGTACTGGACACCTCAAACTATACACTGCAGACATACAGGACCTCTACCAACTATATACTACAGGTATACAGGACCCCAAAATTATACACTACAGGTATACGGGACCCCCAAACAGGTATACAGGACCTCCATCAACTATATACTACAGGTATAAAGGATCCCCAAACTATATACTACAGGTTTACAGAACCCCTCCAGCTATACACTACAGGTATACATGAAATCCACTGATTAACTCATATGAAACAATATCTTTCTTTCCTGTTAAGCACCATTTGCAATTACAATAAACAAGGCCCAAGGCTGGTCATTGCAGGTGGTGGCAAAAATCTGGATTCTGCATGTTTTACACATGGACAATTGTATGCTGCTGCTCCAGAGTTGTATCAGGTAAAAATGTTTATGTCAATGCACCTGGCAATAACACTGCCAATGCTGTATATAACCAGGCTGTATACAATACTGCCAATGTTGTATATAACCAGGCTGTATATAACACTGCCAATGTTGTATATAACCAGGCTCTGTATAACACTGCCAATGTTGTACATAACCAGGCTCTGTATAACACTACCAATGTTGCATATAACCAGGCTGTATATTATTCTGCCAATGTTGTATATAACAGGCTTTATATAACACTGCCAATGTTGTATATAACCAGGTTCTGTATATAACTCTGCCAATGTTGTACATAACCAAGTTCTGCATACAGTCTGATCACATGACATCTCAGTTTGGCTTTTAGGATTTTTAAAGTTTTTAGTTTATTTCTAATGGGAGCCGTACTTTACATTGTGTGCACAGCCCTTTTTTGTGCGTCTGCTGTTCACTGAATAACAGCCACCCAAAATAGATACAGTATGTCAGCTTTTTGTGCGGCTGCTTTAAACCCCAGCCGTGTGAACTGGGGTTTTTCTGTCTATGTTTATTTTGTCTTTTTAAAGCTGAATGACTAAATGTGTAAATTCTGTCTTATTTTGTAGGAATCAGAGTGTCGGGAGAACGTGTAAATATAAGAAGAAATCTTGTTGCCCTGTCCCTTTATCCCGGAACATACCAAGGTCGCATGGGAGTGAACAATGTGCTGTGGCATGCTGGAATAGAGGTTAGCTTCTATGTTACTAGCTGGGCTTGAAATCTGGGTACAGGACATAGAATAGAAAGTGGATCTTCATCTCATCATTATGTTGTTTTTGGCTAAGTTCAAACAACACATTTTTTTAAAAATGTAATAACGACCAGTGTTACAGCGGCCGTTATTAAATAAAAAAAATGTGTTGTGTTAAAGCGACTCTGTATCCACAATCTGCCCCCCCCCAAACCACTTGTACCTTTGGATAGCTGCTTTTAATCCAAGATCTGTCCTAGGGTCCGTTCGGCAGGTGATGCAGTTATTGTCCTAAAAACAACTTTTAAACTTGCAGCCCTGTGCCTAACCACCGTGGCTTGGAGTATCTGTGTCTTAACTTTGTACCACCCCTCCGTCCCTCCTCCCCACCCTCTTTCCTATTCCTCTGCAGTGAAAACTACACAGGTGCCTTAACGATTCAGCCCATGTGCCGTGCTGACTCAGGTGATGAATAGTAGACAATCTGCCTGGAGCATTCCTAATGATAAGGAGGGCAGGGAGGAGGGACAGAGAAGGTGTGCCAGCCTAATGCATACACAATGTAGGCCACGACCATTGGGCACGGGGCTGCAAGTTTAAAAGTGTTTTTATAGGACAATAACTGCATCACCTGCCGAACAGACCCCAGGACAGATCTTAGATTAAAAGCAGCTTTTCGAAGGTACAAGAGTTTGGGGGGGGGGGGTCAGATTGTGGGTACAGAATCACTTTAACTTAGCTTAAAACAACATAATGACAATAAGCGAAGATCCACTTTATACTCTAAGTTCACACAACGCATTTTTCATTTAATAACAGTCGTTGTAACACCATCTGTTATCAACTGAAAAATACATTGCATTGATTACTATGGAATCCCTTCCGGAGTGTGTACACTCTGTAAAAACTCCAGCTGGGATTCCTTGCAGCCGTAAAAAAACCCTGACATGTCAGTTTTGTGCAGCCGCTATTCATTGAATAGTGGCCGTACAAGACTGACAGAGCAGACAAGGTAAAGTGCTGTTCTGGCGACACTTTACCTTGTCGGCTATGGGCAATTGGAATGCGGGCACAACAGAATGTGCCCGCATCCCAATACTGAAAAAATGAAGTTCAACTGGCCAATACTGCAGTATCGGTCGGGATGAACTTCACTGACACTGGCCATTCTGTGACTCGGCCGGGTCACAGAATGCCGGTGTCATACGTAGTGTGAACCCGGCCTTAATGTGAATTATATCCTAAATTTTTTTTAACTAATTAACCAAATACTATAACCTGTTTCAATTTGTTTTGATTTATTTATTTATTTATTTATTTTTTGTTCATCATCAAGAGGTCAGCCATATTTCCTGAGTTGTTTACATCAGCATTCAAAGATATGCTTTCCAGCAAGCACCAAGAACAAACTGTGGGCAACAACAAACAGGAGCTGTCCCCAGGGGAGGATTAACTTTACCATAAGCTCACCAAGCCTAACCCCCCCCCCACCCCCACTAGCGTGTTGCTCATAGTACAGGATAATGTCATGATGCCCTGATTTGTGAAAAATTGCGGGGAAAAAAAGCAGCAGTTTTTGCAAATCACGGCAGAACTGTAGCCTAGAGACAATACACCACTGAAAGTATAAGTCTTTTTGAGTAGCCATGAACCCCCTTAGGAGCTCAGGCCCCCGGGCTACCGCCCGAAAAGGACCTATTATAATCCGCTACTGGATGTACCTGTTAATTTTGTCTCTGTCTTTCTTGTCTCTGTGGGTCCCATCATTTTTGTTCAGATTGAATAAGATCACATATGCAGATGTGCTCGTTAGGAGCACTGGGGGTGTTTCTTGGCACCACAGACCACCCCCTTCAGTGACTGCATA
The DNA here is from genome assembly GCF_027789765.1 of Dendropsophus ebraccatus. Taxonomy (NCBI): domain Eukaryota; kingdom Metazoa; phylum Chordata; class Amphibia; order Anura; family Hylidae; genus Dendropsophus; species Dendropsophus ebraccatus. The sequence goes on along the minus strand of NC_091455.1, from coordinate 27,697,679 downwards.
TTCATGTATGTATAATCATACTGTATATAATCATGTACATATGTTCCCAGGAAACCCTTTAACCCCTTAGTGACCGCCGATACGGCTTTTTACGCCGGTCACTAAGGGTCCTTATTCTGCTGCCATCAGCTTTTTACGGCGATGGCAGAGAATAAGATAGAGGGGCCGGGACGGCCCCCACCCCATCCCCCCAGCTACCGGAGGTAGCTGAGGGGTTGGGGCAGGGTGTGGGGTCCGTAACAACCCCCCCCCCCCCCCCGTACCGACGATCCCCGCTATTAACGTTATAGCGGCGGTCGTCGGTAAAGGGGATTAGCGGTGCCGCCGCCACCTTTCATCTCCCCCAGCCGCGAATCCACGGCGGGGGGAGATGAAATAAGTGTCCCCCAAACCTCAGATCAGCCCTCCCTAGTAGGGCGATCACTAACCCCCCTCCCCCGGCGGCCATCATTTCCAAGATGGCCGCTGCCATCGCTGTAAACAGACTAATGTCTGTTCACAGCGATGGAAAAGTTAAAATGGATGAAAGCCCCATGCTCTCTGCCACCGGAGGTAGCGGAGAGCATGGGGCAGTGATCGGGGACCCCCCTGTGGTGACAGGGGATTGGTGACAGGGGATAAAAAGTGATGTGTCCGTCCCCCCAAAGTCGCCCCCACCCTCCCAGTCACCCCCCCCTTCCCCATATACGCAGGGCCGGCCTTTGGGGTGTGCGACCTGTGCGGTTGCACAGGGCGCATCACTCCGGGCCAGCAGGGGGGCTCTCGGGCAGACAGAGACAGCTGCACATCTAGCTATAGAAATGTGTGCTGTCTCTGTCTGCAGGAGCGCAGGCACACTATAGGAGGAGGAAGGCGCAGGGCGATCAGCCACAGAGGCGCCCGGGCAGAGAGGCAGCTCTGCATACATACTTATCTTTGGTGAAGAAAGGGACGCTGTATGTCTGCAGGAGCGCCGTTAGAAACCACTGTAGGAGCAGGGTGCCGGGCGGCCAGCTGGAGGAGCGATCGGGGCGGACAGACATACACAGCATGCATTATGTGACAGTGTCGTGCTGTGTATGTCTGTCGGCCCCGATCGCTCCCCCTGCTGGCCGCCCGGCACCCTGCTCCTACAGTGGTTTCTAACGGCGCTCCTGCAGACATACAGCGTCCCTTTCTTCACCAAAGATAAGTATGTATGCAGAGCTGCCTCTCTGCCTGGGCGCCTCTATGGCAGATCGCCCTGCGCCTTCCTCCTCCTATAGTGTGCCTGCGCTCCTGCAGACAGAGACAGCACACATTTCTATAGCTAGATGTGCAGCTGTCTCTGTCTGCCCGAGCGCCTCTGTGGCAGATCGTCAGCGTCTCCAGTGTCCCGACGGCCGAGTGACGTCACTGGAGCGACGTCCTCCGAGCAGAGGAGACGCACGGCGGGGAGCCAGGTGAGTTAAAGTGTCTGTTTTTTTTTTGTATGTGTGTTTGTCAGTCACTACATCGGGGGAGGGGGTGGCAACTACCTACCTACAACTACCTTCCTACAACTACCTACCTATAGCTACCCACAACTATCTACAGCTACCTACAACTACCTACCTATAACTACCTTCCTACAGCTACCTACCTACAACTACCACAGCTACCTATAACTACCTACAGCAACCTATAACTACCTTCCTACAGCTACCTATAACTACCTACAGCTACCTACAACTACCTTCCTACAGCTACCTATAACTACCTACAGCTACCTACAACTACCTTCCTACAACTACCTACCTATAGCTACCCACAACTACCTACAGCTACCTATAACTACCTTCCTACAGCTACCTACAGCTATTTACTTACACCTACCTATAACTACCTAAAGCCTGGGCCGTATTTACCACTAGGCACCCGTGGTCTGGTGCCTAGGGCAGCACCTTGCAGGGGGGCAGCACCAGGGAGCAGGGGGACAGAAAAAACTATTTTTTTTGTTTTTATTTTTTTTTTGTTTCCCTCCTCCCGTTCAGACTTGCCAGTAAATCTGGTGTCTTTTCCAGGGGGCGGGGGGGGGGGTATGGTGGTATTGGTCAGATCTGGTATCGCCAATAGGTGCGTGTAGATAGGGCGTCTTCAGGTTTAGTGCCTAGGGCAGCAGCAGCTGGTAATACAGCCCTGCCTATAGCTACTTATAACTACCTTCCTACAGCTACCTACAGCTATCTACTTATACCTACCTACAGCTATCTACTTATACCTACCTATAACTACCTACAGATACCTACAGCTATCTACTTACAGCTATCTATAACTACCTACAGCTACCTACCTACAGCTACGCACAACTACCTACCTACAGCTACCTACCTACAACTACCTACCTTCAGCTACCCACAACTACCTACCTACAGCTACCATAGCTACCTATAACTATCTACCTACAGCTACCTGCTTATATGGTGGCACTGAGCTGCCTGACTACTATTTGGGGGCATGTATAGGGCATACTGCTTATATCTAGTGTTGAGTATTGTCCTATGTTAATGTATTATTATTTTTTAGTTGTATGTGGTATTACAGCTTGTCTCTATTCACATCAATGGAACTGGGTTGTAACACCACACACAACCTGAGGACTGGGATGGAGCTGTTTATGAAAGAAAGTAGACATGCCTTTTTGAATCCTGGATAACTCCTTTAATAGGGTTGTCTAAAATTGGAAAAAGAACAGCTACTTTGTTGCAGTAACAGCACAGCCACAGGGACAGCAGAAGCTCTGCCCTGTATGTCTATATATATATATATATATATATATATATATATATATATATATATATATATATATATATATATATAGTGTGTTTGGGGAGGGGGGGGGGGGCACCAGAAGACAGTTACGCACAGGGCGCCATCTACCCTAAGGCCGGCTCTGCATATACGTTACCTGATCCTGGAGCTCCTTCTTCCTCGGCGTCCTGGCTGGTTATAAAGTGCGTATGCGCTCCACAACCAGCCAACTCTGAAAATTTAAAGTGACAGAGACCAATTTGGTGTGATAACATGTAATCATCAAGTGACAAACATACAAAAAAATAAAACACACACTTTATATTATAGTAATAATTGCGGTTTACTCCCAAATTACCCCTACCCCCCCAGATTACCCCTAACCACTGCACGTTGCCCATAACAACCGCACATTGCCCGTAACCACCGCACATTGCCCATAACCACCGCATGTTGCCCGTAACCACGGCACGTTGCCCGTAACCACCGCACATTGCCCGTAACCACCGCACATTGCCAGTGACCCCTCCAGATTGCCCGTAACCACCCCAAATTACATGTACCCACCCCAGGTTACCTATAAGCACTTCAGTTTATCAGTAACAATCCCAGTGTCTGTTACCCTTCCAGGTTGCACATAACCCCCCCAGGTTGCCCGTAATCATGCCAGATTACATGTAACCCCCCAGATTGCACGTAACCACCGCACATTGCCTCTGACCACGCCACGATGCCTCTGACCACCGTACGTTGCCTCTGACCACCGCACGTTGCCTCTGACCACCCCATGTCACCTCTGACCATGCCACGTTGCCTCTGACCACGCCATGTCGCCTCTGACCACACCACGTTGCCGCTGACCACGCCACGTCGCCGCTGACCACGCCACGTCGCCGCTGACCACGCCACGTCGCCTCTGGCCACGCCACATCGCCTCTGACCACGCCACGTTGCCTCTGACCACCCCAAATTGCCAATGACCCCCTCCAGATTGCGGTGCACATGCCAGATTGCCTATAAGAACTTCAGTTTATCCGTAACCACCCCAAGTTGCCCGTAACCACCCCAGATTGTCTGTAAGCACTGCAGGTTGCCCGTAACCACCTCACGTTGCCCGTAACCACCCCAGATTGTCTGTAAGCACTGCAGGTTGCCCGTAACCACCACATGTTGCCCGTAACCACCCCATGTTGCCTGTAACCCCCCCAGGTTGCCCGTAATCATGCCAGATTACATGTAACCCCCCAGATTGCACGTAACCACCGCACATTGCCTCTGACCACGCCACGATGCCTCTGACCACCGTACGTTGCCTCTGACCACCGCACGTTGCCTCTGACCACCCCATGTCACCTCTGACCACGCCACGTTGCCTCTGACCACGCCATGTCGCCTCTGACCACACCACGTTGCCGCTGACCACGCCACGTCGCCGCTGACCACGCCACGTCGCCGCTGACCACGCCACGTCGCCTCTGGCCACGCCACATCGCCTCTGACCACGCCACGTTGCCTCTGACCACCCCAAATTGCCAATGACCCCCTCCAGATTGCGGTGCACATGCCAGATTGCCTATAAGAACTTCAGTTTATCCGTAACCACCCCAAGTTGCCCGTAACCACCCCAGATTGTCTGTAAGCACTGCAGGTTGCCCGTAACCACCTCACGTTGCCCGTAACCACCCCAGATTGTCTGTAAGCACTGCAGGTTGCCCGTAACCACCACATGTTGCCCGTAACCACCCCATGTTGCCTGTAACCACCCCAGGTTGCCATAATCACAGCAGGTTGCCCGTGACCACCCCATGTTGTCCGTAACCACCCCAGATTACCTGTAACCACCTCAGGTTGCCCATAACCACCCCAGACTGTCAGTAACCACCCCGCATTACCTGTAATCTAATTTTTTTTATTTTATTTTAGTAACTGCGCTATTCTAATAACCATTACTAGCTGCGGTTTTGCTCCAGTAAATTGGCACTCCTTCCCTTCTGAGCCCATACAGTGGTTTATGCCCACATATGAGGTACCGTTTTACTCAGAAGAACCTGCGTTACAGATTTAGGGGTATGTTTTCTCTCCTGTTCCTCGTCAAATTGAGAAATTTCAAACTAAACCAACATATTATTGGAAAAATTCGAGTTTTTCATTTTTATTGGCCAATTTTGAATACTTTCCTCTAATACCTGTGGGGTAAAAATGATCACCACACCCCAAGATGAATTCTTTGAGGGGTGCACTTTCCAAAATGGGGTGACTTTTGGGGGGATTCTATTCTGCTGACACTACAGGGGCACTGCAAACACACCTGGCGCTCAGAAACTTCTTCAGAAAAATCTGCACTGAAAATGCTAATTGGCGCTCCTTCCCTTCTGAGCCCGGCTGTGTGTCCATGCAGTGGTTTATGCCCACATATGGGGTACCGTTCTACTCAGGAGAACCTGTGTTACATATATTGGGGTGACATTTCTCTCCTATTCCTCGTGAAATTGAGAAATTTCAAACTAAAGGAACATATTATTGGAAAAATTCGAGTTTTTCATTTTTACTGTCTACTTTTAAATACTTTCCTCTAATACCTGTGGGGTCAAAATGCTCACCACACCCCAAAATTAATTCTCTGAGGGGTGTACTTTCCAAAATGGAGTGACTTATTGGGAGATTCTACTCTGCTGGAACTACAGGGGCACTGCAAACGCACCTGGCGCTCGGAAACTTCTTCAGCAAAATCTGCATTAAAAAAGCTAATTGCGCTCCTTTCCTTTCGAGCCCTCCTGTGTGCCTATGCAGTGGTTTATGCCCACATATGAGGTACCTTTTCACTCAGGAGAACCTGCGTTACAAATTTTGGGGTACTTTATTTCTCTTGTTCCTCATAAAATTTAGAAATTTCAAACTAAAAGAACATAATATTGGAATAATTTGAGTTTTTCATTTTTACTGTCTAATTTTGAATACTTTCCTCTAATACCTGTGGGATCAAAATGGTCACCACACACCAAGATGAATTCTTTGAGGGGTGCACTTTCCAAAATGGGGTGACTTATGGCGATATTTTACTCTGATGGCACTACAGGGGCAGTGCAAACGCACCTGTTGCTCGGAAATTTCTGCAGCAAAAGCTGCATTGAAAAAGCTAATTGGCCCTCCTTCCCTTCTGAGCCCTCCTGTGTGCCCATACAGTGGTTTAACCCACATATGGGGTACCATTGTACTCAGGAGAACCTGCATTACAAATATTGGGGTACTTTGTTCCTCTTGTTCCTCGTGAAATTGAGAAATTTCAAACTAAACGAACATATTATTGGAAGAATTCGAGTTTTTCATTTTTACTGTCTTCTTTTGAATACTTTCCTGTAATACCTGTGGGGTCAAAATGGTCACCACACACCAAGATGAATTCTTTGAGGGGTGCACTTTCCAAAATGGGGTGACTTATGGTTTTTTTTCTCTCTGCTGACACTACAGGGGCACTGCAAACGCACCTGGCGCTCAGAAACTTCTTCAGCAAAATCTGCATTGGAAAAGCTAATTGGCGCTCCCTTCCTTCTGAGCCCGGCTGTGTGCCCATACAGTGGTTTACGCCAACATATGGGGTACCGTTGTACTCAAGAGAACCTGCGTTACAAATTTTGGGGTGCTTTTTCTCTCTTGTTCCTTTTGAAAATGAGAAACTTTAATCTAAACGTATATATTATTGGAAAATTTAAATTTTCCATTTTTTTACTGCCTAATTGTGAATACTTTCCTCTAGCCCCTGTAGGGTTAAAATGCTCATTATACCCCTAGATTAATTCTTTAAGGTGTGTAGTTTCCAAAATGGGGTCACTTATGGGGGTTTTCGGGATACCAGACTTCTAAATCCATTTTAAAAAAGAACTGGTCCCTAAAAAAATCAGTTTTGGAAACTTTCACGAAAATGTGATAATTTGCTGATAAATTTCTAAGCCCCATAACACCCTAAAAAAGTAAAATATAGTTACCAAATTATGCCAGAATAAAGAAGACATATTGGTAATGTGACTTAGTAACTAATTTATGTGCTACGACGTTCTTTTTTTAGAAGCAGAGAATTTCAAATTTCATAAAATGCAATTTTTTTTTAATTTTTCATGATATTTTGATGTTTTTCACAAAAAACACACAAAGTAGTGACCAAATTTTGCCACTAACATAAAGTGCCATATGTGACGAAAAAACAATCTCAGAATCGCTAGCATACGTTAAAGCATCATTGAACTATAAGAGCATAAAGTGAGACAGGTCAGATTTTGAAAAATTAGCCTGGTCATTAAGGCCCAAACTAGCTGCAGCACGAAGGGGTTAAAGGACAACATTGTGACAGCCTGTAGTGGACACTAAAGAAGCCCAGTACACTACACTGATAATATAGCTAAACATTTTGATTCTTTTTTTTTTTTTTTTCCAGATCAGTGAAGGAACTGACATTGTACTACAGAATAACGTGGTTGCTGGGTTTGAAAGAGCCGGATATCATATTGATGGTGAATCTTGCCAAAGTAAGTAATAGGGCCATGAAATACACAATAATGTAGAAACTAAATGACCACTAGGGAACATATAATCAAATTTTCACATTGTTAATAACATTGTAAAGTGTTACAAAAAAGGGAAAGGGGTGTTAATTCACAATTCAAAAAATGAATATTTAAGTACAAGAGTCTATTAAAATAAAATGTTGTGGGGAATTAGGTTTTTAAAGGGGTTTTACTATGTTTCCTGTTGCCCAATGACACTTACAGGGAATGGTGGCATGTCCACATACCAGAGTGCAGTATTTGCACAAGCTGGTGGCACGCAACAAACCATAACACTGCTACAAAAAAATTAAAGGAATGTAACATAAAATAAGATGCAAAACTATTGCCTTACAGATGTCGCTAATCCCAATCAGCGATGGTTTAACAATGAAGCTTATGGCGGGTTATATGGCATCTTTATGAACCAAGATGGGTTCCCTGACTGTACACGTATAAGAGGATTTAAAGTATGGAAGTGCTGGGATTACGGCATCTATGTCCAGGTAATATATGAAGAAATAAATGTCTAGATAAACAGCTTGAGTGCAATTTATGCAATAGTAAGAATGTGCTATAGGTTAGGGTTAAGGATTGTTTTCTGTAATGGATAGATGGCTGGTTTCATGTGATACTGTGATGTTAGAAGTTGCTGTTGTGTGTTTTCCCATTTAATGTCTCTCGCGTTTTTGTCCTTACAGATTGTATCCTCAGTGCAGATCTCTGATGTGTTTATAGCAGACAATGGAATGGGTATACTTACTATAATATACAAACCGCCATCTGTCACTCACCAGATATCTTACAAAACAGTCCAGATCTCGGTAAGTATGTAAATGTATAAATGTTCTTCTGCCATTTGATTTTTGCAGCTGAGAGAAAACAGGAATGCGGTACTCAGTCTACTACTCTTCTTACTCTATTAAAGTATCATAATCCAAGGGCAAATGCAGCGTGCAGGTGATGGAGGTCAAACAAGCAATGTACTGCATATCAACGACGGATGTTTCGTGCACGTGCACACTTCCTCCACGTGCGAATCTCACCCGGATAAAGGGGCTTGCGCATGAAATGGCCATCGCTGTTACGCATTTCTTGGTTTTCCTACCTCACTTGCATGATGCATTTGCACTTATGATTATGATCCTTTAATAAAGTAAGAAGTGTAGCAGAGTGGTGAGTGCGAGGTTCCTGTTTTCTTCTCTGAATTAATGTTTTTTTGCAGTTCATTATCAGTATGTTACACTTCTATATTATTTTTTATGGTCCTTTACACTAGAAGCTACAAAGTATTTTTAAGTAGTCTATTGATTTATGTTTTCATTTTTATTTTTTATTTTAAGAACTCGGTGCTGGTGGGATCGAGTCCAGACTTTGATTGCAGTGATGTCCTCACAGACATTGATCCCAATATCAGGCTTACTCCTCAACACCGCAGTGTCAGACCTGTAAAAGGTAATTCCTGAATATATATATAATATATATACCCTGTTTCTCCAAAAATAAGCCCTACCCTAAAATAAATGTAGACAGAAAATGGGCAGACTGTTGCTCCCAATCATCTAAGACAAATGTCCTGCTACTTCCCGCCACAATAGGGTAAAAATCCGCTCACAAGCTTCTGAGTCTCTCCTTCTGCCTCCCAAATCCACAGATCCACAAATAGATTTGCTCATCTCTAACTGGTATACTGTATAGGTATTCACTATGTGCAAATGCAGAGGCTCCAGGGTACACATGATTTATGCAGAGGCATTGCGAACCGCAATGCGGCGGGGAAATTTTTAAGCCCGGCACAAAAGATGCCGGACTTAATAAATGTCCCCCATAGTATCACTAGTAGTGCACAATATAAGTCATTCTTGTGGCAGAAGCAGTCTTACCGATTGCTTACACACAAACAGATGTAGCATAACTTTAGTATAAAATTGTTATATACTGTATCTAAAGACATTTATCATCAATTCCCTCCAACTCTTCAGGAACATTTACACAATTATGCAGGCAGTAATAGTTCCTTTCCTGTACTGCCACATAATTGGGGTAAACTGCAATGCAGTGAATAAAATTGATCAATGGCGTCTCTTAAGGCCTGGGATATATTTGGCAGCAATTTAATAGCCCATTCTGTTCTAAGCAGGAAAAATGGGAAGTGTAATGATGCAAGGGACTTTAAAGAAAAGCCACATTTTGATGGCTAGACCTCTTGGTCAGAGCATTTTTAAAAAGCAGGTCTTACGGAATGGCATTGAGGTGGAAGGAGCTTAGGCAGCACATTATGGACACTATGGAACATGATGGTCAATACGGTAAATGAGTGACTGTGCAGGGTTAATGGCAGTGACACCAGAGGTAGTAGTTGCAGCAGCAACATGCAGTACACAACATGATGGATAAGGCTACAATTTGCGGGGGGGATATAAAAAAGAAAAGAGAATAATGACAAGCTGACATTTGCTATTCAGTGCTATTAAAATGTTATGTGTTATATGAATAAACAAATTATTAGTCCTTTAAATTTAGTAAATTTAATTTGATAAACAAACTGCACAACCTAAAGTCTCACATCACTGTGTAAACACATGCTTGTCGCAGAACAATACAATTTCTGGTGGCGCTAAATTAGATGCAAAACAATAAACACAAGGTGCCATCAGAAAGAAGATTGTCACCTGGACACGGGTTGAATTTTTAATGGTGCTGTGTACACGAATGGTTGAAACACATTTTTGGTGGCATGAAATAAGATGCACCATAGTAAGTTCACATTGTTCTCAGCAACAAGAAAACATTTTTCTTGGACTCAGACTGATATATAATGGTGCTGAATAAATGCTTGCTTAACACACTATACAATCTTCGATGCACTAGCAATTAGATGCAACACGATGACTGCACACTGCTAGTATCAACAGGATTTTAACTGGCAGTCTTCTAAAGGCTGGAAGAGTATAATGGCACCATATAAATAGCACTTTAACCAATTTTTGGTAGAAGATAGATGCAAAACACATAACCAATAGTGCAATCGCTAACTACTAATTTAAGTCCCCACTTATAAGTGCTTCCTTTATTCTTAATGTAGAATAATACAAATTTTTGTGACACATACAATTAGTTGCAAGCCACTGACAGTATGTTATCAGCAATAGACACAGGCTTAAGTATAACAGTGCTATATAAGCCCTTGTTTGAAGCAGAATAATAAAATTTTTCACTGACTGGCTGAGTGGGCATGCGGGAGTGCTGGTGCTGTGGGAGCACGAGGCCCCCATGCCTCCACCCATCCTACCCTCCAAGCCTCCACCCATCCTGGATTTTTACCTTTCGTTTGAGTTCTCTTTTAACATAAAACACAATTATTTATTTTGGCACTAAGAATTGGATACAAAAAAACTGTCAGCAACAGAATTTAAACAACCACTTGGACACAGACTGAAATTTAACAGCCCTGTATAAATTCTTGTTTATCACAGAACAATACCATTATTGGTGGCACTAACAGATAAAAACATTCTGCATGTTTCTATAGGCAACAGAATTACAATTGGCACTTGTACACGTGATAAGATGCTTCTTTGCTTTATTGCGTGCTTAAAACAGAACAAAATACAATTTTATTGACACTAAAAATTAAATGTAATACAATGTGTGATCACATTGTGATCATCAACAGGATTTAAATTGCTAGAATAGCCAGAAACCTACTCCACACTGATGAGGGGCAAAAACCCCGAAACAGCTGTCTGTGGATGGATACCTTGCTGAGGTGGTTTCCTTGATTGGAGAACACTTTGACTTGGTTGTTCCTTCCCGGAGGGAAGGTCTGGCTAGTTCACTGACGTCGAGACATGTGATGGTGTCTCTGCAGTGTTCTTTTGCATATTCGATTTCCCAGGGGGCAATGTTCTAGAATACACTGACGTTGAGACACGTGATGGTGTCTCTGCGGTGTTTTGGTTGATCTCCCTGAGGTCAACCAGCGTCCTTTTGCATGCACTTACTAGTCATTGCTCCCACTAGCCAGAAACCTACTCCACACTGATGAGGGGCAAAAACCCCGAAACAGCTGTCTGTGGATGGATACCTTGCTGAGGTGGTTTCCTTGATTGGAGAACACTTTGACTTGGTTGTTCCTTCCCGGAGGGAAGGTCTGGCTAGTTCACTGACGTCGAGACATGTGATGGTGTCTCTGCAGTGTTCTTTTGCATATTCGATTTCCCAGGGGGCAATGTTCTAGAATACACTGACGTTGAGACACGTGATGGTGTCTCTGCGGTGTTTTGGTTGATCTCCCTGAGGTCAACCAGCGTCCTTTTGCATGCACTTACTAGTCATTGCTCCCACTAGCCAGAAACCTACTCCACACTGATGAGGGGCAAAAACCCCGAAACAGCTGTCTGTGGATGGATACCTTGCTGAGGTGGTTTCCTTGATTGGAGAACACTTTGACTTGGTTGTTCCTTCCCGGAGGGAAGGTCTGGCTAGTTCACTGACGTCGAGACATGTGATGGTGTCTCTGCAGTGTTCTTTTGCATATTAAATTGCTAGTTGGGCACAGGCTGGATTATAACAGCACTCTATAAATGTTTGCTTGACACAGAACCATATTATTTTGTTGACATTAAGAGATGCCAAACACTGCCAACAGGCTGAAGTGTAACAGTGCTGTGTAAATGCTTCTTTGACACAAAACAATGCAATTTTAGTGGCACCAACAGTTGGATGCAAATTGCATATTGCACATTGCTAGCAGCAACAGGATAAAAATTGATACCAAGCAAGCGGTATAAATGATAACTCTTTGAGACAAGGAGTCTATGGGACGGGCAGAGAGTCAAGCGGGAGCATGCAGGCGAGAATAACTTAGTGTGCATATACCCTTAGATAGCGATAGCATACTTAAACAGTCCATGTATTTTTATAGCCAATCTGTGCAAAGTATAAAGACATTTGTAATGAGATGCATTAGTTGGAGGACCAATTATTCGTTTAGTTGCTATTTGCTTGACTATGCCTGTGTGTCCCCCAAAATAACTCTCGACATCCACCCTTCTTCTGATCCCTTTTATTGAAGAGCTTTGTTCACAGGGTTCCCTTTTGCTGGATGTGTTTCCATAAACTCTTTAAACTGTTGCATGCCCCCCCCCCACCCCATATGGTTGATAGCCTGTTAAATCCTGGCGTTAGCTTGTCTACCACTGATGACTAGGCCTCATTGTTGAGCCCCTATTCCACGGGTCGTTAAGAGGAGCAAACGAGAGCTCTCAGCGCTCGTTTGCTCCTCGTTCCCCGCTCGTTGCAGCCGCTATTCAGCGTGGCTGCAGCGAGCGGGTAAGTGCGGGAGGGGCGGCGGGAGCTGCGGGGGGGGGGGGGGGGGGGGGGGCGGCCCGGGGGGGCTGCCCGGGTGATCGCTGATCGTCCGGGCAGCCCATAGGATACAGCAGCGTCTGCTGCCGATGCTCCTATTCAACGGAGCGACGGCAGCAGATCGCTGCTTAAGTCCTTCAGGTCATGGATTCCCCAATCTAACCTGAATTCAGGATTATATATCTGATTTCCATACTATTCTCTTATTGTAAATAGGTTAAATTCTCTATGAGCTCCCTCAATATCACAATTATTTTACGGCATGCTTCTAGTCAACTAGGTTTACCCTTTACATCCCCTATTCCTATACAGGTGGTAGAAGTGGTATATGTTGGCCCACCTTTGCCTCTGACCATAATTTGGCTCCTGGAAACCCAAATGCAGGATTAGTGACCTATACTGCGATCAGCGGCCTCATGACCGTGGAAGGTAAATAATCCTAATACTTTATAGTCAGCTTCTTTTTATGATACATTTGTATTTTATTTTTGGATTTATTGTTTCATTTTAAGATACAACATTTGTGGGCTACAAATCCGTGTGTTCTGGACAATCCAATGTAATGTTCATGACCAACCCTGAGAATGAAGATTTGCAGCACCCAGTGGAAGTCTCCAGAATAACCATGTTGGACAGTTCAGAGGATCAGAAAGTCTTTATCCATCGACCAGATGTAACGTAAGTAGCCATACTGAAATGATTGATGTGTGAAGCACAAAGCATAGTTCTTCTTTTCTTCTCCTCTGCGCACAGATAACATACATTGTATATTTTTCTTGATGTCTCATTGAGAAGTACCTAAACAAGCCTGTGTATCAAAGGCAGCCTAAAATACTGGAGAAAATTCAATGTTTGCTTCTTTATATTAGGCTTCAAAAATAGTTGGCAACATACATAGAAGAGAGGAGCCCCATAGCAAAGATCAAAATGAGCCTGCTATCATAGTGCCAAGTTTTAACCCATTGGACAGTAGGTGTTGGTGTCTGTTTCCCCTCCATTACTGCCTTCCTATGCTCTATAAGCCAGTTCTCTACTAGTGATGTCACGATACAAGAATTTTTACCAATACCAACTATTTTATTTCGATACTCAATACCATTTCGATACTTAATAACCTATTTAAAAAACATAATAATATCAATATAATCCCCCCCCATACTGCAGCTATAGTGCCCCCCCCCCCCCAGCTTTTACACTGTTCACTTTGTGATACATCAGACAAAGTTACTTTTTTTAAAATAAATGTGCTAACAATTGCTTTGCTTCAGACCCCCATAACTTTCTTATATTTCAGACTGTAGGGCTGTGGTGTGAGGGTCATATTTTTTGCGCCATGCTCTGTGGCTTTGATTGTTACCATTTTTGTATGTGTGTTACGCTTTGATGTGATGTGACCAAAAATCAGTAAATCTTGACTTTAGAATGTTTTGGGCTGCTTAGCTGCCCTGCCCGGCGTGATACAGTCTGCTGAGATTCTCAGCATCTTTAATGTATCTAAGCCTGTCTGCTCAGGGGTGACTGCCTGTGCCATCTCTAATGTGTGATGTGCTGCCCAGGTCCTCAATATAAGGGGGATGCTGTACTATATGGGGTACAGGCTCAAAAAATAATAATCATAATAATAATAAAAAAAAAAAAAAAATATATATATATATATATATATATATATATTACATACATTTTGGTGCCTGCACCTCATATAGTAAAGCATCCCCCTTATATTGAGGGCCTGGGCAGCTCATGGACACAGATCCTGGACCCCGCATAATTCCACAGAGCCCCCCCCCTGCACAATCCACTCCCCATGAACACTGCGCATCCTCCATGGACACAGACACAAAACTTTGACCCCGTGCATTCCCCGGCCCTTGGTGAGCAGTCATTCGCCAGGGACCAGCTCTTATTCATGCTGGGTACCTGTGGAGAAAGAAGCTTTTGCCCGCTGCTTGCTGCTCTCAGCCCATAGGACACGCCACCAGAACTACATTTGCCAAGCCCCGCAGTGACGCACAGGTGTCCCCGAGCAGGCCAGCAGCGGTGTCCCGGGTGAGAGACAGGAGCGGTGACTTTAAAAATTGCCTGCAGCAACGCATGATATCCCAAGTGACCCGATGTCTGCGAGAGAGACAGACAGTGTCGGCCTGGCCCACTAGAGAACCAGAGGATCCTCCGGTGGGCCCCCAGCTTTAGAACCTGCACAAACACTGTGTGACATGTTGTTTTTCACTGGTTCTTGGCCCCCAGCATCATTTTCTCTGGTGGGCCTCAGATACCTCAGTCCGACACTGGAGACAGACACGGAGAACATGGCAGGCACTCAGCTAGCCACCTGCCATGTTCTCTGCACTATACTCTATGTTAAGCTGCGTTACTAGGAAGCTTAACATAAAGTATTGAATACCAGGAAATCCTGGTACCGAACCGTATTTTTGCCCCGAGAATCGATAGTAGTATCGATATTTTGGTGCATCGTGCATCCCTTTTCTCTACCAATTCTCAGACTGACCAAATAGTTTATCAGTACAGGTACTGTATGATGTGTCTTCTTAGGGAGACTAAGGCTGCATTCGTGCGTTTCGTGTTCCTCACGGAACGCGGGCGTGGAATGCCTATAACGCACTCTCCCCCGCCTAGGCAGCATCTGTAATTAGATGCTAGGAGCAGGGGAACTGGACAAATATGTGCCGCGCTATAATGAATCAGCCGCGCGGCACTGTCACTAAAGCGCAACGCATATCAGTATAGTTCCCTCGCTCTCAGCATCTAATTACAGATGCTGCCCGGGCGGGGGAAAGTCCGTTACAGGCATTCCATGTCGGTGTTTCAGGAGGAACACGGAACATGGGAATGCAGCCTAACAACATTTCCTGGACAATTTTTTTTTTTTTTTTTGCACCTGGCATGACCTTTTCTTTCTTCTACTAGTGTTTTAGTTTTGAACCAGTTGGGTCTGTGCCAGGTTTTTGCTATGTCTGGTTTTTTCCTGCTGCTTCAGCCTATTTATGGATTCATTTAAGGGCTGTGGGTGCTGATTATATTGTTCTTCACTATCCGTCTTGTCCAGTCTGTTTTCATGTGGTGATCTATTGTCAGTTATTTGAAAGTTGCTCTGGTGGGTTTCCAAGTTTGTATAAATTATTCACGACTGCAAATTCTCCTAATTTAAGTTGTGGGAGTATCTCAGTACTGGAAGCAAGTGATAGGACCCAGTAAAGACGACTGCCAAAGGTTATTCAATCAAGGACCCTGTCAGTCTTTACAGTAGCTATAGCAACCACATGGTCTGCCTCTATGGAATATATACCTATGCAAATTGTCAACCAGATAGGAAATAAATTCTAGGTACTCTCAGCACACCTAACAATATAGACTGAAATGTGTGTAATTTATTAGTCTATGTATACAGCAGAGATGTGATTTGTTTTTGTCTTGTCACAACAGCAAAGCCAACCCATCTGACTGTGTAGATATGACATGCGATGCTAAAAGGAAGACATTGTTGAAAGACCTGGATGGTTCTTTCCTTGGTTACATTGGGTCTGTAGTTCCACAATCAGAATATCAGTGGGAAGGAGACAAAAGATACGGTCTTGGAGACTACAGGATTCCTAAAGTCATGCTGACTGCCCTGAATGGAAGTCGAATCCCTGTGTCACAGGTGGCACCATACAAAGGTAATTACCCTAAGAAGACCCTTAGGGTTCTTTCACACACACCGGATCCGCAGCAGATCCGATTTAATGCTGTTTTCATTAATTTAGTCAAATCTACTGCGGATCCGGTAGGTGTGAAGGCACCCTAAGGGTATGTGCACACTGAGCAATTCTCGAGGAATTGTAGCTGAAAGATTTCTGCTTAAAATTCCTCGCCTATTCTGCTCTGGCAGAATAGGAGCGGAATTCAAGCGGAATTCAAGCAGAAATCGAGCGGAATGCAAGCGGATTTCAAGCGGAATTTCAAGTCCCATTGACTTCTATAGGATTCCTCTAGTGGAAATCGCCTAAATAAGTGGCATGTCAATTCTTTGGGTGGAATCACGGATTCCGCGCGGAATTCCGGATGGAAATTTACTCTGTGTGCACAGGCAATGTTGCATTTATACAGACACTTTTTGTGGCGGAATTCGGGCGGAATTCCGTGAGAATTGCTCAGTGTGCACATACCCTTAAGGTGTATTTCTATCTTTCTAAAACATGGCTTCCGGGTCACTCTGGGCTGTTTTTTGCTGCTGGAGATGGCTTGTAAGCCGCAATTTACATATCTCCTAATGACTTTAATAGGAGTTGTATAAATGGTGTAGCACGGGAAGTTACACTGTGTAACTTCAGTTACTGCAGTGTATTGTACAGGCGATCAAGTAATCACTTGCACAAGTCTCCTAGGTAGACAAAAATTATAAATTAAAGAAAAGTTGGGGAAAAAAATCATATAAAATCATAAACACTTAAATTATGGATTTGTCTTATCTTCCCCCAAATAGTAAAAAAGTAAATAAAAAGAATTAAAATTTGGGCATCCCCCCTCCTCAGGATATAGAATGTTTTACTCTTTGTTTGACTATCTGTAACTTTCACTGAATAGTCGTATTTGGGGGAAACTTACTCAAAAATGGGGTGTGAATGCTAGGCTAAGGGGGTGTGAATTGGAGGCTGGGGGGCTTGATTCATCTTCAGAATTTTATGAAAATTAAACTACTATTCCCGAACCTAGCATTCACAAACTGGGTGATTCGTTAGTAATATGCGTCAATAATTGTCTTACAACAATTTTTGTTTTACTGCAAGAGCTCCATAGATTGTCCTGACAAACTGCATCTGGCTAATTCATGGATGTAGAATATACAATTCTCTATTGTCACCTCCTCTTTCTGTACTTCCCCTCAGTATTGTGTCTTTACTTCTCTCAGGGGTTATCAGGGATAATACATGTGTATACATGCCGACCTGGGAGAGCTACAAGTGCAGCGGCCTGAACTATGAGATGCTGGTTATTGAGAGTCTGGATCCTGACACTGAGACAAGACGCCTCTCGCCTGTAGCTGTGCTGGCCGATGGTTATCTGGACCTTATCAATGGTATGTGGGATTTAATATGCCTATGTATACATGTGGTACTGGAGTAAGACGGCACTCTGCAATGAGGTGATGCTCATGGCAGGAAGCAGTCCCAGCAAATAGTAAAGGAATATCCCGGCACTCACCAAGTTCTTATTGTTTTTTTATTTAAAGCGTCACATCGTACAGGTACAAAAAGGAGGAGACGGCATTTCGGCTTGTGGCCTGATGAAGGCCACAAGCCGAGATGTTGCGTCCTCCTATTTATATCTTTATGATGTGACACTTTAAATAAACGAACTTGGTGAGTGCTGGGATATTCCTTTACTATTTATATATATAAATAATAATAATAATAATAACAATAATAATTTTTATTTATATAGCGCCAACAGATTCCGCAGCACTTTACAATTCTGGGGTACATACATAGACAAAAAATAGACATTACAGTGAGATACATATAATTATTCATACATGAGGTCCCTGCTCGCATGCATGAGCTTACACACTATCGGGAGGGGGTGCGAGACAGAATGGCAGAGGGGCAATACAGAGTTACTCCTTGTATTCATTCTGATGGTTTCACTGTACTTTTCTATCATTTTTTTTCTAGGGCCCCAGGACCATGGCTGGTGTTCTGGGTATAGCTGTCACAAGAGGGTCTCTCTGTTTCACGCTGTAGTGGCTACTAACAAGACATATCAGGTTTTCTTTACCAGCACGAGCCCCCAGAAACTGCGACTGAAACTGCTTAACACAAACAACACAAATGTAAGAACCAACTAGAAGAGGGATTAACACAGCATCATATTGTTATATATTTTCAGGAGAAAACCATGTAAAACATTAAAGGGTTGGAATACAGACAAGCAGACATCATGGCCAGCCAAATACAGTATTTCCCCTGTAGTTGCACACACCACTTGAATTAAAGTGAAGGTACATACTAAGCGTCTCCTAGAGACAGCGTTTTAAAAGGGTGTATGTTAGGTGATTCTCAGTGACATGACACGTTTAATAGATCATGTCCATATTATGAATTCAAGTTGTACCTTTTATGGCTGATACTGTTGCTTCACATCAGCGCTTGCACCGTTCCGTTCCACAGCGTCCCATACTGACTTCATTACATTTCTTTTATTGTAGTCTGTCATCGTGGGAATCTACTACTCAAACCCTCAGCGATTAGATGTCTATGTTAATAATGTCTTTGTGAGCCCTAATAATATACAATGGCAGGGGTCAACTTATTCCATGAAGGAACCTACGTATCAGGGTAAGTTAATGATAGGTATGATGAAACAGATGGATGGGTAGATAAATGTGAAAAACTCTACATATCTCTTCCATAGACCTATAAACATAGAAAGTTGTTTTCAGAAAAAGACCACCAGGTCTAGTCTGCCCTTCTAGTATTTCCTTTTTTAATATTTTAGGATAGATATATGTTTATTCCAGACAAGTTAAAATGTGACTAACGTATAACTAAAGAGTACTATATTTTTGGTGACTTCTCAGGACACACAGGCCTGTGTCCTGTATGTATATGAGAAGCAGTACTATATCTGCCCATTCTATCACTATAAACACACTATAAACAACATCCTGCAATCCTACCTCACTGTAGCAAACGTTCAGGAGTTCCATGACCAGCACTGAGCAGTGTAACATGTGAGTCCAGTGTTTTCTGTGGCCAAAAAGTCTGCACAGTGCAATGGCTGCTTTTCTCCTCTTTCTGCTCACTTACCCCCTGGCCCCTCCTCCCTCCACTGGAATATAATGGACAGAAGGAAGCTTGTCATGACATTCAGAACACATAGCAGCCAATTACTGTGGTTACAGTGTGTTCAAAAAGTCATCAGAAGAGCTGGGAGAAAGTGTCATCAGGGTAAGTAAACAGAGGCACAAGGGTGAATGGGAGTGCCAGCTCTGGACTAAGCAAGCTAAGTATGGTTACATAGTTACATAGTTAATACGGTTGAAAAAAGACACATGTTCATCAAGTTCAACCAAGGAGGGGATGGATACAGGGAAAGGGAAGGGGTAATGATAGGTTCTATACATATGCATTTATGTTATTTTTGTCTAAGAACTTGTCTCTTCTGTTTTTAAGCCCTCTACTGTTTTTTGCTGTGACCAGATCCTGTGGTAGACTGTTCCACAGATTCACAGTTCTCATGGTAAAGAAGGCTTGTCGCCTCCGGAGATTGAACCTTTTTTTCTCGAGGCGGAGGCAGTGCCCCCTTGTCCTTTGAGGGGGTTTTACACGGAACATCTTTTCCCCATATTTCTTGTAGGGGCCATTTATATATTTAAAATGGTTCAGTTTATTTTTTTCACATCTTGTATATCAGGCCAATTTATTATGCCAGACCCCTTGTTCTTACCGGAACTGCAGCCAGAAGTACTTTACAGCAGATTGTTTCCTTCTTCCCAGTGAAAACACATACAAGCTTAGTCAGTCTCAGTCTAGATGTCTGACTGAGGAAATATCCATTTCCTAAGCAGCAGAAATCTGGCTTAGGTGTCTTCTCTAAGTGACAAGTCCTAAGCACTAGTCAGTGTTGTCATTTGTTGACCAGTATATCCAACATTACAATAGACATTCCTGGCTAATTCTACCTATGTTCCTTCTCCTCACTCAAGAAATTACCTCTGTTATAGCCAGTCACATACAGCTCAGCTCTACAAACTCTCTCATTACACATACTGATAATATAACTGTTGTCACTTCTGTGGAGGAAATCCAAGACAACAGCCAACCTTCTACACTATAAGTTTATGCTTAGAAGCTACTACTCTGCTAAGCAATCCTACTTCACCACTCTGATCTCTTCTCTTTCCCATAACCCAAAACGCCGCTTTGATATCCTCAACTCTCTCCTTAAACCCAAACTTCAGACACCCATAACTAACCTCTGCGCTGAAGACCTAGCCAACTACTGTCAAGGACAAAATAGACACAATCCGTCAGGAGATCATCTCCCAGTCCCCAGGTAATATTAATCCTATTCCCTCCTACTGTTCCTCCTCATCCCTCTCAGCATTTGAGCCAGTGACAGAGGAGGAAGTCTCCAGACTCCTCTCCTCATCTCGTCCCACCACCTGCCCTAGTGACCCTATTCCCTCACACCTTGTCCAGTCTTTCTCTCCTGTTGTCACTACCTACCTTACTAAAATCTTCAACCTCTCCCTCTCCTCTGGCATCTTCCCCTCGACTTTCAAACACTCCATTATCACTCCATTACTGAAAAAACCCTCTCTAGACCCCTCCTGTGCAGCCAACTTTCGACCTGTCTCTAATCTCCCTTTTATCTCCAAACTCTTGGAACGTCTGGTCTACTCCCGCCTAACCCGCTACCTCTCTGACTACTCTCTTCTTGACCCCCTTCAGTCCGGTTTCCGTCCTCACCACTCTACAGAAACTGCCCTTACTAAATTCTCTAATGATCTCCTCACCGCCAAATCTAAAGGTGACAATTCTCTGCTCATTCTTCTGGATCTATCTGCAGCTTTTGACGCTGTAGACCACCAGCTCCTCCTCTCCACACTCCGCTCTATTGGCCTCAAGGACTCTGCTCTTTCCTGGTTTTCCTCCTATCTCTCTGACCGCTCCTTTAGCGTATCACTTTCTGGCTCCACCTCATCTTCTCTCCCCCTTACAGTCAGGGTTCCTCAGGGATCAGTCCTGGGCCCTCTCCTTTTCTCACTTTACACTTTACCCATCGGACAAATCATCAGCAAGTTTGTTTTTCAGTACCATCTCTATGCTGTTGATACCCAGCTTTATACCTCCTCCCGTGATATCACCCCCGCTCTTCTACAGAACACCAGTAACTGTCTGTCTGCCGTCTCTAACGCTATTTCCTCCCTATTCCTAAAACTAAACCTTGCTAAGACTGAGCTGCTTGTCTTCCCTCCCTCTGCTAACCGCCCCCCACCTGACATCTCCATCTCTGTCTGTGGTGCGACCATAACCCCTACACAGCAAGCCCGCTGCCTTGGGGTTATGTTTGACTCGGATCTCTCCTTTACTCCTCATATTAAATCTCTTTCACGTTCCTGTAATCTGCATCTAAAAAACATCTCTAAAATCCGTCCCTTCCTTCCTGTCGAATCTGCTAAAACTCTCATTGTCACTCTGATTCATTCCCGTCTAGACTACTGCAATTCCTTACTAATCGGCCTTCCTTCCTCTAAACTCTCCTCTCTCCAGTCCATTCTCAATACAGCGGCCAGGCTCATCCCCATGT
Source organism: Dendropsophus ebraccatus (assembly GCF_027789765.1). NCBI lineage: Eukaryota > Metazoa > Chordata > Amphibia > Anura > Hylidae > Dendropsophus > Dendropsophus ebraccatus. Next base: position 27,675,714 of record NC_091455.1, on the reverse strand, counting down.
CCAGCCGCTATACTGATGCCTCCCCCCTGTGCCAGTCACTACACTGGCTCCCTGTTAAACACAGGATACAATATAAAGTCCTCCTGCTCACCCACAAGGCTCTCCACAGTGCTGCACCTCCATACATCTCCTCCCTCATCTCTGTCTACCGTCCTACCTGTGCCTTACGCTCCTCTAATGACTCACAACTAACATCCACCTTGATCCGCACCTCTCACTCCCGTCTCCAGGACTTCACCCAAGCTGCACCAGTTCTATGGAATGCATTACCCAAGACTGTCAGACTCACCTCCAATACACAAAGCTTCAAACGTGCCCTCAAAACTCATCTGTTCAAGCAGGCTTACCAGGTTCCCTAATTTTCACTGCTACCCTCAACCCCCCCCCCCCCCCCCCCCGACACACACACACCTCCACCACACACACACACACACACACACACACACACACACACCAAGCATTTAAGCACTTAGACCTGTGCATGCAGGTATTGGCTGGTGACAGGTTCACCCCCCCTTCCCTGCACTGCCTTATTTATATAGATGGCCGGACCATAAGAACAATGAAGCACTTTGCCCCTCTGCCATTTTGGCTCAAACCCCCTCCCGATAGTATGTAAGCTCATGCATGCGAGCAGGGACCTCACTCCTCACGTATGGATAATTATATGTATATCTCTGTAATGTCTATTTTTTGTCTATGTATGTACCCCAGAATAGTAAAGTGCTGCGGAATTATTATTATTATTATTATTATTTTTATTGTCACTTCCTCTGATAGGACAATACATGCCTCAGCTCAGCTCATTGGTTTTGGGAGAAAACTACTTTGACAAGGACTATAACATGCTGTACGTCCTGGTCAGAGGATCCACTCCAATTGAAATCCGCACATCTCCTCTGATTGTTATCTCGTTTAATATGCCGGCAATGACCGAGGATCAGTTTTATGGGGAAAATCTTGTCAAGAACCTTGCGGCTTTCTTGAAGGTCCCAGCAAACAAAATTCGTATTACAAAGATAATTAGGGAAGGTTCCAGACGCCGAAAGAGAGCTGCAGGAGGACTATCTGTACAAGTGGAAATCTCCGATCCACCTGTCCAAGAAACATCCAACTCCACTTCTTCTAATACAACAGGTAAGTAAAAGAGTTTCTGAGCTAAGGTTCTAAGCTTTTTGTCCCTTTGATTCTGTTTGGATTTCCTCATAAAGCCAAGCACACAGCGTATGGACACCATGACAGTTTCAAAGAAATACATAGAGACTGTCATGGCATTCACGCTCCATGCACTTGGCTTTCTGAGAAAAGCTGAGCAGAAACAAAGTGAGTAAGCACTAGTGAGTGATCACAGCTGAGCGTTTATGCACCTTCATTATACCATTCGGGGGGAATTTCAGCAGCCGAATCCCAAAAAATCACAACTTCTGTAATATAGTACATTTTAAAGTATACCTGTCATTATAAAAAAAAACTTTTGACATGTCGTAGAGACCGATTGGGAGATAAAGAAGGGAGAGGACTGCAGCTGCAGCGTGTAAGTTAAAAAAAAAAAAAAGTCAGTCTCCATAGGAGCCCATTATAAGTCCGACTTTTTTTCATTCAGAGCAGAGTGGACACGCTGCAGTTCAATTTCTCCCCGCTCTCCTCCTGATCAGTACAGGTTTAAGCATTCGGACCCAGACCGATCAAAACTTTTGACATGTCTCTATGATATGTCAAAAGTTTTTTTTACAACGACAGGCACTTAACCCCTTAAGGACAGAGCCTGAAATTTCAAAATCAGATATTTTTAGGGACCTGTTCAGGTTTAAAGTGTATTTGAAGGGGCCTGTATGTTAGAAAGCCCCACAAAGCACCCCATTTCAGAAACTGCACCCCCCGCACTCTGCAAAAGCACATCCAGAAAGTGTTTTAACCCTTTAGGGGAGTCACAGAAATAAAAGCTAAGTGTGTAAGAATTTGAAAATTATAATTTTCTGTGCAGAGATTTTATTGTAATCCAATATTTTTCATAATTATAACCTATTACCAGAGAAATGCACCCCAATAATTATTGCCCCGTTTCTGCAGTTTATAGAAATACCCCATATGTGGCCCTATTGCGCTATTTGACGCAACCACAAGCCTCAGATAACAGGGAGCGCCTAGTGAATTTCAACGCCTCCGTTATATTGGTCATTTTCTGACTGTACCACTTCAGGTTGGCAGAGGCTCTGGGGTGCCAAAACCTAAAAAACACCCCTAAAGGGAAACCATTTAGAAAACTACACCCCTCAAGGAATGTAAACAAGGGGTGCGGTGAGCATTTGTACCCCACAGGTGCTTCACAGATTTTCCCGAACAATATGGCGTGAAAAAAGAAAATTTATTTTTTTACACTAAAACGTTGTTCTAGCCTTCAATTTTTCATTTTCTTAAAGGGATAAGAGGAAAAAAAAGACACAAAATGTGTAGCGCAAGTTTCTCCCGAGTACGGAAATACCCCACATGTGGCGATAAAGTGCCAAGGGGGCGCAGGACGAGCCTCCAAAGGGAAGGAGCGCCAATTGGGCTTTTGGAAGCTGAATTTCACTGAAAGGATTCAAGGGCCATGTCGCATTTACAGAGCCCTCGTGCTGCCAAGACACTGGAAACCCCCCCACAAGTGACTCCATTCTGGAAACTACACCCCTCAAGGAATCTAACAAGGGGTTCAGTGAGCATATGGACCCACTGGTGAATGGGCACAAATGTGGAACAATGTGACGTAAAAGTAAAAAATTTCATTTTTTCACTTTCATGGCACAAATGTGCCCGTCATCAAGGGGGTCATATCCTCACTGCACCCCTTGTAGATTCCTTGAGGGGTGCAGTTTTCCAGAATGGGGTCACTTGTGGGGGGGTTTCCAGTGTTTTGGCAGCACGAGGGCTCTGAAATGCGCATGGCGTTCATCATCCATTCTAAGCCAAATCCAACCTCCAAAATCCAATGGCGCTCCTTCCCTTCGGAGGCTTGCCCTGCGCCACATGGCGCTTTATGTCCACATGTGGGGTATTTACGGACTCGGGGGAAATTTCTCTACACATATTGTGTTGTTTTATTCTCTTTAACCCCTTGTGAAAATGAATAACTTCAAGCTAAACCAAACATTATAGTGTAAAAAATGTAATATTCATTATCACGCCACATTGTTCACATTTGTGCCCGTCAACCAGTGGGGTCCATATGCTCACTACACCCCTGTTACATTTCCTTGAGGGGTGTAGTTTCCATAATGGGGTCACCTTGGGGGGGTTTGACAGAGCCTGAAATGGCCTTAATGACAGAGACAAATTTTATGAATATGACCAGTGTCACTTTATTCATTAATAACTTCGGGATGCTTTTACCTATCCGGCTGATTCTGAGATTGTTTTCTCGTGACATATTGTACTTTACATTTCTGGTAAATTGGAGTCGATACTCATAACGAATCTTTATGAAAAACCCCCAAATAATGTGAAAAAATGTGAAAAACTGCATTTTTCCAACTTTGAAACTTTTTTGCGTATACAAAAATGGGTTATACCACATAAATTATATATTAAATAGCATTAGCAACATGTCTACTTTTTTTTTTTTTTTTTTTTTTTTTTTTTTTTTTTTAATGTTTCAATAGTTTTTATTGAAGGATTTTTTTATAAATTTTACAACAAGCATAGACTGAAGAACAGTAACAGAATAGAGTACCAAAACATTGGCTGGTAAATGCAATAGCTAGTACATGCTCGAGAATCACATAGCTATAAAGACACATATGTGCTAGTACTGTGTAAGATAACATGCCGGTATAAATGCGAAGAAAATCAAAACACAAGGCTGTGCTTATATATATACAAGAAAGTATGCTTAGACAAATGCAAAGAAAAACAAAATACAAGTTGAGAGTTGCGCAGCTGTTATATGAAACTATGAAATTCCAGCCTAAGGGTAGCAAGGGGTGGTACAGAAACAGAGAAACACACAGACGAGGACAAACAACAAAGAAATCTAGATTTAGAAATGTAGTAAAGTAAGTATGGCAACAGCGAAGGAGCGCATTAATGGGAATTCAGCGACAAATGCAAGATTTCCGTCCAGTAGCGAGCCGTGGTGGCAACTTAGCCAGTTCGGTGGTGAGGTAGAAACTAAAGCAATATGACTGGTAAGGTTGGGTCTTAGATTAAGCAGGCTATAGATAGAAAAAGCTTGGTGTCTGCGCCATCTAAGATTGTCTAAAGTAATTAAGCTATAGCGAGATTCAAGTAGTAGATAAATGCTGATAGTCCAGGCTGTGAAGTTGTAGTCAGGAAGCTATGGAGATTAGACAACGCATAGATACACTGTAGATACGGATCTACATAGCAATAGCATAAAAAGTATTAAGAGGTAGAAAGAGACATATGACCGCTGTTAGTGATTACTTAGAATATCGTGAAAACCAAAAAACACAAAAATACGCTCAGAGGGGGAGTAGAGACATAAACGGACAAACAAACAACACTTAAGACGTGTGAAAGCACAAACAATAACAAGGAAAGACAGAAACCGAGGATGGTCAGGGCTATTAAGCTCCAACATGCATCGACGGTTAGTAGACGGAGGGCACAGAGTCCAGTTTAGCCAAGGAGGGCATATAAGGTGTGAAAAGCGAATGTCCGGCAAAAAACAGTCCAATGGACAACAATATAAGGCTGAGTCGGCAAAGAAGGACAAGAGCTGCCTTCCGATTCAAATCACGGAGGAAGGGGTAGAGGCTCAGCGAGGCTTTGTGGGAAACATGGAAGATTCCAAGTGTGTAGTAGTTGCAGGCCATCGTCGACATCCCGTATTGTAAAATAGTCCGTCCCTTTAGCAATGATAAGACATGAAGAGTTGCCCCACTTATATGGAATTCCTTTAGCCCTTAACGTGGTAGTGACCGGGGCAAAGGACCTTCGAATCCGCAACGTAGCTGCGGATAAATCTGGAAACACGGAGACTGAAGCATATTGAGCAGGCGGCGCCTGGTGACGTCTAGAGGCAGCTAGAAAAGCCGTTTTAACATGTAGATGTCTGATTCTCACCAAGGCATCTCTGGGGGTACTCGGAGGCAAATGCTTAGGCCGAGGTAGGCGACGGGCCCAATCAATGATGATATCCTTGTGGTCAGAAGCCGGTAACAGTTCCTTCATGAGACCTTGAGTATAGGCAGGGAGGTCAGAGACAGGGATAGATTCGGGTATGCCTCTAAGCTTCAGGTTGTGCCCACGAGACCGGTCATCCACAGTTGCTAAAGTCTCTTTCAAGTGGGCCACCTCTTCCTGTAGCTGCCCATGTGAATCCACAAGTACATTATACTCACTCACGATTTCAGAGATTTTCTCCTCTGCAACTTGCACTCTCAGTTCCACAGAAGAGATGGAAGCTTTAATAACTGCAAGGGCATTGTCCAAACGGAGCTGGATTGAGTCTCTGAACGCTAGCATCATCTTCCTTAGAAGCTCCGGGGTAAGTTGAGTGTCAGGAATGAAAAGAGCATCAAAGGGGTCATAGCAGGCAGATGTCACAGAGACAGTGTCAGCTGGAGCCGCGGCATTGATGAAAGGCTCAGCAGGCAGGCTACGGCATACATTCTCAGCAGGGCATGGAGAGCAGAGCTGCTGACCTGCTGTGCTTGGCTGAGTAGAGGGAGGAGGGGCCGGAGGGGGATGAGAAGGAGAGGAGAGACAGGGCTGCAGCTTCGTGCCGGCGGCTACCGGGAGCCCGGGGGAGCCGGCTTTAGTGTTCCCTCTCCTCCTGCTACTCCTCCCCTCAGGCTGCTGCGGTGTACAGGCTGCAGCTGAATGTGTAGTTGGGCCGGTCCGCTGCTGTGCTGATGTGTTAGTAGCCGGAGCGGTCTGCCACACCGCTCCGGCGCTTGCAGGGGAGGAGTCCATGGAGAGAAGAGCAGGGAAGCCGGCGCCATCTTGCCTTACCGCGGCTGTGGGGAGAGAGGCTTCAATCTTCCTCCGGAGCGCAGCTGAAGCTCTGTGGGAGGTCAATTTCACGCTGGGAGTATGAAGGGATGTCATGGCAAGCTTCGGGTGTAAAATAAAGCAATAAGTCAGCTGTAGAGATGCCGGTGTCTGTCGCTAGTGCAGGAGCTCTTCACACACACGTCTGCTCCCCTCAGTGGCAAACCACGCCCCCCCCAGCAACATGTCTACTTTATGTTGGCGGCATTTATTAAACGATCTTTCATTTTTTTTAGACAATAGGAAGCTTAAAACATTAGTAGCAAATTTCCAAATTTTCAGTAAAATTTCAAAATCAGATATTTTTAGGGACCTGTTCAGGTTTAAAGTGTATTTGAGGGGCCTGTATGTTAGAAAGCCCCACAAAGCACCCCATTTCAGAAACTGCACCCCCCGCACTCTGCAAAAGCACATCCAGAAAGTGTTTTAACCCTTTAGGGGAGTCACAGAAATAAAAGCTAAGTGTGTAAGAAATTTGAAAATTTAAATTTTCTGTGCAGAGATTTTATTGTAATCCAATATTTTTCATAATTATAAACCTATTACCAGAGAAATGCACCCCAATAATTATTGCCCCATTTCTGCAGTTTATAGAAATACCCCATATGTGGCCCTATTGCGCTATTTGACGCAACCACAAGCCTTAGATACAAAGGAGCGCCTAGTGAATTTCAACGCCTCCGTTATATTTGGTCATTTCTGGCTGTACCACTTCAGGTTGGCAGAGGCTCTGGGGTGCCAAAACCTAAAAAACACCCCTAAAGGGAAACCATTTAGAAAACTACACCCCTCAAGGAATGTAACAAGGGGTGCGGTGAGCATTTGTACCCCACAGGTGCTTCACAGATTTTCCGAACAATATGGCGTGAAAAAAGAAAAATTTATTTTTTACACTAAAACGTTGTTCTAGCCTTCAATTTTTCATTTTCTTAAAGGGATAAGAGGAAAAAAAAGACACAAAATGTGTAGCGCAGTTTCTCCCGAGTACGGAAATACCCCACATGTGGCGATAAAGTGCCAAAGGGGCGCAGGACGAGCCTCCAAAGGGAAGGAGCGCCAATTGGCTTTTGGAAGCTGAATTTCACTGAAAAGGATTTCAAGGGCCATGTCGCATTTACAGAGCCCTCGTGCTGCCAAGACACTGGAAACCCCCCACAAGTGACTCCATTCTGGAAACTACACCCCTCAAGGAATCTAACAAGGGGTTCAGTGAGCATATGGACCCCACTGGTGACGGGCACAAATGTGGAACAATGTGACGTAAAAGTAAAAAATTTCATTTTTTCACTTTCATGGCACAAATGTGCCCGTCATCAAGGGGTCCATATCCTCACTGCACCCCTTGGTAGATTCCTTGAGGGGTGCAGTTTCCAGAATGGGGTCACTTGTGGGGGGTTTACAGTGTTTTGGCAGCACAAGGGCTCTGTAAATGCGACATGGCGTTCATCATCCATTCTAGCCAAATCCAACCTCCAAAATCCAAATGGCGCTCCTTCCCTTCGGAGGCTTGCCCACATGGCGCTTTATGTCCACATGTGGGGTATTTACGGACTCGGGGGAAATTTCTCTACACATATTGCGTGTTTTTTTCTCTTTTAACCCCTTGTGAAAATGATAACTTCAAGGCTAAACCAACATTATAGTGTAAAAAATGTAATATTTCATTTTCACGCCACATTGTTCCACATTTGTGCCCGTCACCAGTGGGGTCCATATGCTCACTACACCCCTTGTTACATTCTTTGAGGGGTGTAGTTTCCATAATGGGGTCACTTGTGGGGGGTTTCAACTGTCTTGGCAACACAGAGGCCTTTTGAATGCAACATGGCCCCTCGAAATCCATTCCATCCAAATCCAGCCTTCAAAAACCAAATGGGGCTCCTTCCCTTCGGAGGCTTACCCTGCACCCTCATGGCGCTTTATGTCCACATGTTGGGTATTTCCGTACTCAGGGGAAATTGCTCTACACATTTATTGTTTTTTTTTATCTTTTAGCCCCTTGTCAAAATGAAAAAATCATGACAAGATTAATGATTTAGAGTAAAAATTTTACAAAAATTTCACAAAATGTTGGTCTAGCCTTGATTTTTTCCATTTCCACAAGGGGTTAAAAAAGAAAATGAACACAAAACGTGTAGGGTAGTTTCCCCTGAGTACGAAAATACCCCACATGTGGGCATAATGTGCCATATGGGCACAGGGCAAGCCACCAAAAGGACAGAGCGCCATTTAGAGGCTGGAATGGAGGATGGAGGCCATGTCACAATTACAAAGCTCCTGTGCTGCCAGGTCAGTAGAAACCCCCGACAAGTGACCCCATTCTGGAAACTACACCCCATAAGGAATCTAACAAGGGGTGCAGTGAGGATATGGACCCCACTGGTGACAGTCACTTACGTAGAACATGTGCCGAGAAAATAAAAAATACCATTTTTTTCATTTTCACGTCCCAAATGTGGCCGTCACCAGGGGGCCATATCCCCGCTGCCCCCCTTGTTAGATTCCTTATGGGGTGTAGTTTCCAGAATGGGGTCACTTGTGGGGGGTTTCTACTGTCCTGGCCGCACAGAGGCTTTGTAATTGCATCATGGCATCCTCTAATTGGAATGGCGGCCATACCTATTTAGCTGGGGAAAAGGGACAATTCTAATTTATTTGGGGGTATTAGGACAATTATAAGTTTATAAGGTTGAAAATGACAGGTGTCCATCAAATTCAACCTGTGTTGACCCACAGGAAGGCAAAAAACTCTTGTGAGGCAGACGACAGTAGCCTCATCACAGGGGAAAAATTCCTTCCCGACTCCATAATGGCAATTAGAATAATCCCTGGATCAACGTGACCCCTGAAATATAAATAAGGGACAGAATTTAGACAATGTAGAACCCCAATGACGTGTGGTTCGCCTTGAAGCGATCTAGTATGCAGAGGCCGGGGTGATCAGGACAGGTGTCACACTGGAAAATGGTGTCCTTCCTGATCCCCCTGTTACGCCACACTCTGCACTTCTTCTGGGGTCTCCCGTTCTCCAGTGTGGGGGACGTCACCTGGAAAATGTTGTCCTGGTGCGATACGGGGTCCTTCATATCGAGAAGTGCTGGGTCCGCTCCATGTCTGCTAAATATTAGGGCTCTATTACTACTTCTGATATGTTCGGATCGTGCCGCAAGCTACAGGGCAGCGAAAGACCGGAAGAGGGGGTGCGGGTATAAAGGTTATCCCCGTACAGGTGGTGACCTTTATTCAGCAGTGGGAAGATCAGTTCCCGGACGATCTTCCCACTTGTTCCGAGGATGGGGGGGGGGGGCATCTGGGGGCTGGATTCGGGTGTCCCTTCCTACATACACTCTGGGGCTAGGTTCACACTATGTAACTGTGCGGCTGTATTTTTTATGCGGCTGTAAATGTGCGGATGAAACTCCGGCCGTGGGAAAAAATAGACATGCGGCTCAAAACATACGGTCATTTACTTTGAAATCTGGTTCAACTAAAAATAACAAATAAAATCTTAAGAAAGTGATGCAAACACCTCTGGATGCATCTGGGAAAGCAGGGAAACAGTTTACATGAATTGCTATTACCGGGGTTTGCAATCCTCTGCAGTATGCCGATGTCTCTCATGGTTAATCTATTAAAATAATAAAACACATTTTCGTTGTAATAAAGTCCCTTTCGTTGTTCAATAATTAAATTTAAACGAATCCATCATTTGGCAATTAAATATACTGTTAAAATAAATAGATATATAAATAAATGTATATTTATTTATATATTTATTTTTTGACAGTATATTTAATTGCACAATGATGGATTCATTAGAATTAAATTATTGACCAACGAAACTGAATTTATTTCAACGAAATTGTGTTTTATTAATTAAATATTAATTAGTACAGGAAGCTCCATAAGCCGTTAATTCATATTGCCGGCAAAAGAGCTTTCTGTACTAATCATCACTTTACTTTAATGAAAACATCAAATGTTTCTTCTAATTATGTTATCACAATAGCATTATTAGAAGAAACATTTAGAATTATATGTGCGCTCAGCTGATTGGCTGATCGGCTCAGCGCACATATAATGAGCCGGTCCGCAGCACAGTGACTTCATTGTGCTGCGGACCAGCGAAGAGACAACATCGGGGTGAGTATAGAGCTCTCCCCACCCCCTCCCCAGCACTCCACCCCTCCCAGCAAGGAAGGGGGGGTCAGTTAACCCCTTCCTTGCTGGGATGGGTGCAGTCTGACATCAGTCTGGCCCCCAAGGGGTTAAGGGGGATGCAATACATCCTCCCTTAACCCCTTGGGGGCCAGACTGTAAGCAGCGATCTGTAAAGATGCTGCATACTGTAAGGAGCACAACACCGCTCACAATGATGGGTTTTGTGCTCCTGTTTGTGTGTTTTTTTGTGTGTTTCTCCCTTTTTGTTTTTCAGATATCGATATCCTGTGGATTACGTCGGATTCCGTGGACTACGTCGATAACCAGCGTTTTTTAATGTTTTTTTTTAAATAAAATGGTCAATGAGGGGTGTGGGGGTGTTTTTATTTGAATAAAAAAATTTTTAACTTGTGTCTTGTCTTTATTTCTTTACTTTATAGACTTAGTAGTGGAAGCCGTCTAATAGACGGAATCCATTACTAAGTCGGGGCCTAGTGTTAGCCGGTATAAAATGGCTAACACTAACCCCCTAATATTACCCCAGTACCCAATGCCACCAGGGGTACTGGGAAGAGCCGGGTGCCAGTGGTCCCGGAGTGTCAAAATTGGCGCTCCTGGACCGGGCGGCAGCAGGCTGGTAAGATTTAGGCTGGGGAGGGCCTAAAACAATGGCTCTTCCCACCCTGGTGTTACCAGGCTGCTGTCGTTTGGTTTTTAACCCGGCTGGTTATAAAAATAGGGGGGACTCTATGCGTTTTTTTTTTTTAAATAAATAAATAATTTAAAAAAACCGCATAGGGTCCCCCCTATTTTTATATGCAGTGCTGGGGAGGGGGTGGGGAGAGCTCTATACTCACCCCGATGTTGCCTCTTCGCTGGTCCGCAGCACAATGAAGTCACTGTGCTGCGGACCCGCTAATTATTTTTGCGCTGATCCGATCAGCCAATCAGCTGAGCGCACATATAATTCTAAATGTTTCTTCTAATAATGCTATTGTGATAACATAATTAGAAGAAACATTTGATGTTTTCATTTAAATAAAGTGATGATTAGTACAGAAAGATCTATTGCCGGGAATATGAATTAACTGCTTATGGAGCTTCCTGTACTAATTAATATTTAATTAATAATTTAATTCTAACTAATCCATCATTGTGCAATTAAATATACTGTCAAAAAATAAATATATATATAAATATACATTTATTTATATATCTATTTATTTTAACAGTATATTTAATTGCAAAATGATGGATTCGTTAGAATTAAATTATTGACCAACGAAAGGCACTTTATTACAAAGAAAATGTGTTTTATTAATTTAATATATTAACTATTAGAGGCATCGGCATTCGGCATCATTGCCGGCTATTTTTGAAGTACTCCGTACGGACCGCCTGTCAATCCTCGGCCGCATGTCCAGCCGCAAACAATGGTCTTGTTCATTTTTTACGGGTCCGTTTACGATCGGGCCGTAGATTCATACATAGTGTGCACTGTGCAGCCGTATATCCTATACTTTCCAGCGTACGCATGAACCACCAAAAATACCGCCGCACAATTACAGCCGCAAATACAGCCGCACAGTTACATAGTCTGAACCTGGCCTAAGGGTACGTGCACACTGCGGAATCGCGACAGATAACCCTTCATGCATTCCGCAGTTGGCACCCGCCGGCGGACTGATGCAGGCGCACGTCTCCACACGTGTCATAGACTCCATTCTATGCACGGGCGGATTCCGCTCTCCGTCCAACGTGTTCATTCTTTGGATGGACGACGGAATCCGCCCGTGCATAGAATGGAGTCTATGACACGGGTAGAGACATGCGCCCGCATCAGTCCTCCGGCGGGTGCCAGCTGCGGAATGCACGAAGGGTTATCCTTCGCCATTCCGCAGTGTGCACCTACCCTAAATCTGTAAGAGTACCCAGAGGTACTATCACAGAGTTTGTAGAATTTCCCACCATACCGTCATCTCTTATTGGGACGGTACTGGGGGGGAGCGTACGCTACGCTACCCCCAGACACGTCACAGGATGATGAGGATGATGAGGATGAATGGAGGAAAGAAGGACCCCCCATTCATCCTCACTGGCTGTTTCGGTGTCGGAGGCAATAATAACGTATCCCTCTGACGCCGAAAACACCCTGGGGGCCATCTTTATACGGGGACTAGTATATGGGGTATGTAGTGGTGTAGTGTCACACTTTATTCAATGTAGTGTGGTGTAATGTAGTGTTTTTTACGTGTTTTTTTTTTACAGTAAGTATAAAAAAAAAACCTACGCCAACAAAGGAGTTGCTGATAAATGCCGCACTTATGCGCGGCACTTATCAGCAGACCGTGGCAGTAGAATATAGAAAAAAAACACCCTACGCCAAAAAGGAGGAGTTGCTGATTAGCAGCGCACTTTCGTGCGATGCTGATCAACACTCAGCGGCGATAGGGTGTGGAAAATAGAAAAAAAAAAAATTTGGAAAAAAAAAAAAATCTTTTTCTACATTCTGAACATCCCTGTAGCTGCTGATAAGTGTATTACACATACCAGCCGCTAGAGGGCAGCAGAGCGCAAAATCCGGAAAATGACGAGGCTGGAGCCGAAAATAGCCGAAAGAAGACGACGGGGACCGCCGGAAAGATCCGAAGACGCCGTGAACCCGGAAGACGCCGATCAGGAGCCCGGGACAGGTGAGTAATGTACAAATATCTGCTCTGGACCCCTCGGCTACCTAGCTGAGGGGTACAGGGCAGGTATTTTTTATTTTGTGGGACTCTGATCGCCGTGCCACCATTACTTTTTACAGTAATGGCGGTCGGTGCCGTCCTCGGACAGCACCGACCGCCATTTTTTTCCGGGTCATCGGGTCACCGATGACCCGGAAAGGTTCCGATCGCCGCTATTGGCTGATCTGAATTGATTAGCCTATAGCGGCGATCGTAAGCACGGGGGGTGTTAACCACCCCCCGTGCCGAGAAGCTAAGATGGCCTGCTATGATTTATAGCAGGCCATCTTCTCCGATCGCTGTGTGCGAACACACAGCGATCGGGGAAACATCGGGCGTAAATTTACCAGGGCGCGAGGGTGTAAGTTTACGCCCGATGTCGTTAAGGGGTTAAAGTGTCACTGTCGTAAAAATTTTATTGCAGAAATCAATAGTCCAGGCGATTTTAAGAAACTTTGTAATTGGGTTTATTAGCCGAAAAATGAATTTTTATCATGAAAAAGCAGTTTGAAGCTCTCCCCCCTGTCTTTGTGGTTTTCCTATGGAGAGAGAAAGTAAAGGCAGCAAAAACAGGACAACACAGAGTTAATTTACACTCACATCCCAGGCTCTCTCCTGGACAGTCAGCCCCCACCTCTCTGGCCACTAATTAGGGGTCTGAATAGATGGATAGATAGATAGATAGATAGATAGATGGATGGATGGATGGATGGATGGATGGATGGATGGATGGATGGATGGATAGATAGATAGATAGATAGATAGATAGATAGATAGATAGATAGATAGATAGATAGATAGATAGATAGATAGAAATTTTATGGCCAGAGGCAGAATCCTGGCTGCAGCTACAAGAGTGTCTGGCAGAGCAGGAAGCCAATGACTGCTTGATCTGTCAGTCCACTGTTTTAAGTATAAGGGCCCATTATAAACATTATTATTAAATACATAGGTGCAGGAGCAGACTGGCTTCTGCTTATCACTTTATGTACTGCAGTGTGTAAGTGACCCAAAGTTCAAAAGACAAGGAGATCTCTGCTTTACTGCTAGTGCACTGATAACCCCTGACCTGCACATTTTCCTACTTGATTGCTGCAGGGCGAAGAACAGAGGTCAGGGGTTATAAGTGCAGTGAAACAGAAATCTCTTTGTCTTCTGCTTTTAACCCTTTTTTGTGTTGCAGCATGTAAGTAAACATTGGGTTAGTTACACACTGCAGTACATAAGGGGTTAAGCAGAAGGACACATGATGGCTCCTATCTTCCCTGTGAATCCCTGGGCCCCCCTGCTGCATGAGCCCCATAGCAGCTGCCTACCCCGCCTCTATGGTAGCTACGCCCATGCTGAGGAGTGGACAGCAGAAAGGAGAGGAGGGGGGGGGGACCTGGGAAAAGGCTTTTTAAATGCAGATAATGGCAGATTTGGCTAATAAACCCAAATACAAAGTTTCTTAAAATCGCCTGGACTATTGATTTCTGCAAAAAAAATAAAAAATAAAATTAACAACAGTGACACTTTTAGCTTCATGGTAGTATAGTCACACAGCTCAAACACCCCCTCCCCTCTTTCTTGGGTAAATTTGCTTCTGTCACCCTGAGTTCTTCCTTGAGATCAGGTGGAGTGTTACTGAATATCCATTCCTGATTATAGAGAAAGCTTTTGTGGTCATACATCTAAAGCTGCACAGTCCTTTGTATTTCCCACCTGTAACCAGCTCTATTATCATAAGACAATACAGCTAGGATGTTGGAGTAGAGTAACCTGATGAATCCTGAGTATAAAAGATTAACCCTTCCACTTTAAGAGACTAAGTAGACTGACCAATATTTTAATTGTTTGGGGAACAGCATGGTCTATTTAAATTGCCTAAAAAAGGCAGTGCTCAAAAATTGTGATTTCCTGGTAAAATCTCAAGTAAAATTTTTTCAATGTTGTCTCTCTCCCCAGTCTGTCCAGTTTAGATCAAAAGAAAAGATCTAGAGATCTAGATCTAGAGATCGATTTTCTCATGTCATACTTCTTTCTATTTCTGAAGTGTGTTGCAATATTCCTGTGCTGATTCTTTTTTGGATTTTTTATTTAGACACCCTGACGTTTACGGATTTCCAGACTATAAGCCAAAACCTGGCATCTGCCGCCATTAGTGGAAGTCTCAGCTCTCAGTTGAACGTCACTGTCTCATCACTGTCTGTTTCTGAACCAGTCCCATCTCCTAGTGATTCTGCCTGGAGTCAGGTACTTACTTCCCGCTCCTATTCTGTTCCAAAACATTTCATAAAACTGCTATACACACAATATGTTCAACCATGACAGCTTTGCAATGTAATATGCCCCATAGAGGGAGGCACTGCATAACCGGTTGCTTCCCTAAGTGATCACCTGGATTGAATAAAAGTGTACAAACTGTACAGAATGTTTGCAGTGCACGCTGAATAAATTAAGTACCATACCACCATAAAGGTACTCTAAGACACAATGACATAAGTGATGTGATGTCTTCCAGGTGGCAGCTGAGCCTGTTAACAGAACCCAGCCATCTACTGGAACTTATCTAGCTACTGTATCTGCACTGAAAGTCATCCAGAAACCCCAGGCTGGACTTGCCGGAGAAAGGCTTTCCCAGCAGCCATCGGTAATGGCTGTAGATTCTGACGTAAGTACTGTGCAAATATCCATGCATCATTCTCTGGTTCTTTTCCTTTCTTTCTTATTTTCTTGTTATTTCTCTGCTTAATATAGTCGTCCAAGCATGCAATGTTAACGGAGAGAGGGGAATAGTCCGCCTTCAGTACTTAAGAATTTACATTTTCAGGCTGTGCTCATACATAGTATTTCCATCAGTCTTTTGGTCAGTTTTTTTTCCAACCAAAAGTAGGAGTGGGACTGACAAAATGCAAAAATATAATGGAGACATTTGCACAGGTACTGTGATTTCAACCCACTCCTGGTTTTGATTGAAAAAAGACTGACCAGAATACTTAAGGAAATACTATTTGTAATCTATCTATTCTATCTATCTATCTATCTATCTATCTATCTATCTATCTATCTATCTATCTACCTTAAAGGGGTAGTGCGGCGCTAAGAAATTATTCACAAAATAACACACATTACAAAGTTATACAACTTTGTAATGTATGTTATGTATGTGAATCGCCCCCTTCCCCGTGTTCCGCCACCCCCGCACGTGGACCCGGAAGTGTAGTGTACCATACATACCTGACGCGCGTCATCCCCGTCCCCGATCTTCTGTCAACGCCGTAATCTTCGGGAGGCCGGCCAAATCGCTGCAGCCGTCCCTGATGCTGGCCCCCCTCTGCCGCGTCATCGACTGTTCAGCCGCAATTGGCTGAACATAACTGTGCTCAGCCAATCGCAGCTGAGCAGCTGATGACACGGCACATTTTTAGATGGCACCAGTGCCCTAAATATATATATATATATAATATATATATATGGGGTTACCAATGTATGGATAATGTGCACAATTTTTTTTATTACTAGCTAATTTGAATGTATCCTGCCATTTTCATATCTAGGGGAACTGCGTCTCTGTAAGTGCAAGTGCGATGACTCTGACAGCGACCCTGAAATACTCTAATGGCACCATAGTGAGCAATGGACTGGATGGAAATGTGACCATCTCATTCGACAGCTGTTGGGCTAACTACACTGACCTTGTTGTCAAGCTACCAGGTACAAACTAAATCACATCATGACAGTTTATCTGGCAATCACAGTAGGTTCTAGGGATTTTTAATGCTCTCCTGCTGAGCTTTGATCATACCCAGTGTGTACCTGCTGCTACGAACAGCCAGCACTCACCACTAGAGATGAGCGAACCGGCTGAGGTTCGGGTTCGTACGAACTATGAACTATCGGCTTTTGATTCCCGCTGTCTGCCTGCTCCGTGGAGAGGGTGGATACAGCCTGAGGACCTATGGCTATGGCTGTATCCCAGTTTTCCAGGCGGTTCTCAAGGTTGTATCCACCCTCTCCACGGAGCGGGCAGACAGCGGGAATCAGAAGCCAATAGTTCAGGTTCGTACGAATATAAATAGCGATCACAGAATATAAATAGCTCAGTGACCTGTATGGCTGTTGTCCGTTAACGATTAGCAACTCCATAACATGCCTTTACTGGGCCTTCATGTCTTCCAGAGTAACTCTACTAATGGAGACTTTTTCAGGCAGGCTTTAACAGAACAAAGCACAGATCTATCTAATAACATGGACAAGTATAGCAGGGGCATAACTAGAAATGGCTGGGCCCCATAGCAAACTTTTGATTACCCCCTCCCCCGACTAATACTAGTATACAGAGGGCAACTATTACCACCACACCATGACCACTAACATTACCACTATACTGTTATTGACAAAATCAAGTTTATGCAAAAGAAGCGTCCGTGGAGTCTCAGTTACGAGTCTCAAAACACGGGAATAGCCAGATATCCCTCCAGGGGAGGGAAACCTATTGCCAAGGGGGTGCCTCCCAGTGGGGAGAGCACCAAACCACCCTTGTACCTAGCCCCTTAAGTCCCACTCGGTTGCAAGTATTGGAACATAAATAGGGAAATACCAGGATGGCGACTTATACGTCAAAGTCTAACTCTATGGCGAGTATTGCGACATGACAAGGGTTTACCAAGGCAGGCATCCATCCACAGACGATCGTTTTGGGGTAGTTGCCCCTCGTCAGTGTGGAGTAGGATTCTGGCTAACAGGGGCAATGAAAAATAGACCAATAAAACACAGCAATCGCTGAGCTCAGGGAGACCAGCGACAAAAAAAATCAAGTCTACAAACTATACCAGTTAACAAGGGACAAATCTTACCACCACATACTGAATAATGTCACCACTCTGCTACTAAATATAATCCACTGTACATAGACCAATATCACCTCATACAGTCACCATATAGCAGCAGATATCAGCTCTACACAAGCTCTGCACAAGGTGCAATTACACACAGTATCTCACAGGGGCATCCTATTTGAGTGAATCACAGGGGGGATTCTTTCTCTGAGGCCATCATGAGGACTTCTCCAAGTCACTGTCCCTGTAGGATCTGCCCGACAAATATTATAGGCTCCTCTCTCATGCACCATCACTATCCTCCACATATACAGTATATTGCCCTGTCTTCGCCCTCATATAGTGATTAGTCCCTTCTGTATCCAAATAGTAATTAGACTATTCTGTAACCTCCCCCCTCATACATACATACATACATACACACACACCATCACCACCAGTAGTAAAACCACTAGTATGTAGTATACCCCATGTAGGCATTCCACTGTAGGTAATCACCCCCTGGTATTTATCTTTCCTCCATGTAGTCATCTTCCATGGTAGTTAGCCTCCTTCAATAGGCATCTCCCTTTGTAGTCTCCTCCTCCATATAAGTATTTCTACTCCTCTCCTTCCTATGGATTTAGTCTCCTGGTAGTTAGCCCCCTTTTGCTAAATGTAAGCATCGCCTCTGGTAGTTAGCCCCCCTCATGTAGGTGTCCGCCTATAAATTAATCCTCTCCCCATGCAAGAATTCCTGTAAGTCCCCCTCCCCCACACCACCACCATATGCAATTCCCCCTGTAATGTAGATGTGAAAAAGAAACAATACTCACCTAGCTTTAGTGTTTGTTGTCACCTTCCTTTCCTTGCTTTGAGCACACGAGTAATGTCACTTGTGTGCTGAAGTGCTGGGGGAGTGAACCGGCTCTTGTGGCAGGAGCCAGAAATCTGTCTGCAACCACAAGAGTGATTGGCAGGGTCAGGCGCCATTGGCTCCTAGCCCTGTAAATTATAGCCCTGCATTTAGCTGCGAGTGCTCATCAGGAGCGCTCACAGTAAAAGTGCCGTAATCCAGACATTTGCAGCACCCCTTAGGTCCCTTCTGCCAGGTGCGACAGCTCGGTTTATTACAGGATAAGGTTACCGGGCCCCCTGAGGCAGTGAGCCCAATAGCTGCTGCTATGGCAGTAGTTCCGCCTCAGCAGTATAGGCAGTCTAAAGGGCTATTATAAATGCCCCCTAGGGGGACTAAACAAGGGAAAAAAAGGTTTTTTTTTTTTTCAGTTTTATCACATGGAGCAAAATGTAAAGGCAACCCCCTATAAGCAAATCCCACCCACTTGTGAGTCATGTGAAATTATCAGTAGCAGACCCTCACTCTTAGCATTAGAAAATAGGGCTCTGGGGCTGTGTCCTTTTAGCATTTGACACTGACATGTAGCATGTTGGAATGTTTTATGATTTGACTTTTTGGGGTAATATTAGCAAACTTTGACAGAATAAAAGGGAAACATTTTATACTGTCTCCTTTATTGCAGGAAAAGGATACATGCTTGAATTTGTGCTAAATAACGTTAATGTACAGACAGAATCATTTGATGCAAGAGCTGCAATAGATACCACCTCCGCTCCCAGCAACAGTTCCAGCACTACTGCCACCAATACTTCCAGTTCCAGCACCACTCCCACCACTACATCTTCTACTTCTAGTCCTAGTAACCAAAGTGCAGGCAATGCAGTTATCCTATACAGTCCATTCTGGGCATTGCTAACATTGGCTGTCACCTTGATTACTGTGAATCTATTAATGGAGACATTATAAAGACTAAAATAAAGGTGAGATGTAACTTTATTTGTCAATTTTGGAAGCCGCAATATGATACTTAAGGGTGGATTCACATCTAACAGAATTGCAGCAGATTTCAGACTCCGGGAGCCAAAGAACAAGCCAGTTTGCAGGGGTTAAGGGGGCTGCCGCTTACATACTTGAAGCAGGTTGACAATTCCGCTGCAAGTTTGTAATCCTATTGAAATTGGCAGGAGAGGAATCACAGCGAATTTCGCTGCCACTTGGGCCAGAGGTGAGGGGAGGGGGCGTTATGAGGGGGGTGTTGCAGCATGCAGAGAGGGCGGAGACTCTGTGTGCGCCGCATTTATCATTTTTCCAGTGGAAAAATGTCAGTTAAACCTATGCCAGCTCTGAGCTGGCATAGGTTCCAATTTGTTCACACGGGTGGGCTCTGTGCGCACAGGATTTATGTAGAGGCATTGGGCCTCTACATAAATCCTCAGAGATCCGACACTGCAGGGACTTTTGTAAGCCCAGCGTTAAAAAACGCTGGACTTAATAAATGTCACCCTATGTGTGAACATAGCCTGGAGAAAGTTAAAGTGGCAGTTCACCAATAAACTGGTACCAGAAAATGCCAGTGATTTGTAATTTACTTCCATTAAAAAAATAGCAAGTCTCCCAGTACTTATCAGCTGCTGTATAACCTACAGGAAGTGGTGTATTCTCTCCAGTCTGACACACTGCTATCTGCTGCCACCTGTTAGGAACTGTCCAGAGCAGTAGCAAAACCCCATAGAAAACCTCTCCTGCTCTGCAGACAGCAAAGAATACCACTTCCTGCAGGACATAAAGCAGCTGATAGGTACTGGAAGACTTGCGATTTTTTAATAGAAGTAAATTTCAAATTAGAGATGAGCGAACCTGGAGCATGCTCGAGTCGATCCAAACGTGAACTTTCGGCATTTGATTAGCGGTGGCTGCGGAAGTTGGATAAAGCCCTAAGGCTATGTGGAAATCATGGATATAGTCATTGGCTGTATCCATGTTTCCCAGACAACCTTAGAGCTTTATCCAAGTTCAGCAGCCCCCGCTAATCAAATGCTGATCGTTCAGGTTCGGATGGACTCGAACCCGAATCCAGTTCGCTTATCTCTATTTAAAATCTCTAGCACTTACTGGTACCAGTTGTTCTGAAAATATTTTTTTTTGTTATTGTTAACTACCCCTTTAATTACACAAAATTGTATCAACACTATTAAAACCTGGGCAGATATCATGGTACACTGCATTTGAGGGGTCCCATGGCATTCTAGAAAACCATATTTTCTGTCTTTTCTGAAGAGGTCGCATCTCATACTTTTAGGCTCCGTTCACACTACGTATATTTCAGACAGTATATGTATATTTCAGTCAGTATATTTCAGTCAGTATTGCAACCAAAACCAGGAGTGGATTGAAAACACAGAAAGGATCTGTTCACACAATGTTGAAATTGAGTGGATGGCCGCCATTTAATGGCAAATATTTGCTGTTATTTTAGAACAACGGCTGTTATATTGAAATAATGGCCGTTATTTACTGTTATATGACGGCCATCCACTCAATTTCAACATTGTGTGAACAGATCCTTTCTGTGTTTTTAATCCACTCCTGGTTTTGGTTGCAATATGAGGACCACAATACTGACTGAAATATACTGACTGAAATATACAGTACGTAGTGTGAACGTAGCCTCAAGTGAAACTTTTGGAGTGGATGGTAGGGGGGAGCAAAGAACTCATTGTAGCTTCTGCCTCCCCATCTATGTTCCAGGTCATATATATCATTGCTCCTCCTGTTATACATGGCTCTATGACATGCTGGTGGTGCAGTATTCATAAAGTAATATCTGAAAAATTATTCTGCATCTTTCTCTTTTTTACAGATAAGCACATTTCCAGAAGACTGGATCTTTTGGCCGATGGTTTCATTTTGAATACTGAAGTACTGTAGTATGTTATCTGTGTGCTGTTATGGAATCAGTGTAAATTCTCTCTGTAATCTGTTTTAGCTTTCTGTAGGATTCTGTTGGATCGGGCCTTTGAATCATTTTGTAAAATGTTTTAAAAACTGCACCAATAAATTTCTATCTTCTGAGCATTAAAAAAAAATAATTTGTCCATCAGCCAGTGATTGACTATGCGGCCTGTCACTTCAGAGACCGCCTCTTAAGTTCCAGCGGCGGCTGCAGGGACCTCTCCAGGCTTTGGGTCATGTGATCAGTGGGACTTATAATGATGTTCTATGGAGCCCGACTGATGAGTCCAATGGATCATGTGACACAGAACCGGTAGAGGACTGAGCTTAATGTGGTCTTCTCCCGCCTCAATCTCCTGATCAACAAGGAGACTAGGCACTATCGCTTAAAGAGGTTCTCCAACGAAAATCTTTTTCTTTCAAATCAACCGATATCAGAAAGTTTTCTAGATTTGTAATTTACTTCTATTATAAAATCTTAAGTCCTCCCATGCTTATTAGATACAATATGTCCTGCAGGAAATGTTTTATTTTCAGTCTGACACAGTGCTCTCTGCTGACATCTCTGGCTGAAACAGGAACTCTGTCTTGGTTTTCTATGAATCCCTATAGAAAACCTCTCCTGCTCTGGACAGTTCCTGTCTCGGCCAGAGATGTCAGCAGAGAGCACTGTGTCAGACTGTAAATAAAACAACATTTCCTGCATGACATATACTGTAGTAGCTAATAAGTATGGGAAGACTTGAGATTTTTTAATAGAAGAAAATTGCAAATCTATATAACTTTCCGACACCAGTTGATCTGAAAGAAAAAGATTTTCGCTGGACAACCCCTTTAACAGTGACTTTACTGGAATATCAGGTACAACAGTTTACAGTTTACAGGCCCATCACGGCAATCAAAGAGTTAGAAAAGTGTCCCCCAGGGTTCTGTGGGGTATTTTCGTACTCAGGGGAAATTACCCTACATGTTTTGTGTTCATTTTCTTTTTTAACCCCTTGTGGGAAAAGAAAAAAAAATCAAGGCTAGACCAACATTTAGGCTATGTTCACACTACGTAAAACCGCAAAACTACGGCCGTTGTTTTGAGGATGATACGATATAGCAATTCGTACGAACTACGGTCGCACGATGCACACAGCGTATAAGACTACGGCCGTAGTTCGTACGGACCCCCGAAAAATGAACATGACATTTCTTTGCGGCCAGTAATGTTACAACTACGGCCGCATTGAATTTGGATTTCAATGCGGCCGCACACGTAAAATTTATTTTGGCCAAATTAAACTTGATTTTATTGTAAAAAATTTACTGAGTGGTTTATTGGGCTAGTCGCAGTATTTCAATTAAATGAGATGTTTCAGCCCGATTAAAAACATGCTAGGAGGCAATATTAAACAAAAATTCCGGACGGTGAAAACATTGGCCGTTGTTTTACGTAGTGTGAACAAATCCTTAGTGTAAAAATTGTTTAATTTTTACACTAAATCATTGACCTTGTCTTGATTTTTTCATTTTCACAAGGGGTTAAAAGATAAAAAAAAAAAACCCGCAAAATGTGTAGAGCAATTTCCCCTGAGTACGAAAATATCCCCCATGTTGACATAAAGCGCCATGCGGGTGCAGGGTAAGCCACCAAAGGGAAGAAGCGCCATTTGGTTTTTAGAGGCTGGATTTGGCCGGAATGGATTTTGAGGGCCTTGTTGCATTTAAAAGGCCCCTGTGTTGCCAAGACAATTGAAACCCCCCACAAGTGACCCCATTATGAAAACTACATCCCTCAAGGAATCTAACAAGGGGTGCAGTGAGCATATGGACCCCACTGGTGACTGGCACAAATGTGGAGCAATGTGGCGTGAAAATGAAATATTACATTTTTTACACTATAATGTTGGTTTAGCCTTAACTTTTTCATTTTCACATGGGGTTAAAAGAGAAAAAAAACCACACCAAATGTGTAGAGCAATTTCCCCCGAGTCCGCAAATACCCCACATGTGGACATAAAGCGCCATGTGGGCGCAGGGCAAGCCTCCGAAGGGAAGGAGCGCCATTTGGATTTTGGAGGTTGGATTTGGCCAGAATGGATGATGAACGCCATGTCGCATTTACAGAGCCCTCGTGCTGCCAAAACACTGGAAACCCCCCACAAGTGACCCCATTCTGGAAACTACACCCCTCAAGGCACCTAACAAGGGGTGCAGTGAGGATATGGACCCCTTGATGACGGGCACATTTGTGAAGTGAATGTGAAAAAATTAAAATTTTCCCTTTCACGTCACATTGTTCCACATTTGTGACCGTCACCAGTGGGGTCAATTTGCTCAATGCACCCCTTGTTAGATTCCTTGAGGGGTGTAGTTTCCAAAATGAGGTCACTTATGGGGGGTTTCCAGTGTTTTGGCAGCACGAGGGCTCTGTAAACGCGACATGGCCCTTGAAATCCATTCCAGTGAAATCCAGCTTCCAAAGGTCAATTGGCGCTCCTTCCCTTTGGAGACTCGTGCTACGCCCCCTTGGCACTTTATGTCCACATGTGGGGTATTTCCGTACTCGAGAAAAACTGCGCTACACGTTTGGTGTTTTTTTTTTTTTTTTTATCCCCTTGTAATAATGAAAAAATGAAGGCTAGAACAATGTTTTAGTGTAAAAAATAGAATTTTTCCTTTTTTACGCCACATTGTTCTGAAAATCTGTGAAGCACCTGTGGGGTCCAGATGCTCACCGCACCCCTTGTTACATTCCTTGAGGGGTGTAGTCTTCTAAATGGTGTCCCTTAAGGCACCCCAGAGCCTCTGCCAACCTGAAGTGGTACAGTCAAAAATGACCAAATATAACGGAGGTGTTAAAATTCACTAGGCGCTCCCTTATATCTGAGGCTTGTGGTTGCGTCAAATAGCGCATTAGGGCCACATATAGGGTATTTCTATAAACTGCAGAAACTGGGAAATCAATATTGTGGTGCATTTCTCTGGTAATAGGTTTTTAATTATGAAAAATATTGGATTACAATAAAATCTTTGCACAGAAAATTAAAAATTTAAAATTTCTAACACACTTTGCTTTTATTTCTGTGACTCCCCTAAAGGGTTAAAAAACTTTCTGGATGTGCTTTTGCAGAGTTTGGGCGGTGCAGTTTCTTAAATGGGGTGCTTTGTGGGACTTTCTAACATACAGTCCCCTAAAATACACTTGGGGGCTATGTTCACACTATGTAAGTTTCCGGCCGTAGTGCGCTCCGTGAATACCCGGCCGGAAACTTACGTAGTTAGCGTACAATGCAAAGTATACGATCCCGGCCGCACAGTTCACACTTCGTACGAATGTACGCCGGGATCGTATATGGCGCCGTAAGAAATGAACAAGACGATTGTTTCCGGCCGGAAGGCTTCTAACTTACGCCCGTAGTGTATCCCGCGGCTCCGTACGAAGTGGTGATTTCTTCATTTTTCCGCTCTTCTATGCCGATCCAAAAGGTTCTGTGGGGTGTCCAGGGCTAGGTGAAGATTTGCAAGTAAAAGACCGCTGTCAGATCGCTTCGTAAGGGGCTCGGGAAGCGTAAGTATACTACGGGCGTACGTTCGCAATGCGTACCCTCCAGCAAGGTGTCCAAGCGCAGCGTTCAACTGTCCTTGCAGCAACTGTCCCTTGCCTCCATGTTGGCTACTGCTGGGCCTTTACTGGCATCCATGTAGACTACTGGTGTGCCTGCCCTTGCCTCGTTGCTAGGCCTTAACTGGCATCCATGTAGACTACTGGCGTGCCTGCCCTTGCCTCGTTGCTGCTAGGCCTTAATTGGCATCCATGTAGACTACTGGTGTGCCTGCCCTTGCCTCGTTGTTCTGTGTCCTCAATGCAATGCTCTGACGTCACAATACATCTGCGGAGGAGCGGCACTGGTTGGCGGGGGCCTGCCGATCGCGCCCGCCAACCAGCCAGCTATTTTTTTTTTTTACTCTTGCTCTACTGTGTCAGGCCTAATTTTTGTGAGGTTCCACGCCTGCCTCATCTAAAGGCTGGTAATGGCCACTTTATGTTTTTTTTTATTTTCTAACCTTCAATTTAAATTTTAAAATCAAATTGAGTTCAAGTGCAATTTTGCAGGGCTGTCTGGTCATCTATTGTATCTCCAAGATACACGCCACTGTTCAAAGGAAAAGACAGTGATGATGGTTGATTCCTAATTTAGCATCCTTGTGTTATCCATTTCGAACCATATAATCTGTGGATGTCAACTTGCGGGGGTTCTCTGCCGTCCTTTAATTTTTTAGCTCAGGGACTCTTAAGAAGACCGTATTGTTATTCTTCGTCCCTACCTCCAAAGAGATGCCTATCACGCACAACTGCATGAGGGTGTGAGGCTAAATCTAGCCATAATCCAGCTATTTTAGTTTTAGGCGCAGCAGCACTGCCGTGGGTAAGCGCCAACAGGCGGTGCTCAAACTGCTGAACAGCACCTTCTACCTTCCTTGGATGTTTTAGCCGTTTTGAAGGCAGGATTGACCAGGTCGTTTACCAGTAGCTTCTTTCCTTCCTTGGATGTTGTAGTAGCCTTTTTGAAGGCAGGATTGACCAGGTCTTTTTAATACACAGGCTACCGCACTTGCCGTCTCTTAGAGACTCTTTAAATGATTAAAAGTGTATTTGATCAAATTCCGTGGCCTCTTAAGCAGACTGTATTGTTCTCTGTGTCCTCACTGCCATGCTCTGACATCACACTACGTCTGCGGAGGAGCGGGACTGGTTGCCGGGGGCCTGCCGATCACGCCCCCGACGACCAGCCAGCTGTTTTATTTGAACTTTTTTTGGTCTAGCCGTGGTCGGCGCCTCGCCACCCCCGGTCGAGAGGCATCAGGTGTACACTTGATGGTGACTGACAGCTGGCCTAGCCAGTTAGCTGTCAGCACCCGGGTTCGTGTGTAATTAGCAGTGAGCTTGGTTGCGTGTAACAAGGGGCGTAACCTGGTGGCGGCTCTGCAACTCGGCTGCCTCACACATGTACCAAGCCTGGCACACGTCTTCAACCTAATGTTGCTGCGGTTCCATAAAACTTACCGCAATGTGGCTGACTTGCTCAACAAGGTGCACCGCATCTGTGCGCGTTTCCACAAGTCAACTGGCATCCATGTTGACTACTGCTGACTACTGGTGTGCCTGCCCTTGCCTCCATGTTGGCCACTGCTTTGCCTTAACTAGCATCCATGTTGACTACTGGTGTGCCTGCCCTTACCTCCATGTTGGCTACTGCTGGGCCTTAACTGGCATCCATGTTGACTACTGGTGTGCCTGCCCTTGCATCCTTGTTGCTGCGCCTTAACTGGCATCCATGTTGACTACTGCTGGGCCTTAACTGACATCCACGTTGACTACTGCTGGGCCTTAATTGGCATCCATGTTGACTACTGGTGTGCCTGCCCTTGCATCCTTGTTGCTGGGCCTTAACTGGCATCCATGTTGACTACTGCTGGGCCTTAACTGGCATCCATGTTGACTAGTGGTGTGCCTGCCCTTGCATCCGTGTTGCTGGGCCTTAACTGACATCCATGTTGACTACTGCTGGGCCTTAACTAGCATCCATGTTGACTAGTGGTGTGCCTGTCCTTGCATCCTTGTTGCTGGGCCTTAACTGGCATCCATGTTGACTACTGCTGGGCCTTAACTGACATCAATGTTGACTACTGCTGGGCCTTAACTGGCATCCATGTTGACTACTGCTGGGCCTTAACTGGCATCCATACTGACTACTGCTGGGCCTTAACTGGCATCCATGTTTACTACTGTTGTGCCTGCCCTTGCCTCCATGTTGGCTATTGCTGGGCCTTAACTGGCATCCATGTTGACTACTGCTGGGCCTCAACTGGCATACATGTTGACTATTGCTGACTAATGGTGTTCCTGCCCTTGCATCCATGTTGGCTACTGCTGGGCCTTAACTGGCATCCATGTAGACCACTGCTGGGCCTTTACTGGCATTCATGTTGACTACTGCTGTGCCTACCGTTGCCTCCATGTTGGCAACTGCTTGGCCTTAACTGGCATAAATGTTGACTACTGCTGGGCCTTAACTGGCATCCATGTTTACTACTGTTGTGCCTGCCCTTGCCTCCATGTTGGCTATTGCTGGGCCTTAACTGGCATCCATGTTGACTACTGCTGGGCCTTAACTGGCATCCATGTTGACTACTGCTGGGCCTTAACTGGCATCCATGTTGACTACTGCTGACTACTGGTGTGCCTGCCCTTGTCTCCATGTTGGCTACTGCTGGGCCTTAACTGGCTTTCATGTTGACTATTGCTGGGCCTTAAATAGCATCCATGTTGACTACTGCTGGGCCTTAACTTGCATTCATGTTGACTACTGCTGACTACTGGTGTTCCTGCCCTTGCCTCCATGTTGGCTTCAGCTGGGCCTTAACTGGCATCCATGTTGACTACTGCTGGGCCTCAACTGGCATACATGTTGACTATTGCTGACTACTGGTGTTCCTGCCCTTGCATCCATGTTGGCTACTGCTGGGCCTTAACTGGCATCCATGTAGACCACTGCTGGGCCTTTACTGGCATTCATGTTGACTACTGCTGTGCCTACCGTTGCCTCCATGTTGGCAACTGCTTGGCCTTAACTGGCATAAATGTTGACTACTGCTGGGCCTTTACTGGCATCTATGTTGACTACTGCTTACTACTGTGGTGCTTGCCCTTGCCTCCACGTTGGCTACTGCTGGGCCTTAACTGGCATCCATGTTGACTTCTCCTGACTACTGGTGTGCCTGCCCTTGCCTCCATGTTGGCTACTGCTGATCCTGCCTGGCCTCCATGTTAACTACTGTTGCTCCTGCCTGGCCTCCATGTTGGTTACTGTTGCTCCTGCCTGGCCTCCATGTTGGCTACTGCTGATCCCGGCAGTTCTCTGTGTGCTCAATGCCATGCAGTGTTTGGCCTAATTTTGGGGAGGCTCACTTTCTTCCTCACTCACTTTTAATGGTTCTCGGTGAGCTCACTGCCATGCTAGGTCTGGTATAATTTTTGGAAGGCTGACTGGCTACCACTTCTACCTTGTTCACTCTGTCCTCACCGTTCACTCTGTCCTCACCTCACCGCTGTGTCAGCCTGAATGTTTTCTGGTGGTTCATGATAAGCTACCTCTGTTTTAATGGTCCCCTGTGTTCTCAATGCCATGCTGTGTCAGGCTGAGTTTTTGGGTGGTCCCTATGCCTACCTCTGTTTTAACCAGGCTTTTGCACAGAATTAGGCATAATGGTGCCATTAGGCAGCCTCAGAGGCATGCATACATGCTTCCCCTGCTGTTTCCTGTCCATTTCCGTTGTGTTTCCATCAATTTGTGAGGTTGACAGGTTTTCACACGACCTTCTCGCTACCAAACTTGAGTCCCCTCAAAAAATGCTTGAGTTTCCTATTGACTTCAATGGGGTTTGTTACTCAAAACGAGCACTCGAGTATCGGGAAATACTCGGCTCGAGTAACGAGCACCCGAGCATTTTAGTACTCGCTCATCACTAATATATATATATATATATATATATATATATATATATATATATATATATATATATATATCCCTTTTTGTAATATGGGCTCTCACATTAATGATTGGGCCATGTAATACGGCCTTAACTGGTGGGCCCTAATGTGTCAACAGTCCCTACACTAAGTGCATGATTACGCTATGAGAAAAAGTCAGTGGGACTGGTTTAATTGAGTAATGAAAGATTCCAACCTATTACAGTCTATATGGGAGATACAAAACCCAGGGCCGCCGATAGGGCAGTACAACTGGTACTGCCGTATGGGGCCCGGACCCTAAGAGACATGAGGGGGGGGGCCCGCCGGCCCCCCTGCCACTTGTCTCTTGCACTGATCGCTTTGATGTTCCGCCCGCACATTGAGCGGGCGGAACATCAAATCGATCAGAATACAGGAGAAGGACCTGTCAGCGTCCTCCTCCTGTATTCTCTCCCATAGGCTGCCGGCACTTCATACCAGCAGCCTATGGGAGGCCGGGACGTGATCATGTGCCCCTCCGGCAGGCGTGATGATGTGACGTCATCACGCCTGCCGGAAGTCCCGTCCCTGCGGCTCGCAAGATGGAGCCCGAAGAGGAGGAAGAGAGCTGCTGCTTGCACAGCGCGGATTAGGTGAGTAGGATGTTTGTTTTTTTAGGGGCACCTCTGGGGGCATTATTAGTGTATGGGGGCACCTCTGGGGGCATTATTAGTGTATGGGGGCACCTCTGGGGGCATTATTAGTGTATGGGGGCACCTCTGGGGGCATTATTAGTGTATGGGGGCACCTCTGGGGGCATTATTAGTATATGGGGGCAACTCTGGGGGCATTATTAGTGTATGGGAGGCATCTCTGGGGGCATTATTAGTGTATGGGGGCACCTCTGGGGGCATTATTAGTATATGGGGGCAACTCTGGGGGCATTATTAGTGTATGGGGGCACCTCTGGGGGCATTATTAGTATATGTGGGCACCTCTGGGGGCATTATTAGTATATGGGGGCACCTCTGGGGGCATTATTAGTATATGGGGGCACCTCTGGGGGCATTATTAGTATATGGGGGCACCTCTGGGGGCATTATTAGTGTATAGGGGCACCTCTGGGGGCATTATTAGTGTATAGGGGCACCGCTGGGGCATTATTAGTGTATGGGGGCACCTCTGGGGGCATTATTAGTTCATGGGGGCACCTCTGGGGGCATTATTAGTGTATGGGGGCACCTCTGGGGGCATTATTAGTATATGGGGGCACCTCTGGGGGCATTATTAGTGTATGGGGGCACCTCTGGGGGCATTATTAGTGTATGGGGGCACCTCTGGGGGCATTATTAGTGTATGGGGGAACCTCTGGGGGCATTATTAGTGTATGGGGCACCTCTGGGGGCATTATTAGTATATGGGGGCACCTCTGGGGGCATTATTAGTGTATGGGGGCACCTCTGGGGGCATAATTAGTATATGGGGCACCTCTGGGGGCATTATTAGTGTATGGGGGCACCTCTGGGGGCATTATTAGTTCATGGGGGCACCTCTGGGGGCATTATTAGTTCATGGGGGCACCTCCGGGGGCATTATTAGTATATGGGGGCACCTCCGGAGGCATTATAAGTTCATGGGGGCACCTCTGGGGGCATTATTAGTTCATGGGGGCACCTCTGGGGGCATTATTAGTATATGGGGGCACCTCTGGGGGCATTATTAGTTTATGGGGGCACCTCTGGGGGCATTATTAGTATATGGGGGCACCTCTGGGGGCATTATTAGCTCATGGGGGCATTATTAGTTCATGGGGGCACCTCTGGGGGCATTATTAGTTCATGAGGGCAACTCTGGGGGCATTATTAGTATATGGAGGCACCTCTGGGGGCATTATTAACTCATGGGGGCATCTCTGGGGGCATTATTAGTGTATGGGGGTACCTCTAGGGGCATTATTAGTTCATGGGGGCCACCTCTGGGGGCATTATTAGTTCATGGGGGCACCTCTGGGGGCATTATTAGCTCATGGGGGTACCTCTGGGGGCATTATTAGTTCATGGGGGCCACCTCTAGGGGCATTATTAGCTCATATGGGCACAGCAGGGAATCCTACATACAGGGGGCACAGCAGGGGATCCTACATACAGGGGGCACAGCAGGGGATCCTACATACAGGGGGCATCCCACACAGCGCAGTTACTATGGGAGCCTACAGGAGGGAGAAAGGAAAGGAAGTTGTTAGAAATGTGCGGAGCCTAAATTGTTTGTCTCGCAGGTTCTGAAAAGATGAAACATATCTGGAAGGAATCATCATGGAGGTCTGGGCCGGATGGAGAGGAAAAGGGAAAGTGACGCCTCAGATCAAAGAAGACGTCACCTGTGAGTCACTGTATGACACTTTTCTTATTTTGTAGAACATCATTTAGTAGGGGTGCCCCGAGGTGACAGCTACTACATTATCTGTACTCAGAGATATCACTGTGTTATCTGTGCTGTTACATAGGACTGCAGGTGACTACTACATTATCTGTACTCAGAGATATCACTGTGTTATCTGTTGTGTTACATAGGACTGCAGGTGACATCTACATTATCTGTACTCAGAGGGATATCACTGTGTTATCTGTGCTGTTACATAGGACTGCAGGTGACATCTACTACATGATCTATACTCAGAGATATCACTGTGTTATCTGTGCTGTTACATAGGACTGCAGGTGAAATCTACTACATTATCTGTACTCAGAGATACCACTGTGTTATGTGGTGTTACATAGGACTGCAGGTGATATCAGGTGATTTCTCCAGGTTGCAGAAGTTCAAACTTCATCGTGCCCTGGTGTGCTGGTGTCTGTATGTCTGTATACATGTGTGCTGGTGTCTGTATGTCTGTATACATGTGTGCTGGTGTCTGTATTTCTGTATACATGTGTGCTGGTGTCTGTATACATGTGTGCTGGTGTCTGTATGTGTGTATACATGTGTGCTGGTGTCTGTATACATGTGTGCTGGTGTCTGTATACATGTGTGCTGGTGTCTGTGTGTGAGATCAATTCTAGAGAACTGGCTCATATACCCCATTTTCCCCAGTGGCTTAAAATGTAACCTCTGTTATACAGTTATAAAATTGTAGAACCTAAATGTGAACAAGGTGCAATTCAATTAGACACTTACTTGTATAGCTGTCTCTTGTGCTCTGTATGCAGTGCATTATATTAACCCTTGCAACGTACAATTTATAGCGTGTCTACAAGCCCAGCGGGGCTCATTATGATGGAGACTAAAACTTATACAAGAGTGGGGTAGGGGTTCCCCTGTATTCAGAATGCTGTTGAGTGCTAGGCAATGCCCCGTCTGGGATTATTGAATTTCGAGGGTCTATGCAGAGCAGGATAAAGACACCTCTGCTGCACAAACAGGATCTCCTAGAAAGCGTTCTCACCGCCATGTATTCGCTATCACTGTCTTGGGTGAGCTAAACTAGTCTGCCTGGGGGGGGGGGGTGATTTGTATATGCTCACTAACATGGAACAGCCTCATTATATTAGCCTTATCAACATATTCTATGTTAGTGAGCATACCGGGGGGGGGGGGGGGGGGAGATATTGGTGAACATATACAAATCAAACAGCCCCCCAGACCCTCGAAATTCAATAACCCCAAACGGGGCATTGCCTAGTACTCAACAGCATTCTGAATACAGGGGAACCCCTACCCCACTCTTGTATAAGTTTTAGTCATAATGAGCCCCGCTGGGCTTGTAGACACGCTGTACGTTGCAGGGGTGAATATAATGCACTGCATACAGAGCACAAGAGACAGCTGTACAAGTAAGTGTCTGTATGGTGACATTTAAATTGCACCTTGTTCACATTTAGTTTCTACAATTTTATAACTGTATAACTGAGGTTACATTTTAAGCCACTGGGGAAAATGGGGTATATGAGCCAGTTCTCTAGAATTGATCTGAACCAAATTATACCTCCCAGCAAGGCGTGGGTCGAACACACAATTTGTTTTTTTTATTAATGTGGGGGGCCCAGACACTTTGGTTGTATGGGGCCCCGAAATTCCTGATGGCGGCCCTGACAAAACCACAACCAAACTGAGGACAAGTGTAGCTTTAGTGTGGGCCATGTTTTTCTAAGCCTAAAAAACCCCTTTAATTACATGCAATCTGCATAGATTACTGCTTACTGTTTGGCCCCTAAGGAGTGAGGACCTGTCACCCTCCGTGCCGGGGTGACAGGCTCCCAACCCCCCACTAGAGTCCCCTATACATACCTGATCGCGCCGGGTCCCGCTTCTTGATCCGGTCCTGTGATGGAGATTTCAGCGCCCGAAGCCCGGCTCGTAGTCGGACTCACCATTCATTCTCTATGGGCATCGGACTCATATCAGGAGCGCGCGCTGGGCTTCAGGCGCTGAAATCTCCGTCACCGGACCGGATCAAGAAGCGGGACCCAGCGCGATCAGGTAAGTATAGGGGACTCTAGAGGGGGTCGAGAGCCTGTCACCCTGGCACGGGGGGTGGCAGGTTCCCTTTAACTCCTTTCTTGCTGTGCCATGTGCAGTACATTTAGCCCAGCAAGTGAGTATGGTCAGTAAGCAGTGATCTACTGTATACAGATCACTGTTTAGTGTCTGCACCTAAAGAATTAAGTGGCAATGCACAGGCTGTCTGAACATAACCAAACATTGTTTTCTTACCTTAAGGTAATAACTCTACATATTTTTTTCATGACAAGAACAGTTGTTGCCGATTAAAACAACAGCCGTTCTTGTCATAAAAAAGTGATGCATTGAAATCAGTCAAAACAACAGCCATTGCTCACCCAGGGTATTGAAACAATGGCCTCTGTTTAATAGAGCTATGGAAATAATTGACCTGTCAATTATTTCCGGCCGTTGTTTCCAAATAGCCGTTGAAAAAAAAAAAAATTTGACACTGCAAACAGCAGCCGCTGTTTTTACATGTGAACATTGACTTAGGGTCAAATCCTGCACAGAATAGCGGTAGGGCTTACTAAAGTCTGGGTCTTTTCCACCCTTTCATTGCCAACATTACCAGGCACAGTACTTGATCTTGTCTGGTTCAGTAATGTCTGTTCTATATGTATGCAGTATTGTTGTTTTTATAATATTTAGCATTATAATATCAAGAATTCAAAAAATTGTGGGGGTTTTGTACACTTCCTTTATATGTCATATATATGAATACCAGAGCAAAAGTAACCTTCCTATAAGTTGTTATTAAAGAAGACAAAAATAGAATTGGTACGAGACTGAAAAGTAACCTAGGAACCTTGGTAAGAATATTTTCCAGCTCAAGGAATCCTGAAGATCCAGTTGCCATACTTTATTACTAGAGATAAGCGAACCAAACTTCCTGTACTGAGATGTATTACAAAGTTGCAAAAAAAAATTGATTCAGGAACAAACCAATTTTTTTGAAAGGCCGTACACAAGTTCATCCAAAATGGTGGCCAGTACATTACATTACAGCAAAAGCTCAGGTGCAAGAGGTTATCTATAATCCCTTGCAGCAGGGCAATGGACCGCAAGGCACCTCCCCTGCGATATCACACTTTAGCAAGTCAGCTCCAGTGCAGTAAACTGACAACATACATTTACACTAACTAGAGACGAATAGCTTGAGGCAAGGTAAAAGAGGGCTATAGAAGGTTGACTAGGGATCAGGGACAAATAAAGGATAGTGTGAGGGCAGAAGTGACCTGTCCTGTCAATTTGTGTCAGTACACCCTGTCCACAGCTCTCCTGGGTGAAGTTAACAATGTTAATAAGGGGAGGGTATGTTGAAGAAATATCAAATAGTTGTCACAGGCCGTTTCCTATAACTGAGGAGATCAGCTATAAAGGTTAAGTGGGGGGTGGGGGGCACCTTGGTCTTGATGATATTAATGGATCTTGTAGTTTCCCCTGTGGCCAACTCGCTAATACTGTTTTTAAGGTGATTACATGGACACCCTTGGTGTTGCTGAGGTGCAGTAGAAATCATCCAACAGGGAGACTAGGCATTTTCGTTCCAGTAACTTTACTGGAATATCAGGTATAATGGTTTACAGTCTGTTATCTGTGGAGTACCTTCAAAATGGCCTCTGGTCAGAGATAGGTCACTTAAGAGGCGGCAATAAGTGCATTTTCTCTCTCAAATACAACACATATGCATTATAGGTAATATAATAGCAGCATGGGTGAATATTCACAAATCTAGTGCAATAAGCCTAAATATCACAACCACTCTTAAAATCATCAATAAGGTACAGTACTTGTAAACAGCATCTGTAATCAGCGTCCATTAGGGTACAGAGTATACCTTTAAAGAAGATGTACCATCAGGTACATCCTCTTTAATCTGACCCAGGGATAGAATGGCACCGTCACGGGGAAGCCGGTGCCGCAGTCTGTTTTTTGAACCACGGCCCGGTTCCCGTGTACGGCGCCGTTCTATCAACGGGTCCCGGGCCGGAGCTGAAGAACAGGAATCCCCCCCCCCCTCTATGACGCGGCTTCATTAGAAACAATGGAGCCGTGTTATACAGGGGCGGGGGATTTCTCCCACTTCAGCTCCAGCCTGAGATTCGTTGATAGAACGGCGCCGTACACGGACCGTGGCACCAGCTTTCCCGTGACGGTGCCATTCTATCCCTGGGTCAGATTAAAGAGGATGTACCTGATGGTACATCCTCTTTAACTTTTAATAGTCACTTGAGATAGAGTCAATATTAAAGTTATTCTACATGTAAACCAGAGTCTGGTGACTTCCGTAGTGGTGACAAGATAACATAAGGCTTCTTGCACTGTAAATCTGTATAGTGTCCTTTGAATTACAAGTCCCTATTTGTAGATAGAGGTCATCTAGCACATAGCAAGTAGTGTCCATTAGAGTCTTCACATTTAATTGTCACCAAACATCATCCTTTTTAAAAGACTGCAGTAGCAATTACTGTAGTAGCATGTTTTACCCACACTAAACACCTTCATAACAAATATATAATGGCCAGACACTTTTCTCACACAAAACATGTTGCAAACATGGCACAATGCTTTACCCAATTGGGCATACATAACAGAAACAATAACTGCCCAAACATTGCATAACAGGGGATCTTATTGTAATCAACTTCACAAGCCGCTGATGCAGGGCCAAGGTATAGACTCGATCTCTGGCCCCTTAGGGTCCTATTCCACTGGACGATTATCGTTCGCATAATCATTAACGATCTCAAACGACCGCTATTGCAAAAGACCTGAAAACGTTCACTCATTTCCATGGAACGATAATCGTTACTTATGATCGTATTTGCGATTGTTTTTTCTTCGCTATTTCTTTACAAGTGCGTTCGTATCTACTGCGAACGACGGAACGACGTCCTATTCAATGCGAACGTTTTGCGAACGAGCAATGATAAAAATAGGTCCAGGTCTTATAAAGCGATCAACGATTTCTCGTTCGGTCGTTTATAGTTAACTGCATTTCAACCGAACGATTGTCGTTTAGATTTGAACGATTTAACGATAATCTAAACGATAATCGCGGGTAATAGGACCCTTAGACTTCTGGGCATCCTCTCACCCAGGGGCATATCTAGGATTCATGGTCCCCAAGAACAAAAAATGTACTGTGCTCCATGAACCCTGTATGTGTGTGACCAGGTGTGTTTTTTGTTGAGCTCAGCCAGTGATGTTATGTTGTGCCGTCAGTGCTAGTCCAGCAGACAGGTGTGATGTCGATACCTGCTTGTTGTGTATGGCTGGATGTGTTCCCCAAAATGGTTGGTAATCTTCTGAGTTGTTGCGGGTCCCTTGGGCTCTTGTCATGGCAACCCTGAGTGGCAACTGACCCACCCGGATTGTTGGTACAGCCACCCACAGAAGGGGGAAAAATAACCCAAGGTGTGTGGTGATGTGTGTAAAGGGGCAGGTGCAAGCAGAGATAGACAGAGTCCCGTGCGTTAGTATAAAAATATAACAACTTTACTCTAATGCTTTGCAGTATGACATTACATTTTCCACAGAGAACAATCTTGATACAGACTTTAGTGCTGAACTTAGTGCTTGAGGTCAGTGCTTGAGAGAAGTGGAGGAAGTAGTTGTAGTAGTGCTTGTAGAGAGGGGAGGAGTTTGCCAGAGGAGTCCTAACCCATAGTGATGAGCGAATAGTGAAATATTTGAATATTCGATACTCGTACGAATATCTCCCGAATATTTGAATATTCAATTGAATATTCAATCCCGTTAAAGTCTATGGGAACAAGTATTCGATTATTGAAAAACATTTATTCGACCCCTTGGAGGTAAAAAACTGGAAGCTAGGGGATTTAAACGCTTATCGAATATTTATTGAATATTCTGCGAATTATTCGATAATAATTGATAGATTGAATACCTTACTATTCGATCGAATATCTATTCGATCAAACAGTATTCGCTCATCACTGCTAACCTAATGTAACCTTGTACTCTGCCGAAACTTTAGATATCTTTAGTAGAGAAGTGTTACTAGTACTCACTTTTAGACTATGTCTGACTGCCTTGTGCCCCCTTGTATCGTAGAACCTGTCCCAGTAGGGTAGCACAAGCCCAGCCGTGGTTATCTAGATGTAGCTAGGTGTCCAAGGTGTCCCAGTTACCTGCACTGTGCAGTAGGATACATAGACCTGTACTTTAACCGTTAGCTTTGTCCTATTGAGATCAGCTTAGCTTATGCAGGGACGGTTCATTTTTTGTGTTCTCTCTCACTGAGAATCTAAGTAGAACTGAACTGCACTTCCTCCACAAGTAACTCCTCCCACAGGGGACTTTGTGTGTCTGACCGTGAGTGGTGGGGATGAGTGTGTTTAGAAGAAAGGCAGAAGAGGATTGGATAAAAGGTAAGAGCACCTCCTAGTGGTCAGCACATAACACATGATACACAGAAACATGAACCTATTGCTTCCTTCAGCTGTGCATATGGAAATATAAAAAGAAATATAGGGAATACTGACACCTAGTGGGGAATTTTGAAAATACCTTATCCACCACTTAACCTGAGAACTTTTTGACAGGTGCAAAGAAACACCACATATGCCTCCTTCACCACCACCCACTTGACCCGTTGCAGTCCCTCAGCATTCATTTTTTTCTCCCAGCTCCCTAGTGCATGAGTGATGTCATGTAGGGGGAGCTAGTGAGGGGGAACTGACTGCTGCAGGGATGTTTTCTGCTCCTGTGAGGTGTCTTCCATGTCCTGGTGTCAGGCTCAGACCCTCAGATGTATCAGCCAGGATCAGGGGCGTAGATAGGATTCATGGGGCCCCATAGCAAAAAAAAAACACATGGGGCCCCCCTCCAGTATCCCCCCCCCCCCCCCCCCCCATATGAGCAGTTATGACCTTAAGTAGTATTCAGGCCACTCTTTGACCCCATATAGTATATAATAGGCCTTCTGTGCATCCATGTAGTAGTTAGGGCCCTGACGCTTTCTAAAGCCTCCCTGTAGGTAATCCCCTCTCTGGAAGCAGCCCCCCAACACACACACACACACACACACACACACACGTAAACTGTGCCCCCTATGTAAAAAAAAAAAAAAAAAAACATACATACTCACCTGGGTTCTGTCCAGTCCCTCACTTCTCCTCTTCCTTTAAACACTGTCAGTGGACCTGAGATTTGGGGGGGGGGGACAGCTTTTGTTTAACCCCTTATATACTACAGTGTGTAAGTGATACAAACTTCACTTACATGCTGCAACACAAAGATGAGTAAGAGCAGAAAACAAGGAAAGGTCTGTGCACTGACTGATGACCCCTGACCTCTACACAAGCTTCGGAGCTCCACACATCAGGCAGCTGGAGAAGGGAGGTCAGGGGTTATCAGAGTTCAAGCTGTGAAGCAATCCAAAGAAGAAACCGAAGCACTCGTTTTTCATATGCAAAAAGTGTTCATAAGTTTATTTACAGCGTGCAAAAAGGTAAAGCCAGGAAAATAACAATACTTTCTTTAGAAAGACGAATTTTTAGTTTTATAGCGACTGTGGACGTTTCGATCCTATCCAGGATCTTTCTCAACGTCGCTGGGGTATAGTCTGCAGGGGTGCGCTCCTGGCGCTATCCAATGGCATGTCAAGCGCTTGGATAGGATATGGGATGCAATCATGCAGACCACATGTTTCAACGTGGGGGCCCGGGCCTCATAGCAACGGCGTACCCTGCCCCCATGGTAGCTAAGCCAGTGGCCAGGACTTGACATTTGTGCAGTTTGTCTCTCATCACACTCCTCCGACCCAGTTGGGAATGAGCAAGGGTGGGTCCCACCATTTACAAGGTCCTTGAATAGGCATGTATTACACCCCTTCACCAGGTTCTAGGTTATGCGAATAATGTGGGAGGTAGTCCTTTTTTCAACTCATCTCTATTTATTTATTAAATGTAAAAGGTTACAGATCTCTTTGCGTGGCATGCGCACACTGCAGACATTATCAAGTAAGGGCGGCTTTGCCATTTTAAACATTGGGGCAAGCAACTGGAAACAGTGTATCTGTCACTATATTATATTTATCTCAGCAGTGAAAGACAATATAGGTGACCTTAAAGCTTTTATACAGCACAATTATACTTCAGTCTGTGTCCTAGTGACAATTGTCAATTTAATGTAAATTTAAATTCACGTTTGGAATCATTACATGTGCGAGAATGAATCAGACATGGACACCTCCACCTCATGCAAAAGAATATCTCTACCAAATCTGACAGAAGAGTCTGGCTATTTATCACTAGACCACTTATACCAAGCCACTGTCCATGTGTTTTTTCTTTACTGCTACCACTTCCAGCCCTACATAGCTAAGCATCTCCTGCCTCCTCCATCATGTTTCATACTGTACTGCTGCTGCCACTAATACTAATCCTATGCAGCCTCACATTTCCTGTCTTGTCCATTATGTTCCATACTGCTGCCGTCCATACTTGGACAGAAACTGATTCAACTATTGCTACGTAATTGATATACATACTTTTATTATGTAACACATCTAAAAAATACGGAGGGGACCAATTTCCAACTAGCCCCAAAGCTCTGTACACAACATCACCCGATATGTATGGAATACACCATAGGAGGAACATAGCTATCTTAACTATAGAGTAGGGATGAGCGAACTTTTGAAAAGTTCAGTTCGGTTCGATCCGGCAAACTTTCGTGAAGTTCGCATTCGTACGAACCGAACCTAAAACGAACCTTGCTATAACGGCTGAATAATTGCAGCTACAATAGCGGGAGTGTGATAGGGTATAGTTTTGTTCAGTTGCAGTTGCTATAACAATGAAAAAAGTGGAAAAAATCAAAGTGCAAAAATAGTGAAAAAAATTTGCCAAGGTGTAAGTGATGACACAAGACATAGGACACAAAGGTCCTTGGACCCAGTAGGGTGGAAAACAGACATTTGACAGTCGAACCAGTAGCAGTAATAGTACTGTATTGGACCCAGTATGGTTGAGAACAGACAATATACGGAGGAGAAGGAGGCAGCAGCACTTGATTGCACCCAGCCCAGTATGGTTGAGAAGAGACTATTGGAGGAGGCGGCACCACTTGATTGCACCCAGGCCAGTATGGTTGAGAACAGACTATTTGAGGAGGAGGCGGCAGTACCTGATTGCACCCAGGCCAGTATGGTTGAGAACAGACAATTGACAGAGGAGGAGGATGTTCAGCCTTGGAGTGGTGGCCTGGGAATTCTCGCTGATGATGTTGTTCAGCGCACTTTCCAGAACACGGACGAGTGGGATGATGTTGTTAATCGCGTCCTCAAAAGGGATCAACAATTGGCAGGAAATGTTTGAAGAAACCTATGCACTAAGAGGTTTATCACATGTGCCATACAAAGTGTATGACTCAGCCCTCCCTTCTGCACTGCAGAAAAAAGGTTCCTCCCGTTGTGGGCTACAACACTTCCCACCGTTAGTTGACGTGGGGTCAGCCATTCATATATCTCCTCCCTGATGGTCCGGAGGAGCTCCTGCCCACTGTGGCTCCTGCCCACCCAGGCTCACAAAATGGAGGACAGCCTGAGAGCGCCGGGCCTGACATCGTTGGTAAGACACCGGGGCAGGTTGGACTGCAGTCAAAACGGTGGATGGTTGCAAGGTGGTGGAGGCAGAACTGGCCCCCTAAAGCATCGGGTAGGTGACAGTGGCAAGAGTGGGCTAACTTTCTGGTGGTCTGGGAGGATGTTGACCCAATGGGCAGTAACAGACATGTACTGCCCTTTCCCATAATTAAAGGACCAGACATCAGCACTGGAGTGCATGGTCTTGGACACCAAGATACCCAATTAGTCGCCAACATTTTTCTACACAACTGTGCAGTGATGGGAGAGCCGATGGGACTTTTTTGGACTGTTTTTTTTTACTTTTTTGGTTGCGGCTAAACAGGGTTCTCCTATTATCTTTTGAAGCCTTATTGTAAAGATATAAACTGAGATTTTCACTTAATAAAGTAGATCAGCTTGAACACTGAAGTTTCATGTGTCTTGGTTGATACTCACAGACAGCTGTCACAATACATTTTTGATTAGGCAGCACCCAGGTATATCTGAGGAGACTAATTTAAGGTCTCAACCTAACAGGGGTGACGCCACACATCTTGATATTCACAGAAAGTAATAATCCCTTGTATCCTTGTCTATTTTGTGATTTTATGTGTTATTGTCTGTGACTTACCAAAATTTTTTCAAAGTTCATAACAAATCTGGTTTGTTACTGTTCAGTTCATTCAGCATCATTCAAGATACCCTAGTAATATGGCTTGGGAAAAAACATAGTAATCAAATGGCATCACAAACACCAGCAATATGATAATCCAGGATCCTTATATGACTGTAACCCAAACACCTATCTAGTAACATCAATAAAAGTAATGTGCAGAAACCAACTTG
Source organism: Dendropsophus ebraccatus (assembly GCF_027789765.1). NCBI lineage: Eukaryota > Metazoa > Chordata > Amphibia > Anura > Hylidae > Dendropsophus > Dendropsophus ebraccatus. The sequence continues at coordinate 27,633,779 of NC_091455.1, read as the reverse complement.
TCACAGAAATTGTATTTTGTAAAAAAAATGTGTAACCTTCACAACTGTTAGTGTAGGTTATAATTATGTGTACTGGACCAGGAAATACAGTGAAAAATGCACAGGTTCTTCCTGCAGTGAATAGATAGTAGATACTTACAGTATACACAGTGTTCAGACAAGTGAATGACAGTCACAATTGTCAATTGACAAGGCCATTTGTCTCTGCATTATAAGACCATCAATTACAATATTGAGTTCCATGACTATGCAGTTTTGGGTTTTTCCATTTCTGAGACAACCAATATTTTAGCTTACATAAGGGATGTTACCCAACTTTCTCTAACAGATGAATAGCAAATCTGATTAATAAATAAAGCATACCTGTCATAAAAAAAAAAAACTTGTCACAGAGAGAAGGTGCCTTGCTCACTCCCCTCTGTGTCAGTCTGACCTTTGTGCTTCCACAGACGAGCGATGGCTTGGAAAGGAGTGAGGAGGGGGGGGGGGGGAGAAAGGAGTGAGGAGGGTAAAGAGTAGGAGTGTTGTTTTTTTGTTTTTTGTTTTTTTGCAGGGGTGGGGGGATTAGTAAATAAAATAGATTGGGAGTGGACAGTTTGAGGTCTCGGCAATGATGAATAAAATATGAATAAATTGAAGAGTGGGGCAAACTCCTGGTTGAGACAGATGGAGGTGGGGTTGGATTTTGCATCTTCCTATTTGGGACTTCCAAGGGGGGAAGGGGGTATTTTTATAGACCTCACTAGAGGAAGCATGAAGCCTTAATTATGAAATAGTGGAATAGTGGAATATGTTAATCGTTAAAACCAGTGAGATGGGGAAAGGTATACTGTACAAGACTAATTATGAATGGAGCTGATGTGTATAAAACTGGGGCAGGGAAAAGGGGTAAATGGAGGGAACTCGATTAGCTTGTTTGGAAACTTGCCTTAGAAAGGTGTTAGGGGTCCATATAATAAATGTGGATCATCACACCATAGTGATTGGAGAGGGGATTCCTGGGGAGAGCAGTGCTCAGTGAGTGCTATATGTTTCCAGGTAGGTCCTGGTTGCGCTGATATGGAGAACAGCATATTAAGTCTCGGTTAAAAAAAATATAATAATGTAAATAGGAAAAGAGAAAGTGAGAATAGGAAAAAGGGAAAGAAAGGTAGAATATAAGAAGAATATGGAGACAAAATAGGAAAAAAAGAGAGGAAAAAGAAAGAAAAGGTTAAAAAATATTACTACTCAAAATCTAGAATGGCTTTGAGCCGGGATGGGGAACCTTGGGCCCTCCAGCTGTTGCAAAACTACAATTCCCATCATGTCTGGACAGCCAAAGCTTTGCTTTAGTTATCCAGGCATGCTGATATATATATTAAAACTGGAGAGTTTCTACGTAAGAGAAGAACTAATATATTTTTGCTCAAAATGTAAGAAAATAGTAAAAATGTAGAATTCATAGACAATTTCCTTGGATCCTACAATGTTATACCTATGTAGAGTGGATCACATGACTTGTTACTGAAACTTTTGTATTTTAAAGTTTATATCGTAATAAAGGATTAAAATAAACATTAAAAAAAGTCACAGAGACGTGTCAAAAGGTTTGCTAAGCCAGGCTCTGAATGTTCACACCACGACCGATTGGGCCGAGAGGTGTCTGCGCTGCTGTCAAGTCTGTGGGTTAATCCTCCTAAAGTGGACGTGACCATCGCAAAGCTTTCTAAGAGGAGAAAAGTCCCAGCTGAGCATGGTCAAATCCTTGAGACCTCATGGACTGCACAAAAGAGACTTTTTTGTAAAGAGCCTATACTGTTGCTGCAGCTCAGGGTTCAGTTATAGTTGCTGATTATGAGGTCTCTAGATCACTCAGAAAATGGATAGCCAGAATTTAAGATGACAATTATCAGGTGATAATTCCTCAAAGTTCAAACTGTGCAATCTTGAGTTTTCTTTGGGTCTGAGCTTGACTCGCCAATACAAGAATTTTTGGATAGGAAAGGGAAATCTCTGCCCATAATGGGCCTCCTTGTCCGTCAATTACTGCCACAGAGTACGCTGGCAGGCAAAGAGCCGTGACTAGTATACCACCTAGATGACTAGTCACGGCTCTCTCCCTGAACCTGATTAAAGATAATTTTGCAAAGAAAAAAAGCCACGGAACACTCAACTCCGGTATGGTAGGAGATGTGCTGGCAACATCAGTGCAGCGTCCATTGGAGCTCAATCGGCACAAATGTGCTGACTGGTTCTCTTTAATTGCAATTGACCTATTACATTTTTTATTGTTATCAGCTCTAACATTTAATCTCTTGGACTATGAAAAGTATTTTTGCTTGGGTGATACATAGGGCTAATTGTAATATTGTTTTTATTGTAATATTTTTCTCAGTTCGGTTTTATTAAGTGTACAGTAAGGTATACAAAAAGCGGGAGGGGGAAACTTTTAGGTATTTTATGATCTTTTTTTTATTTGTAGATTTGCCATTTGCCGTAAAATTAACTGATAGAATGAACTTCCAACTTTTTTTTTTGTTTGTAATTTTCATATACTGTATGTATAAATGTAAAATCTGGAGGTTTTAGCAACAGTTTCAGATGGCAGGCGTGGTACGTGGTTTGTTTGTTTTACTTTATTTACAATTTATTTTATAGATTTTTCAAACTTTTGCATCTGTTTTAAAAAAAAATATCTATAGTACATTGATGGACTAGAGGTCAAAGTAGAGGGATCAGGGGAGCAGTGAGGTGTCGTCCATCTTGAAGTGTCAATGAGCTGTAATTCTGAAGTGGAGGTACAGTACTGTAAGCAGTTCTCTGAGTAAGGGCTCTATTCCACCGGACGATTATCGTTCAGATTATCGTTAAATCGTTCGAATCTAAATGATAATCGTTCGTTTGAAATGCAGTTAACGATTAATGACCGAACGAGAAATCGTTGATCGCTTTATAAGACCTGGACCTATTTTTATCGTTGCTCGTTCGCAAAACGTTCGCAAATCGTTCGCATTGAATAAGACGTCGTTCGGTCGTTTGCAATAGATACGGACGCAATAGCGAATAAATAGCGAAGAAAAACGATCGCAATTATGATCATAAGTAACGATTATCGTTCCATGGAAATGAGTGAACGTTTTCAGGTCTTTCGCAATAGCAGTCGTTTGAGATCGTTAATTGTTAACGATTATGCAAACGATAATCGTCTGGTGGAATAGGGCCCTAAGGGTGCTATTACACGGGCCGATCAATACTGTAAACGAGCGCCGATCTGCTAGATCCGCGCTCATGTACTGGTCCTATTACACTGCCCAATAATCGTTTAGCAAAGGCTCCACAGACATTGTTAACAATGTCCATACAGCCTTTGCCTAAAAAGTTTTTACATTACCTGTCCACATTTCCAGGCTCCTCCTGCACTCTGTATGCTTCCTCCTTGGTCCTGCGCTGCAGCTTCAGAGTGGTCTGTCAGCACTGACGGGCCACTCTGAATGTGGACAGGTAAAGTAAACTATTAGTTGAATCGTCAGCCACCGACCGCGCATCGCTATCGCACGCAGTGATGCGTGGTCAGCGGCCACCGATTTTAGGTCAGGGCCTAAAGAAACGATCATCCCATGATCGTTTCATCAGTTGATCGCTGTCTCTATTACACAGAGTGATAATTGGCTGAATCGGGCCGATTAGGCCGGTTATTGCTCTGTGTAATAGCGCCCTAAGAGTCAGTAGGCTGGTGGCCTAGAAGAAAAGTTATGTAAGGCTTCTGAAGGTTTTGAGTACTGGTAGTGCTGAGAATCACATTAGGTGAGAGTCATCAGATATACTGTAATAAAGAACGGCTTGTAATTATGGAAGGAAGACGTTGTGATGAGCAGTAGTTTTATTGCCACCTTGGATTATTGAAGTTTTGGGCTAAATTAGTGTAGTTGTGGAAGAGGAGCATTTACAATACTCTGTATGAGCTGTTGTGCAATAGGAACATAATAATAATAATAATAATAATAATAATAATAAGAATAATAATAATAATAATAATAATAATAATAATAATAATGAATTATATGCACGCAATACACAGGTTACATTTACACACAAAAGAATAAGATAGTTAAAAAAAATTAAAGATACAAAAGGAATGAGAGACCTACTCGCAAGAGCTTACAGATTAGAAGGACTGGGGGTGACACAAGAGGCATCAAGTACTTTATCTGCCGATGGTCCAGCCATTGTGCATAGAATCAGAAAGTGCCTATAAATGTTGGTGCTAATGTTTGAGTACAGGTAAAAAATGAATGGAACTGTTGAAGATGTAGAGTAGAAGGTAAGGGTACAGTAGAAAGGGAGACAAATTTAGGGAATGTTATAAGTGTGTCTGAAGAGATGAGTGTTTAGGGTGTCTTTGGGTACAGCATTGGGTACAGTGATGAGTTTTTGGGTACAGCATTCCAGAGAATTATTGCAGCAGAGGCGAATGGGGGAGGAGGTTGAATATGGGGCGTGAAAGATCAGAGTCTAACAAAACCCAGAGTCTAACAACCCCCTATAGAGCAGCAGGCTTGCTCTATAGGGGTTATGGCTGCGCCACAGACAGATATGAAAATGTCAAGTCGGCTTCGGTTAGCAGAGGAAGGGAATAAAGGAGGCTCGGTTTTAGCAAGAGCTTTAGGAAAAGGGAGGACATGATGTTAGAGATGACAGACAGTTACTGGTGTTTTGTAGGAGTGTGAGGATGATATCACGGGAGGAGGTATAGAGCTGGGTATCATCAGCCTAGAGATGATACTAAAAACCAAACTTGCTGATGATTTGTCCAATGGGTAGAGTGTAAACTGAGAAAAGGAGAGCACCCAGGACTGAGGAGCCCCAACAGTAAGGGGGAGAGAAGATGAGATGGAGCCAGCAAAACACTAAAGGAGCAGTCAGAGAGGTAGGAGGAAAACCAAGAAATATTCCTTGAGGCTGATAGAGCGGAGCATGGAGAGCAGTATCTGGTGGTCTACAGTGTCAAAAGCTGCAGACAAATCCAGGAGAGTAAGCAGAGAATGGTGGTCTTTAGATTTAACAGTGAGGAGATCATTAGAGACTTTAGTAAGGACAGTTTCTGTAAAATGGAGAGAATGGAAACAAGATTGAAGCGGGTCAAGAAGAGAGTTTTCAGAGAGATAACGGGTTAGGCGGGAGTAGACCAGACATTCCAAGAGTTTAGAGATAAAAGAGAGTTTAGAGACAGGTCGATAGTTGACTGAACAGGATGGGTCTAGAGAAGGTTTTTTCAGTAATGAGGTGATGACGGAGTGTTTGAAAGTTGAGGGAAAGATTGTAGATGAAGGGAAAGTTTTTTGTTAAGTAAGTAGTGAGATTGGGTCACTAGGGCAGGTGGTGGGGCAAGAGAAGGAGAGGAGTCTGGAGACTTCTTCCTCTGTGACTGGTTGGAAGGCTGAGAGGGATGAGGAGGAAATGTGAGAGCAGGGGCGTAGCTAAAGGCTGATGGGCCCTGGTGCAAAATTTTAGCTTGGGGCCCCCCCATCTCCCCCCGATCAGGCAAAGTCCTATCTAATGTTATATCCAATTACTCCAATGTGCCACCATGTTCTAATGCCCTGTCACTGCCTCCACCTCATGTACTGCACTACTGCCCCCTATAATTAATGGACTGTATGTGTCATTGTCTAATCATTGTATTCCAATCTTTGACTCTACAGCTGAAAAACTACAACTCTCATCATGAACTGCCAGTTGGAAACGATGGGGGTTGTAGTGCTGCAACCTGAAGAGCCACATGCTGCAAAACTACAACTCCCATTATAAACTGTCAGCAGGGCATGATGAAGTTTGAACTTCTGCAACCTGCAGAAGTCACCTGATATCACCTGCAGTCCTATGTAACACCACAGATAACAGTGATATCCCTCTGAGTACAGATAATGTAGTAGTCATCTGCAGTCCTATGTAACACCACAGATAACGCAGTGATATCTCTGAGTACAGATAATGTAGTAGATGTCCCCTGCAGTCCTATGTAACACCACAGATAACACAGTGATATCTCTGAGTACAGATCATGTAGTAGATGTCCCCTGCAGTCCTATGTAACACCACAGATAACACAGTGATATCTCTGAGTACAGATAATGTAGATGCAGCACAAGCTGGAGCTCAACGCGGTAAAGAGACGGCCATAGGACATAGCTTGGGCCACCAAGGCAGATGTCTGGAGGAGGGGGCGCTGGTACTTGCTGTCATCTGATTAGGTAAGAGGCCCAATCAGATGACAGCATGTGCCAGCGGGCACAGCGGGACAGATTAGCGCGGTGCTTCCCAACCTTTTCCACCTCGGGGCACCCCTACTAAAAGATGTTCTACAAAATAAAAAAAACGTCATACAGTGACTCACCGGTGATGTCTTCTTTGATCTGAGGCGTCACTTTCCCTTTTCCTCTCCGTCCAGTCCTCCAAGATGATTCCTTCCAGTTTCATCCCCTTAGAACCTGCGAGACAAACAATTTAGGCTCCGCACATTTCTAACAACTTCCTTCCCTTCCTCCCTCCTGTAGGCTCCCATAGTAACTGCACTGTTTGGTGTTATGTGCAGTAAAGTGAGTAGGAATGTGGGATGCCCCCTGTATGTAGGATTCCCTGCTGTGCCCCCATGAGCTAATAATAGCCCCAGAGGTGCCCCCATACAATAATAATGCCCCCAGAGGTGCCCTCATGAGCTAATTATGCCCCCAGAGGTGCCCCCATGAACAAATAATGGCCCCAGAGGTGCCCCCATCAACTAATAATGCCCCCAGAAGTGCCCCCATGAGCTAATAATGCCCCCAGAGGTGCCCCCATGAGCTAATAATGCCCCAAGAGGTGGCCCCCATGAGCTAAAAATACCCCCAGAGGTGCCCCCATGAACTAATAATGCCTCCAGAGGGGCCCCCATGAACTAATAATGCCCCCAGAGTTGCCCCCTATGAACTAATAACGCCCCCAGAGGTGCCCCCATGAGCTAATAGTGCCCCCAGAGGTGCCCCCATGAACTAATAATGCCCCCAGAGGTGCCCCCATGAACTAATAATGCCCCCAGAGTTGCCCCCTATGAACTAATAATGCCCCCAGAGGTGCCCCCATGAACTAATAATGCCTCCAGAGGTGCCCCCATGAACTAATAATGCCCCCAGAGGTGCCCCCATGAACTAATAATGCCCCCAGAGGTGCCCCCATCAACTAATAATGCCCCCAGAGGTGCCCCCATGAGCTAATAATGCCCCCAGAGGTGGCCCCCATGAACTAATAACGCCCACAGAGTTGCCACCATGAACTAATAATGCCCCCAGAGGTGCCCCCATACAATAATAATGCCCCAAGAGGTGCCCCCATATACTAATAATGCCCCCAGAGGTGCCCCCATACACTAATAATGCCTCCAGAGGTGCCCCCATACACTAATAATGCCCCCAGAGGTGCCCACATGAGCTAATAATGCCCCCAGAGGTGCCCCCAAGAACTAATAATGCCCCCAGAGGTGCCCCCATACACTAATAATGCCCCCAGAGGTGCCCCCATATACTAATAATGCCCCCAGAGGTGCCCCCATATACTAATAATGCCCCCAGAGGTGCCCCCATATACTAATAATGCCCCCAGAGGTGCCCCCAAGAACTAATAATGCCCCCAGAGGTGCCCCCATATACTAATAATGCCCCCAGAGGTGCCCCCATATACTAATAATGCCCCCAGAGGTGCCCCCATATACTTATAATGCCCCCAGAGGTGCCCCCTATATACTAATAATGCCCCCAGAGGTGCCCCCATATACTAATAATGCCCCCAGAGGTGCCCCCAAGAACTAATAATGCCCCCAGAGGTGCCCCCATACACTAATAATGCCCCCAGAGGTGCCCCCCATATACTAATAATGCCCCCAGAGGTGCCCCCATACACTAATAATGCCCCCAGAGGTGCCTCCAAGAACTAATAATGCCCCCAGAGGTGCCCCATATACTAATAATGCCCCCAGAGGTGCCCCCATACAATAATAATGCCCCCAGAGGTGCCACTAAAAAAACAAACATCCTACTCACCTAATCCGCGTTGTGCAGGCAGCAGCTCTCCTCCTCCTCTTCGGGCTCCATCTTGCGAGCCGCAGGGACGGGACTTCCGGCAGACGTGATGACGTCACATCATCACGCCTGCCGGAGAGGTCACGGCCCGGCCTCCCATAGGCTGCTGGCATGAAGTGCCGGCAGCCTATGGGAGGGAATACAGGAGGAGGACGCTGACAGGTCCTTCTCCTGTATTCTGATCGCTTTGATGTTCCACCCGCTCAATGTGCGGGCGGAACATCAAAGCGATCTGTGCATCCCGAGAAGCTGCGCGGCCGCAGCTTCTCTGGATGCTCAAAAACAAGTGGCAAGGGGGGCCGTGCGGGCCCCCCTAGCGTAGGGGCCCGGTCGCCATGGCGACCCCGGCGACCCCTATAGCTACGCCACTGTGTGAGAGGGAATGGGAACAACACTACTTGGGGACTGGGAGATAATCTCCTGACGGATGTTATCTATCTTGTTTCTCTATTGTTGAGAATACAACACCGAATAAACATCCTATCTTTAAATCGAAAAACTATAACTTGTAATATTAAGATTTTCAAGGCATCTAAACCCCTTTTAAACATGGGAATTGAGGGTATATGTAACAAAGGAGTTCTTACAGTTGAGGCCATAGATAGTGGTGGCAATGTGGTAGATTTTGTAGCTGGCTGAACTGTAAATTATTGTATCTCACACAACAGATGGGCCTTAACACAAAAGGGTGTAAATGTACGTCCTACCGGGGTTTAACGCTAAGAAGTGAACTCAGGAGCTGAGCTTGCTTCATAACAGGTGAGGACAGCCAGGTCCTCAACGTCAATGATGGGCTGCAGTGATAGCACGCTGTTTAAGGCTATGTTCACACTACGTATATGTACGGCCGTAGTTTTTACGCGGCCGGAAATGTGCGGCTGAAACTACGGCCGTGGGAAAAAATAGACATGCGGCTGAAAACACACGGTCATTTACTTGGAAATCTGGTTCAACTTAAAATAACAAATAAAATCTTTAGAAAGTGATGCAAACACCTCTGGATGCATCTGGGAAAGCAGGGAAACAGTTTACATGAATCGCTATTACCGGGGTTTGCGATCCTCTGCAGTAATGCCGATGTCTCTCATGGAAAATATATTTAATTAATAAAACATATTTTTGTTGTAATAAAGTCCCTTTCGTTGTTCAATAATTAAATTTAAACAAATCCATCATTGTGCAATTAAATATACTGTTAAAATAAATATATATATATATATAAATAAATGTATATTTATATATATATATTTATTTTTTGACAGTATATTTAATTGCACAATGATGGATTCGTTTAAATTAAATTATTGAACAATGAAACTGATTTTATTACAACAAAATGTGTTTTATTAATTAAATATTAATTAGTACAGGAAGCTCCATTAAGCCGTTAATTCATATTCCCGGTAAATAGAGCATTCTGTACTAATCATCACTTTACTTTAATTAAAACATCAAATGTTTCTTCTAATTATGTTATCACAATAGCATTATTAGAAGAAACATTTAGAATTATATGTGCACTCAGCTGATTGGCTGATCGGCTCAGTGCACATATAAAGAGCCAGTCCGCAGCACAGTGACTTCATTGTGCTGCGGACCAGCGAGGAGGACAGATCGGGACATCGGATGGTGAGTATAAAGCTCTCCCCACCCCCTCCCCAGCACTGCACCCATCCCAGTAAGGAAGGGGGGTCACTTAACCCCTTCCTTGCTTGTATGGGTGCAGTCTGATATGCAATACATCCTCCCTTAACCCCTTGGGGGCCAGACTGTAAGCAGTGATCTGTAAAGATGCTGCATACTGTAAGGAGCACAACACCGGTCCTGTTTGTGTGTTTTTGTGTGTTTCTCCCTTTTTGTTTTTTTTTTTAATAAAATGGTCAATGAGGGGTGTGGGGGTGTTTTTATTTGAATAAAAAAATTTTTTCACTAGTCTCTTGTCTTTATTTCTTTACTTTATAGACTTAGTAGTGGAAGCCATCTAATAGACGGAATCCATTACTAAGTTGAGGCCTAGTGTTAGCCGGTATAAAATGGCTAACACTAACCCCCCATTATTACCCCAGTACCCAATGCCACCATGGGTACTGGGAAGAGCCGGGTGCCAGTGGTCCAGTGGCTTTATTTTTTTTTAAATAAATAAATAAAAATAAAAACTCATAGGGTCCCCCCTATTTTTATAACCAGCCGGGTTAAAAACCAAGCAACAGCAGCCTGGTAACACCAGGGTGGGAAGAGCCATTGGTTTAGGCCCTCCCCAGCCTAAATCTTACCAGCCTGCTGCCGCCCAGTCCAGGAGCGCCAATTTTGATGCTCCGGGACCACTGGCACCCGGCTCTTCCCAGTACCCCTGGTGGCATTGGGTACTGGGGTAATAATGGGGGGTTAGTGTTAGCCATTTTATACCGGCTAACACTAGGCCCCAACTTAGTAATGGATTCCGTCTATTAGACAGCTTCCACTACTAAGTCTATAAAGTAAAGAAATAAAGACAAGAGACAAGTGAAATTTTTTTTTTATTTAAATAACCCCCCCCCCCCCACACCCCTCATTGACCATTTTATTTAAAAAAAAATGCCAAACAACCGCTGGTCATCAACGTAGTCCACCGAATCCGACGTAATCCACTGGATACCGATATCTGAAAAACAAAAAGGGAGAAACACACAAAAAACACACAAACAGGAGCACAACACCCATCATTGTGAGCGGTGTTGTGCTCCTTACAGTATGCAGCATCTTTACAGATCGCTGCTTACAGTCTGGCCCCCAAGGGGTTAAGGGAGGATGTATTGCATCCCCCTTAACCCCTTGGGGGCCAGACTGATGTCAGACTGCACCCATCCCAGCAAGGAAGGGGTTAAGTGACCCCCCTTCCTTGCTGGGATGGGTGCAGTGCTGGGGAGGGGGTGGGGAGAGCTTTATACTCACCATCCGATGTCCCGATATGTCCTCTTCGCTGGTCCGCAGCACAATGAAGTCACTGTGCTGCGGCCCGTCTCTTTATATGTGCGCTGAGCTGTTCAGCCAATCAGCTGAGCGCACATATAATTCTAAATGTTTCTTCTAATAATGCTGTTGTCATAACATAATTAGAAGAAACATTTGATGTTTTAATTAAAGTAAAATGTTGATTAGTACAGAATGATCTATTTACCGGGAATATGAATTAACGGCTTAATGGAGCTTCCTGTACTAATTAATATTTAATTAATAAAACACATTTTTGTTGTAATAAAATCAGTTTCGTTGTTCAATAATTACATTTAAACGAATCCATCATTGTGCAATTAAATATACTGTCAAAAAATAAATATATATATAAATATACATTTATTTATATATATATTTATTTTAACAGTATATCTAATTGCACAATGATGGATTCGTTAGAATTAATTTAACAAAAGGGACTTTATTACAAAGAAAATGTGTTTTATTAATTTAATATATTAACTATTAGAGGCATCGGCATTCAGCATTATTGCCGGCTATTTTTTAAGTACTCCGTACGGACCGCATGTCAATCCACGGCCGTGAATTTGCACAATTCCGGCCGCAAACAATGGTCTTTTCATTTTTTACGGGTCCGTTTACGATCGGGCCGTAGGCTCATACGTAGTGTGCACTGTGCAGCCGTATATCGTATACTTTCCAGCGTACGCATCAACCTCAAAACTACGGCCGAATATTCGCGGCTCGCACTACGGCCATACATATACGTAGTGTGAACATAGCCTAAGGCTATGTTCACACAACGTACGAGAATGGCCGTTCTGTGACCCGGCCGGGTCACGGAACGGTCGGTCTCTGAAAAGATCATCGCGACCGGTACGGATGATCTTTCGGGGCGCAGAATCTCCCACAACACACTATGGAGTGAGCGGCCGGATCCACTTGCTCCACAGTGTGCACTGACATGGAGTGTATTTTTTTGCATTTTTTCTCTAATTCCACAACATAAATAGATTGTAGGTACTGTATTAGATTTAAGGCTTCATTACAAAGCACGAGTTATGAGTCTTAGAAGGCGAGTAGGAAAAAACGAAAAAGAAAAAATCAAAATTGGCGCCTTCATTAAGGCCATTTAAAGCTCTGTCCTTAAGGGGTTAAAACAAATATGATTTACAAATATACGTGTATATGAGTACAACTGAGGGTGGATGAGAGAAGGTATCATGGTATCACTATTTCCTTTTTAGTACTTCTATTAAAGGACAATGCAACCTCTGACCTGCGGCTGTGTTGAACAATGGTATATACATTACACAGTGAAACAAACATCTTAAGACTATGTAGTGTATTATGTCATTTTATGATTTTCTGTTGCACAGGGGCAGTTAGACATTCAGGTAAACCGGCTTACATCCCATTAAGCAAGAAGGTATGAGGAAGTCTGTACGATTTATTTATTTATAGGAGGTGGAGAAACTAGAAAGTGAGTAGAAAAAAACTTTGATTACCACATGCTAATGGATAGACAACACAACAGGATATCACAAGGTGTCTGTAATATAACACATTTACATGGAAGAAATATAGGGAGCCAGAATGCTGGTTACAACTAGAGAAAAATGCAGCCGTCTCTCCCTGAATGTAACCAGAGCTGGTGGTAGCTGTGAGCAGAAATAAATACACGGCGAGTACATGAGATTATGAGCAACACTTGTACATTTAAATTACTAGTCTTGATTAATTCCCCTGATTGTATATTTATACTGTATATTATTTAGAAATTATATACTATAGCTAGATACACACCAGGCAGACCTCTGCTTTTAGAGCAGAGTGGTGGTTGGTAGTCTACAAACTGTGTACAATGGGAGGGAAAGAGCAGCATAGCAGGAGAAGGGGGCAAGAGTGTGAAAATATTTAACTTGTTGAGCCCTATGAGTATAACTATGTAAGTTAAAATGGAAACACTAACTAACAATGGACACTAACTAAACAAGTTTCAACTCAAGTCACAATTCAATATTAAAATATAAAGTAATTATTCCTGTACGGTGAACATCGCAAATAAAAAAAAAACACCAAGTGCTACAATGGTTTCCTATTGGTCATCAATACAATTAGCCTGGAAAACCCCATTGAGGAAGTCCTTCTTATTTACACATGCTTACTCTTAGCTTCTGACAAATTCCTAAAGTAATATGAAACGGGTATTGTCAGTTGTCACGGGGAGATATAGTATAAATACAGGTAATAGGAAGTAAAGTAAATCAGTCTGCCGGCAGAGCAAGACGTACACCTGTCACCTGCTAAGTCTAGTTTCTCACATAGGCTTAAAGCCAGGTAAGTGTATAAAAACAAAATAAATCTAATTTATCACCTAAAAACATAATAATAGCAAATAAATAATGTTGGATTGTTGATCATTAGAGAGAGAGAGAGAGAGAGAGAGAGAAAGAAGATAGATAGATAGATGGATAGATAGGAGATAGATAGGAGATAGATAGATAGGAGATAGATAGATAGATCAAATACTCATCTAAGTAACTTTTATGAATAACTACTACTACTCCTAATAATAATAATAATTAGAGATGAGCGAACTTTTCAAAAGTGTAGTTCAGCAGGTTCGGGTAGTTCGGTAGGTTCGTTTGGACGGAACCTAATACAAACCGCACTAACACAGCAAAACAATTGCAAGTGTTTCGTGTAATGCGGTTCACAAAGTTTGCTCATCTATACATGTCCAAGTTCCTTCTGTGCCCTTCTTCTCTGGTCTATGGTGTCCCCTGCAGCTGCCAAAATCCTGTTCAGCCAATCATTAACTGAGATGGGACAGCGCCGCAGTTAATGATTGGCTAAGCAAGCTGTCACTCTTTTCTTGAAAGGGACATCCTGCTCAGCCAATTACTGGTCCCGGTGCTGTCCTATTTCAGTCAGTCAGTGATTGGCTGAGCGGGCTGGAAGAGGTTGAAAACACAGGTAACTCAGAGGAAGACACTGGGGGAGCGTGGACTGGTATGGGGGACTGGGGGAGTATGCCATTTTCTTTGTTTTTTAGACGTGTGGCAGCCATTTTTATTTATGAGCTTGTTGCAAAAAGTTCGGATATTTTTCAAATTTCAGTACGAATCCTGGTTCGGAAGATTCAGTTCGCTCATCTATAATAATAATAAAAATAATAATAGTATGAAGTAATAGTAATAACTTATTTGTTTCAACTGAGCAGTAATATAACATTATGCAATTATCTGACATTATTTTCTCCCAACTCCATCTGAAATGTGTTCATCATAACTGTATTTTTTTAAAAGCTTGTCATTACTTTACTGGTATGTTTATACCTCTGTGGGCAGCTATGCTGTATTTGCTCCAATCTATCTTGTTCTCCACTTGGCAAAAAAACCTGTCTGATATGTCTGATGGGTTTATCAGTTTCCTATACAAAAAAAAAAAAGAGAGAGAAATAAGATAAGTGATGGGAATCTGCGCACAACAACGTAGTATATGTTGATGCTATAGTAGCCAAAAGGATATAAATGTGCATTGTTAGTGAATGGAAAGGTCCCTCCATACTTCTGCATCCCCACCCCCATCTCCGTATTGGGCCCCCGAATTCTGAATTACAAATAGAGCCACGGATATGGCACATTTATTCATTCCTTTGGAGCGACTGATTGAGCCGAGTATGCCAGAAGAGCACTGTACTCGGCTCCTTCCATCGGCTCCATAGGAATGAATAGAGCAGTAGGTCACGTGCCATACCCGCGGTTCTATTTTATTCATAATACAGAAGTCAGGGGCCCCGATATGAAGAGCGGCGGGGGGAAGGGGGGGTACAGAGGTCGGACCCCCCACAATCTCCTACTTTTCCCCTATCCTGTGGATAGGGGAAATGTTGATTTTCCTGGGATAACCCTTTAAGGCTGGATTCACTCAGGCAGAAAAATACACAGTTCAAGACAGAAGAAATACATTTGAACATCTGAGGTTTTATGTTACTTTTATATTTTAGAAGCTTTTTTATTGCACTTTTTGAAGTTTATTTTTTTTTGCACAAGGAACTTAGTGACTCAGAACTGTTGCCTTGCAAAATTGGGGTTCAGCAGTTATCACTGTTGCCTTGCAGCTTTGGGGTTCATTGGACAGCTCTGCTATCTTCCAGCATTGGAGTTCAGCCTTTACACAGAGTGATTTATCTGACAGATTTTTGAAGCCAAAACCAGGAACAGATGTGGTGTCCCACCACGGGTGTTGCTAGTTTGAACACCCCTCGCGAAAGCCTTGTACTGTAAGAAACAATGTGGTAATGAAGGTGTATATTTGAGTTTTACCACAAGAGGTCACTGTCTATTTATTTGTAACTGTTGCACAGCTGTAGTCATGTAAGGGTTATTGTTTTGTCTTTGATCTGTACACCAATGAGAGTTACTCTTTTCTTTGACCTATCTATATCACCTAGAAACCAGCTACACCAGCTTGGGTCATTTCCCTTTTCTGTGGGT
This sequence comes from Dendropsophus ebraccatus, assembly GCF_027789765.1. Taxonomy (NCBI): domain Eukaryota; kingdom Metazoa; phylum Chordata; class Amphibia; order Anura; family Hylidae; genus Dendropsophus; species Dendropsophus ebraccatus. Next base: position 27,618,229 of record NC_091455.1, on the reverse strand, counting down.
GGCGGCACCAACAGTCCGGCTGGGTCATCTCTCCACTCCAGACCACCGTGATAAGCGCCCAAGGGACCCATCACAACCGGACACTGACCATTGGGGAAAAGTATAGCCAGCCACAAAAAAACTAAAAGCAGGTGTGCCTTCATACCTGTGTGCTGAGTTAGCACTGGCGTCACGACAACATACCACCTGACTGAGCTATACTCCACCGACCAACCACCACAGTAGTGGAGTCACACAGTACCATCTAGCAAGTGACCGGTTGACGCTGCCACAGGTGGCCCACCACACAGACTATAAACAGGTCATAAAGGAAAGCTTGAGATTTCTCCTCTTTTCAAATCCATTCCTGGCTTTGGCTTTAAAAATCTGTCAGATAAATCTCTGTGTGTAACCGCACCATTAGAGTTCAGCGGTTATCACTATTGCCTTGCAGCATTAGGGTTCACTGGTTGCCAATGTTGCCTTGCAGTGCTGCGGTTTAGCATTAAGCATTGGTGGGGTCCTGGGTTAAAATCCAACTAAGAAAAACATCTTCATGGGATATGCATGTTCTCAGTGTGTTTGCATGGGTTTCCATGCCTCCTATCCCAGCTATACCCGTTCATGCTGTGCCTCCTCTTAAGTCTACACCCTGCTCTGTGCCATTTCTTTCCTACCCCAAGGCCATGTTCACACAACGTAACTTTTGTATTAATTACGGCTATTGTTGCCGATTTGCAACAACGGACGCTATTAATACAAAAGTTGCGTTGCACTGCAGTCATAGGGAATTCCGGCCGGAGTGTATATATTTATTGAATAGCGGCCACACAACACTGACAGCTCAAACAATGGAGAGTGCGGCTATGGTGACGTGGCATGCGGGCACACACAGATGCACCCACATCCCAGAATTCAGCACAAATGAAGATCACTGCAGTACTGGGGGGGATGATCTTCACTGACACGGCCAGGTCACAGAATGGCCGGTGTCTAACAATGTATGAACACGGCCTAAGGCTGCTTAGAGGAAATGATCACACTTATCATCCTATAGTAAGATTCTCTTAGTTGTTAATAGGCTGGAATCACAGCCCAGCTTACATTTCTCTGGTAAAACTAAAGTGAGTGGTTGCTATGGGCAACTATAAGACAGTGTGATGAATCCCCCTCTCCTGCTTCCTGCACACATATGTATATATATATATATATATATATATATATATATATATATATATATATATATGTATGTTTTTGTGGTCAGCAAAACCATAGAGGGTAAAACACATGGGCGCTGTTAGTCATCTGCAATTACAGACCGTGAGGCCAAAAAAAAAGTCTATGGAGCCCAGACTGCAAATACAGTCCACATAATGGCTTGTTCTGTTTTTGCTGTCTGGATAGCAGGTGAATGGACAGACCTTGGCATCCTCAGTGTGTATAGGACTATAACAGGACTTATAGGGGGAGATTTATTTAGGTAAAACTGGCCCAGGTGCCCCTAGCAACCAATCAGATTCCACCTTTCATTCCTCACAGACTCTTTGGAAAATGAAAGGTGGAATCTGATTGGTTGCTAGGGGCAACTGAGACAGTTTCACTTTACACCATGTTTGATAAATCTCCCCCACAGTGTCTGGACCACAAATGACGGCATATTTTATATTGGTATTACCTCTATTTTTAGGGACAGTAATACAGAGCAAATGTGGGAAAAACTTATCAATGCTTGTGCAGAGGAACAGTAGCACATTCGCCCATAGCAACCAATCAGATTCCTGCTTTCATTTTTTTAAAGACTTTTGAAAAATGAAAGCGGCAATCTGATTGGTTGCTATAGGCGACTGCTTCACTGTTCCTCTTCACAAGGTTGGATGTATCTCCCATTTTGTGTTTATTTTAGGAACTTGCATAATACCAATAAAACCACTGTGGTAGCCCAAAATACCCTTATTATCCCAAGTGCTATGTAACTTTGAGAAGTATTTACATAACGCACAAAGATTTAAAATCCCCCCAAACAGGTAGAAGTGGGGGAATATACAGGTCACTCATGGATGCTGGCGGCCGTCAGCCTGTATACTTTAGTGAAATGCGGTCCAGTTGCAGTCTAGATCAGCGATATTAGTCTCCCTCCCTGTGCTGGGTTTTCATTAAAAGCTGCCTCTCATCTCCCCTCTCAGAGAACACAGTACAGGGAGTGAGACTTAGGGTGGTATTACACGGAACGATTATCGTTAGAAAAATCGTTAAATCGTTCGGATTTGAACGATAATCATTTCGTGTAATAGCAGGCAGCGATTAAAAGACCAACGAGAAATCGTTGATCTTTTAATAGGATCCGGACCTATTTTTATAGTTTGATCGTTTGCTCATCGTTCGCACATCGTTCGGTGGAATAAGAATTCACAGCTGAATTGTACGCAATAGCGACGACTAAACGACCGCAAGAACGATCATAAATAACGATCATCGTTTCGTGTACTTGGGCGAACGATTTTGGGTCGTTTGCCTTAGCGGTCGTTTAAGATCGTTTATCGTTAATCGTTAGTCGTCGGAAAATTGCTTGGTGTAATAGTACCCTTAGGGGGCCTTTACACAGAGAGATTTATCTGACAGATTTTTGAAGCCAAAGCCAGGAACAGACTATAAACAGGGAACAGGTCATAAAAGAAAGACTGAGATTTCTCCTCTTTTCAAATCTGTTCCTGGCTTTGGCTTCCAAATCTGTCAGATAAATCTCTTTGTGTAAACGCACCATTAGTCTCTTAGTAAATGTGTCTGAAGTGCATGGGGATGGGGTACAAGTACGCTGTTCTTGATAAATGTCCCCCAATATGTATAATCTTTTTCCCCGAGAAGTTTTTTTTTTTTATATATATATTGGCACAGAGGCAGGGGTTGATTCTGTGCTGCTAGTAAGCCCAACAATCTAATTTGTTGCTCATCTTACGTGACAGTGAATGGGGTTATTTCTACAGTATGTGCCATGATGTAAGGCTGGGCGGGACAGAAATCTTTGTAGTAAATCTGCCTTGTGTTGGACCGTCACAATTTGAATAAAACTGCTGCGTTTTAGTGCCAAAAGGACGTCTGTCTGGAAAAATAGCTGCAAAGCAGCTAAAAAAAAAAGACTTTAAACATAGCCTGTCAAAGTTATTCCTGAATATCTATGTAGATTATCAATAGTGAATTGCATTTAAAGTTGTCTTATTTAATTTTGTTTTGTGTTTCTGCAGCCCCGGCTGGTGGCGGGCACTATGTTTCTCGGACTTATACTTCTCTTTGCCTTCATTACTTTAACAGGTATGTACAGAATAAACCTAACTTAAAGGGATACTCCAGCGAAAATATTCTACTTTCAAATCAAATGATTTCTGAAAGTTATATAGATTTGTAATTCACTTCTATTTAAAAATCTCAAATCGTCCCATATTTATTAGCAGCTGTATGTCCTGCAGGAAATGTTTTCTGTTCATTGCTCTCCGCTGCCACCTCTGTCCGAGACAGGAATTGTCCAGAGCAGGAGAGGTTTTCTATGGGGATTTGCTGCTGCTCTGGACAGTTCCTGTCATGGACAGAGGTGGCAGCAGAGGGCACTGTGTCAGACTAAAAAGAATACACCATTTCCTGTAGGACATACAGCAGCTGATACTGGAAGGACAAGATATTTAGAAACAGAAGTAAATTACCAATCTATATATAACTTTCTGAAACCAGTTGATTTGAAAGAAAAATATTTTTGCCGGAGTATCCCTTTAATTACATGTGAACAATACTACTTGCACTACAACTTGCAGTTTAGTGGAAAGTTTCTCTATTGTTGTGCTGTTTCTGTAAGTCATTCATTTGTAAACTTGTCTGACAAGGGGATCTTTTGAATCCCGAAAGCTCACAATTATAATAATTTTTTTGTTGGCCAATAAAGGTACAGTATCACTTCTAAAATACTTTGATCAAAAGTATTTACCACCATATCTGCAACATTTCCAGCATCAAATCTGCAGTGTGTTAATCTATATTTCAAATATTATTTAAAAAGAAAATAAAAATGTGAAAATAGGTTGAAAACTTTTTTTTTAGAAAGATTAAAAAAACAAAAAACTCATGGTAAACGAGCTAAACGCTAAACTTGTTTTCATATCATTGACTATTTCCACAGATGGACAAACCATAGTCTCCCAGGTTACACCATATTATGGAGGCGTGAACGGAGCAACAAGAGTTACCATCATGGGACGTGGTGGGTGCCCTATACTGATCATACTATCCAAAGTAAAGAGATTTAAAGAGAACGTGTCATTACATTTTGGAATATTAAACCTCCAGCATGTCTTTATGTAGCCATAGTTTAGTGTCCCAGAGAACTCTGCCCTTTTCTATCATCTAAGAATAAAATTGATGTCAACCAGTGTCTGTATTGGAGGGCTCACCCGGAGGAAGCGGAGGCGCGCTCACCCTCCCATACAGACAGTGCGGGACACTGAGGCCAGCAGGATTTCGATGTCTGTAGCAAACAATGGCCATTGTTCAATACATTATGCGCAACAATGGCTGTTATTTGCATTGACTTTGCATTGATTTTATAAAGTTATTTTACTTTGTACAATAAACATACTTTTGGTGCCTAGCAGCACTAAGGGCCCGTTCATACTACGGAATCAGCATAGAGATTCTGCTTGGAACCCACCGCCCATGGACGCTGAATCCCGCCTGCTATCTTTTTCAATGTGAGGCCTTGTGAACCTCTCTGCTCAATAGAGCCTATGGAAAGGGTGGAACTTCAAGCGCATGGAGTGCGCATGGAATGGGCTGAAAGTTATCCGCACAGATTCCGTAGTGTGCACATACCCTAAAAGCAGATTCTGCTTCAAATCCCTTGCCTATTTTTCACTGTGAACATACCCAATGGGATAACACAACCCCTCTGCTGCTGTTTGTGTTCGGAACTGCAGGGATATAATCCAGATTACCTGTTCTATTCTAGCGCTGCTAAGAAGCACTGTACAGAGCAGAATTTGTTCCTCTGTGTACGGTATATTCCTATATACAGTATATGGGGGGAGGAGGCTTCCCAACATGATCGTGGTTTCCAGCAGCCTCTGGAGAGGGAGCGGTGATTACAATCACCACTCACTGGGCAGAGGCTGGCGGACACCACAATCATGTTGGGCAGCCTCCTCCCCCATATACTGTATATAAGAATATACAGTACATGGGGGAACAACCCTGATTTATACAGTGCTGCTCAGCAGTGCTAGAATACAGTCATGGCCAAAAGTTGTTGAGAATGACACAAATATTCTATTTTCACGTGATCTGCTGCTCTATGGTTTTTATGTGTGTTTGTCAGATGTTTTTATCACATACAGAAATATAATTGCAATCATATTATGAGTAACAAAAGCTTATATTGACAGTTAGAATGAGTTAATGCAGCAAGTCAATATTTGCAGTGTCGACCCTTCTTCTTCAGGACCTCTGCAATTCTCCCTGGCTGCTCTCAATCAACTTCTGGACCAAATCCTGACTGATAGCCGTCCATTCTTGCACAATCAATGCTTGCATTTTGTCAGAATTTGTTGGTTTTTGTTTGTCCACCCGTTCTCAATGGGATTAAGATCTGGGGAGTTTCCAGGCCATGGATCCAAAATCTCCATTTTTGTTCCCTGAGCCATTTAGTTATCACCTTTGCTTTATGGCAAGGTGCTCCATCATGGTGGAAAAGGCATTGTTTATCGCCAAACTGCTCTTGGACGGTTGGGAGAAGTTGCTCTTGGAGGACATTCTTGTATCATTCTTTATTCATGGCTGTGTTTTTAGGCAAGACTGTGAGAGAGCCGATTCCCTTGGCTGAGAAGCAACCCCACACATGAATGGTTTCAGGATGCTTTACAGTTGGTATGAGACAAGACTGGTGGTAGCACTCACCTCGTCTTCTCTGAATAAGCTGTTTTCCAGATGTCCCAAACATTTGGAAAGGGAATTCATCAGAGAAAATGACTTTACCCCAGTCCTCAGCAGTCCACTCCCTGTACCTTTTGCAGAATATCAGTTTGTCCCTGATGTTTTTATCTGGAGAGAAGTGGCTTCTTTGCTGCCCTCCTTGAGACCAGGCCTTGCTTGAAGAGTCTCCACCTCACAGTGCGTGCAGATGCACTCACACCTGCCTACTGCCATTCCTGAGCAAGCTCTGCACTGCTGGTAGTCCGGTCCCGCAGCTGAAACACTTTTAAGAGATGGTCCTGGCGCTTGATGGTCTTTCTTTGGCACCCTGGAGCCTTTTTGGCAACAATGCAACCTCTCTCCTTGAAGTTCTTAATGATGCGATAGATTGTTGACTGAGATGTAATCTTTCTAGCTGCGATACTCTTCCCTGTTAGGCCATTTCTGTGCAGTCCAATGATGACTGCATGTTTTCCTTTAGAGATAACCATGGTTAACAGAAGAGAAACAATGATGCAAAGCACCAGCCTCCTTTTAAAGTGTCCAGTGGTGTCATTCTTATGGTCCTTTTACACGGAACAATTTATCGTAATCGTACGTGTAAACGCAGTGAGCGATCAAACGACGAGCGATAAATCGTTCATTTTGATCTTTTAACATGTTCTCAAATCATCGTTGATCGTTCGCAAAAAATTTGCAGATCATTCAGTGTAAACCGTCTTTCAACGATTTCACCTATGTGTGAGGCTTAAACGATCGCAAAACGATCGCATAGCGAATTTTCTGTACGATGTATCGTTCCGTCTAAACGCTGATCGTTATAAAAAAAACATTGTTCATTCAAAATCAATAATCGTGCGATCGGGCGAATTATCGCTCCGTGTAACTTACTTAATCGTGACAGATTGATCTCCAGCCCTGTCCTCATCATCACCCACACCTGTGTTAATGGAGCAATCACTGAAACAATGTTAGCTGGTCCTTTTAAGGCAGGGCTGTAATGATGTTGAAATGTATTTTGGGGAATAAAGTTAATTTTCTAGGCAAATATTGACTTTGCAAGTAATTGCTGTTAAGCTGATCACTCTTTATAACATTCTGGAGTATATGCAAATTGCCATTTTAAAAACTGAAGCAGTAGACTTTGTAAAAATTAATATTTGTATCATTCTCAAAATTTTTGGCAATGACTGTAGAGCAGGTAATTGGGAACTACAGGGATTACAGCCTTGCAGTTCCCAAGACAAACCGTGGTGGCAGCAGAGAGGTTGTTTCACTCCTTAATGCTGCCAGGCATTGAAAGTATGTTTGTAAATAAAAACAATATATATATATATATTTTTTTTTTAAAGGGAACCTGTCGACCCCCGTGCCGGGGTGACAGGCTCCCAACCCCCCGTTAGAGCACCCTATACTCACCTCATCGCGCCTGCAGCCCGGCGTGCGCTGAGAGATGAGTCCAACGCTCATAGAGAATGACGGGAGAGTCCAGCGCTCCGTCATTCTCTATGAGCATTGGACTCATCTCTCAGTGTGACCCGACCATCTTCAGAAGCGGGACCCGGCGCGATGAGGTGAGTATAGGGGGTTCTAACGGGGTACACTGACACAGGGATAGAACGTTCTTTCCACGGTTACCGGGCCGGTGCTCAAGCACTGGAGGTAGCCCTGCCCGCCCCCAGTGGGAGGGAATTCCCTCTATGAAGCGGCTCCTTTAATTCTAAGGGAGCCGCGTCATAGAGAGGAGGGAATTCCCTCCCACTGGGGACGGGCCGGGCTACCTCCAGTGCTTGAGCACCGGCTGGTAACCGTGGAAAGAACAGCACCGTACAGGGGAATCGGGCCACGGTTCAAAAAATGGACCGCGGCACCAGCTTTCCCGTGATGGTGCCGTTCTATCCCTGTGTCAAGTTAAAGAGGACGTACCTGGTAGTACATCCTCTTTAAGGCTATTTTCACATGTAGTATGAGACCGGCCGTTCCGTGACCCAGAACAGCCGGTCTCAAAAAAGATCATCCCAGCCCGTAATGCCGGAGAGTTCTGATGCTGGCACATCCATGCGCACCCACATCAGAACTCCCCACTGCACACTATGAAGCGCGCTGCCGGAGCCACTCACTCCATTGTGTGCACTGACATGTCAGTTTTCTACGGCACCACTAGGGATCCCGGCCGGAGTGTATACCATGTATATACACTCCGGCCGGGATTCCCTCGGCCTGCAGCACAGTGTAGGTTCTGTACCAATCACGGCCGTTGCAACAACGGCCGTGATTAGTACGGAACTTACGTTGGGTGAACATGGCTTACGGGTAAAAACACACATGACTGATCCACAGCGGATTTCTCGCTGCGGATCAGTTGTGTGTGTTTGTGCCCTAAATGTTTTAACCTTTTTTCCACCTCTAGTCTCCAGTAGCTTTAGGTGCACACAAATGACAACAATGTTTTTAATGTAATGGCAATAGCAGGTTAGATAAAATCTTGTGCACTCACCGGTAAAGCAGTCTTCAGTAGTTTATTAGTATCAGATCATCACAGGGAGGGGCGGGTGGAATAGGTGTGGGAGCGTCTCTCCAATCACAACCGTTTCATGCTGCACCTATTCCACCCTCCCCCCTCCCTATGATGATCTGATACTAATAAACTACTGAAGACTGCTTTACCGGTGAGTGCACAAGATTTTATCTAACCTGCTATTGCCATTCATTGTCTCCTTTTCACCGCTGCACCCCGGCTCATGTCCAGTAGTTTCATCATTGTCACCATACCTCATCCCATACTTCCATACTAGCCTATACACCCCTAATGCTGGCGCTGCCCTGTACTGACTGTGTTTACACCACAAGGGCCACAAAGTAAACAGGGATTTTTCCAATCCTTCACTGACAGTGGATTCACACTTCCTCATCAGGCCCCTATATGCATAGGCTGCTCACTTGCCACAATATCTCATAAAACAAGTTTTGCAAGGCTGCATTCACAGTAGAAGACATAAAGTCTTACGTCGTAACTAGAAAACCTGTACAAAAATTCTTAAATGACCAGTTACTGTACATTTTTTGCAGGTCAAGTATAATATTAAACCTACGGTAGATGAATAAGATGCACATAACTACAGGGCCAGAAATCTGTCTTTCCAACAGGGACTACCGCTTTGTTCATTTCCTCCAGTTAACCTGCACAATAAAGTTCCCGTCATCCCACCCTTATACTGTACACATACTCAATTTAACCCTAGAATGCGGATCGGGGGCCTTTTAGGATGGTAGAATCTGCCCGTGCATAGAATCGAGTCTATGACACGGACGGACACGCACACGTCTGCCTCAGTCCGCGAGCTGCAATATGCATGACGAGTTGTCCGTCGCCATTCTGTAGTGTGCACGTACCCTAATACAGTAGGAGTGGAGTGCGAGCACTGATTATGTAAGGTGCACGCTCCATTCACTGATAGCAGTAAATTGGTGTAACTCAATAGGAGTTTACAGGAGTTTACAGTGCAGTAATATGAACTGCGTCTTCTCTGGTTCCAGTGAATTCCTACAGGCACCCAGTTACTTGGTAAACTGGACACTTGGTTGGCAGCTACAATGAAACATCCCCCACAAACAGCCCTCCTATCCTCTCCTCTCTGACCCTATATCGCTGTTAGTCTCTCCCTGCTCTGCTGTAACTGCCTGCTGCCATCCTGCTCTCTCCTCTATATACAGCCGACTGGCCACCTCTGTTACCGAACCTCCTTATATAGACAGTGGCGGTCTTTGGCACCAAGCACCCCAAGCGATTGCTTGGGGCCCCTGACATCCAGGGGGGCCCCCACGCCCCGATCTTGTGCTCAAGACCGCTGGACAGGGCCACTGCCCCGCTCGCTGTTGCCATCTGAACTGTAACTATGAGCACTCGTAATGAGCGATCATAGTTACATGCAGCAGCACTGACAGGGCGGGAGACATTGGCCCCCTTCCTGTCAGTCACTCTTGTAGCCGCAGGAAGGGTTTTCCCTGCGGTCACAAGTGGCAGCTTTGTCCTTGTGGTGCCGGTGCTCCAGTGCCATCACTGGAGCATCGGCGCCAGGACAAGGTGAGTGCAGCCTCTTGTGATCGCAGGGAAAATCCTTCCTGCGGCCACAAGAGTGAAGAGAAGAGGAGACGCCCAGACCTAGGTGAGTATAAGTGTTTTATTGTGTTATATACTATATGGGAGGGGGAGCACACAGGGATCTGTTTAACTGGGGGACCGCACATCGGGGTCTATATAAATGGGGGGAGCACACAGGGGGGCTATATAACAGGGGGAGCACACAGGGGGGCTATAGACTACTGGGGCTTCACAGAGGGGTCTTTATACTACTGGGGGCAGCACACAGGGGGTCTATATACTACTGGGGCTGCAGAATGGGGTCTATATACAACTTGAAGAGCACACAGGAAGTCTATATCCAAGTGGGGGAGCACACAAGGGGGGGCTATATACTACTGGGGGAGCACACAGGGGTCTATATACTACTGGTGGGGCACACAGGGGGTCTATATACTATTGGAGGAACATACAGGGGGTCTATATAGTACTTGTGAGGCACACAGGTGGTCTATATATAACTGGGGGATCACACAGGGGTCTGTATACTACTGGGGCAGCACACAAGGGGTCTATATAATACTGGTGGGGCACACAGGGGGTCTATATACTACTGGGGGAACCACACAGGGGGTTTATATACTACTTGAGGAGCACACAGGGGTCTATATCCAAGTGGGGGAGCACACAGGAGGTCTATATCCAAGTAGGGGAGCACACAGGGGGGCTAAATACCCCTGAGGGAGCACACAGGGGGCCTATATACTAGTGGGGGAGCACACAGGGGGTATATAAAACTGGGGGCAGCACACAGGGGGTCTATATACAACTGGGGCAGCACACAGGAGGTCTATATACTTCTGGGGGAGCACACGGGGGGGCTATATATAACTGGGGGAACACACAGGGGTCTATATACTACTGGGGGAAGCAAACAAGGGGTATATACAACTGGGGGCAGGACACAAGGGGTATAAACTATTGGGGGAAGCACACAAGGAGTATATATTACTGGCGGTAGCGCACAAGGGGTATATACTACTGGGGGCAACACACAGCGGTCTATTGTTTTGGACCGCGTGTCAAGGGGGGGCCCCAGACATAACTTTGCTTGGGGCCCCAGAAATGCCAAGACCGCCCCTGTATATAGAGGGGCAGGTGCTGACATCACAGAGGGGCCTGCAGCTGATTGGATGGGCACTAGAGATTATGGTTAATGCCTTTCTCCTGCCTATTGATGCTCCAGACAGCATGTACTGCTGCCATTTTGGTTTGTTGTTTTTTTTGCACATTTCCTAACCAATTGGCGGGAATTCGCTTCACAGAACGAAGCAAATTGACAGCACAATTCACAGTGAATTTTGATTTTCTCATCTCTACCTATGATACTGTATGTAGAAATGTAGCAGACATTTTCTAACATGTAAATGTTGATAAATTAATTACATATTTACAAGCATTGTCTCATATTACATTGAAAGGGGAAAAACATGTCGGGAAATGCTTAGGGTACTCTACAACACATCCATCAGCAACTGCATGTCTATGGAGACAACTCAACTTCCTTCTGACTTTAAATGAGGGTCAAACAGGTTGGATTACATGCCAGCATTTTATTTACAATGTTATACATTTCTATATGTGGGTTTTTTATGTCATAGTATACATTGACATTAGTACAATGGTTATCTTTATAACTTTCTGCACTATTCAGGTTTTGCAGATGCCAATCAGTTCAACTACGGAGATGGAAACAGCAATCTGGGGAACAGCGTCCAGTTTATTTCGTCAACCCTTTCCATCCCGTGTGATGTAGAGAAAGATGCCAGTCACGGCACACAGATCATCTGCTACACCAGGTACTGTGTCTAGCAACAGGTGCACAGAGGATCGGGAGACATATGGATCCCTTTAGTTCTGCTTTGGCAGTTTTCGCGCACCACCAAATTTGACATTAAATAATAATAATAATAATAATAATAATAATAATAATAAGTACACTTGATGGGGGTGTAGTTGTAGGTATGGGGAGGATATGTTTACTGGCTGACAATGTGTTTCAGCTATTGAGCCTCACTGCATGGCCAAAAGGACATTTTGAATTGACCAGTTCGTATAGTTGAAAAAATAATGCATGGACATTTAAAATGGAACACCTTCAAAACAGCTAAAAATTGCCAAATCTACACTCCTCTACAGCAGTCCCTGCCCCCTACATGCTGTTCTTTGGTTATCTTATACACATGCCAGCTGTCCTTATACACATAAGGTTCTTAGTAGGTCCTATTGACATTACACATTCAACATAATTTATCATATTACTCCTAGAGAGGAGTCATCATCAATTATTTTTCCAAGGAATCCTTTACGCACAATGGGGGAGATTTATCAAACATGGTGTATAGTGAAACTGGCTCAGTTGCCCCTAGCAACCAATCAGATTCCACCTTTCATTTTCCAAAGAGTCTGTGAGGAATGAAAGGTGGAATCTGATTGGTTGCTAGGGGCAACTGAGCCAGTTTCACTTCACACCATGTTTGATAAATCTCTCCCAATGTGGGTAAAGTTCTGTAAAATTTTGTCGAAATTAGATATTTCTGGGAATGCTTATCTATTTCATTGAATGCTTATCAGCCAAACACGTCCATATTGCCCTGTGCAATATAGCCAGCGATTAGTCATCAGTTCATCAGCCAATTGCTTTGTTTGGATTTGCCACAAATCTCATCTGTAATGATGGAAGCAAAAGGTCACATGTACAATCCACTGTTCATTTACAACATGTGTCGGACAGGTACTACAACAGTTTGAGATACATAATAGCTTTATACCAGTCCAGCTGTATTTGGTGGCACTAAAATGTTTAATAGCTTACTTCCATGCTGACATATGAGCAATTGAAGTGACAGGTCTGCCATGTATGGCAGAAGAGTTCCTAATTTTAATTTACACTAATGGACTTTTAGGCCACGTTCACACAATGTATGAAAGCGGCCGATCTGTGACACAATCGTGTCACAGAACAACCGCTCTCTGTGAAGTCCAACCCAGCCTGTACTGCAGTACCAGCCGGATGAACTTCATTTCTTTTCAATTGTAATACGGCACATTCGGGTGGGCCCACCTTCCAATTAACCATTGCAGACAATGTAAAGTACGGCGGGAGATGCTCTTTACATTGGCTGCACTTTAAATTTTGTGCGGCCACTATTCAATGAATAACGGCCACACAAAATTGACATGTCAGTTTGGAGTGCGGCCGCATGGAATCCCAGCTGGGGTGTATACTGTGTGCATACACTCCGGTCGGGATTTCATAGAAAACAATGTTATTTGATCTTTCCACTAAATAACGACTGTTGTTGCAATCCCGTTAGTTAGTGAATATGTTATTTTCTCTTAATATTAATGAACATGGAAATAAATATATATATATATAAATTTTTTCTATGTTGCAGGCCCATGCCAGGAGATTCTTACAAAGTGAGAGTGAGTGTTGATGGCATTCCTGTTGACCCCAGCAACATCTGTAATGGATACCAACAGTATTACTGGCAGTGTGGATTTCTGGTATGTAAACACGGTCCATATACACATATATTGACATGAGCGAACACAAAAATACTCTAATGCTCCTTATTTGTGTTGAGTATTCTTATTAAAGTCCATGGGTGATTAGAGCATGTTTTCAGGAGCCCCTTACTTTGCAGAGGAGAGGGTGTCTGAGCTGCTGCCATCCCCAATCTCCTTTTTTCCCTGCTGCGGCAGACACTACATCCCTATGTTGGGGCACAGGTCTGCCTGCAGCTTGGCTACTCCAGTATCTCCCTCACCTGTTCCCGCTCCTGCCATTCCTTCTCATTGCTGGCATAAGAGTCCCCGCCTCTTAGGGCTTAGTGAAATTTAAGGGGCCAGTGCGCCCTTAATTATTTGCTACCTTGCAGCCCACCTGTAAATATATTTTCTGTCTAGCCCTTGCTGCAGCAAGCCCAACCTGCCTTGCTGCGGGCTCTGGTGAAGACCAGCGGACCCTTAGACTCTGCTCCCTTGTGGGCTTTTCTCCATCATTTGCCATGGCCCAGTGGATGCACATTCTCAAACATTACAGAAGGCTCCAACCATGGTTCCCGAAAAAGTGCCAGATGTCAATGAGATTTCATTGGTCACCCAGCAGATTGACCATCAGTCTCAACAAATGCAGCAATTATCCAACATGATGCAGAAACTTCTTGCGGCTCAACAAACCCCATCTGCGCCTTCATTTCTACCAATGATTGCAGCATCTACCCTCGGTCATAATCTGCATTTGGCACTTCTGTCCCAATTATATGTATTTCTTCAGTTACTGGGGACCCTTAAGTGTGACTATACACTTTCAGACTGAATCAGTAACCCTTTACGTGGGCGCCTTGTACAAGGAGAAAATCATCTTCTACATGCTGTCTCGTCTAGGCCTCTGCCAGGCCTCTCTGCTTTATATAAAGAGTTTGCAGCTGTCTTTCCTGAGAAACAAGCAGAGAGTTTACCTCTTCATTGCCTTTACAACTGCCCATTGATTTTTTTGTCTGGTGCTTCACCCCTTTGGGGAAGAGGTTACCCACCCAATATCAGTTTATATCAAAGAAAAACTGAAGGAAGGGTTTATTTGCAAGTCTTCCTCTCCGGCTGGTGCCGGGTTCTACTTCTTACAAAAACTAATGCAGAGAGAAGAGAAGAGGGAAAGAGGTGGGGGCGCCTCCTGGTGCAATAAAAGATGGTCAGAGTGATAGACACAGAGGAAGCAGTGTTACACTCACCCAGTAGAGTTGTGCTAGGTTATAGGCACAACTCTATATCAGGCTTATAGGGTAGGGACACCGCAGCTCCTGCCGGGGTACGTCCAAGGGAGTCGTACAGTCAGAAGAGATGTATCAGCCGCAACAGGCTTTTAGGACCATGGGGGGTCCCGGCTTGAGTAGGGCGCAGATGTCCAATAACCACAGATTGAGGCGGTTATATCATGGAAGGGGGTTTATTAAAATCACGACGCGTTTCGGCCGCCAAATATAAGGTGGCCTTTCTCAAGTAGTACCAACTACTTGAGAAAGGCCACCTTATATTTGGCGGCCGAAACGCGTCGTGATTTTAATAAACCCCCTTCCATGATATAACCGCCTCAATCTGTGGTTATTGGACATCTGCGCCCTACTCAAGCCGGGACCCCCCATGGTCCTAAAAGCCTGTTGCGGCTGATACATCACTTCTTACAAAAGAAAGTTATTTATCTCCTTTAATATCAATAAGAACTGACATCCTCTGCCATTAAAGGGGAACTCCAGGTAGAGGTAAAAAGAAATTAAACTTCTGCAGAAGCATAAAGCATTACTTACCTGTCTATCCCAGTTCTGAAACTACCAAAAATCCATTTGTTTTGGGGGGTTTTGTTCTGTATTGTGTTTCTGTACTTCCTGGTTGAGCAGTTGTACTTAGTACTACTGGTTCCAAAATGCAATGCTTTCCCTTAGCTGTTCATCACAGTCCTCCACCCTGTCCATTCCCTGTCCAAATCTGTTGCATTACAGTTTCATTGTGTTATTACTGAATTATTTGGCGTACTTTATAATTTCATTGTGGTCCCACCCACACAGCGTTGTGTACCTGTACAGTCTATCTGTAACTCCGATATTGGAATAAAGAACTTTTTAAATATATTTTTTTCTTTTCATCTCCACGCACATATTATGATCAGGTATCTTTTATCTTTGAAGTAGAGCCCCGCAATAAGGACTATCCGATATTACCCTACATGGGATATACTGTGTATGCCTCGTTTTTTGCCCAGGTGTGATTGGCATTGCCGACTCTGATCCTCTGTGCCGTTTAGCATCATGTAATTGTGTTACTGCATCATTTTTGTGAATACGCTGCAGTACTGCAATGAAACTTCAACGTGTTTGAACATAGGCCTAATTTAACTGCAGTGAAGTTGCAGCAGCTGCTTTTGGCCGGTCAGAGATGGTGAATCACTCAGGGGATTGGGAAATCCAGCCCCGCCTCCTGTGACATCTCGCCCTTCCCCCTGTCTCCATCATCAGCCTGTTCTCAGCAAACAAACACAATGTGAGACAGAAGCAAGGAATATTTGTCTCCTAAGGTGGGAGAGCAGTAGGAGCAGGAGACAATGTGAATTGGCACAGAGGCCATTTTTCTTTACTTCCTGAATTTGTGTCAGCTACCGGTGTGGCAGAACCGCACAGATATGGTTATGCATTATATAGACACATCTATATAACTTTTAATATAGGTAGTGGAGAGAAAGAATTCCGCACTCACCGGTCAGCAGAAAAGTGGGTTTATTGATCCATACATCGAAGGCTTTAGCTGGGAGGGGGAAGATGTTACGCAGGTGAGCTCTCTACAGCTACAATTGTTTCTCGCCTACTCGGCGCTTCGTCTGGCTGTGAGAAACGTCAGAGAAAGTAGGAGGTGCATTATATACAAAATCAAGTGACGTGTTAAGACAAAACAGATAAAAGTAAGTGTAAACAACAACAAAAAATAAGTTACAATAATGTATTCATATCGTTTCGCTCGTTCAGGTTGCATGGGCCTGTGGCATCTAATTTCAAGATCCACTGAGTCTCACGTTTCAATAGGAGTTTCAACCTATCAGAGCTGTCCGTAGTGGGGTTAACTCTTTCTAAGCCAAAAAATTGTAAAAGCTTAGTATTAGATTGATGTGCGGTCCTGACGGGCTCAATGAGTCATGGTATGCCCTTGCCCGTGCGCACTGAATATAAATGTTCTTTAAACCGCGTCCATAAAGGGCGCTTGGTTTTGCCAACATAAAATCTATGGCACGGGCAAAGAATGGCGTATATGACATGGGTGGTCCGGCAAGTGATCAAGTCACGAACAAGGCAATCCTGCCCTGCTAGATTAAGAAAGGATGTGTTGTACATCTGTGGACAGTACGCACAAGACCCGCAGCGCTTGTTACCCTCTGGTCTACTGCGTTGGAGTCAGTTCAGACTGTGCTTAGGTGTACCTCTATCTAGGGAGTCGCCTATAGTGGGATTCTTTCTGAAGGTGATAAGGGGTTTTCTATCAGCCACTACAGATAGATCGGGGTCCTGTTGCAAAAGAAACCAATGTTTTTTAATGATATTACTGAGAGTATTTTTCATCTGAGTGTTTTGGAGGACAAATGAGAATCTTTTCTGATCAGGGGCGGTAGGGGAATTAACCTTTGGTCTATACCTGGGACGATGTAGTGTTGACTTGTCTATGGCTGTGGCTCTAGTATAGGCGTTATTGATACAACCGGAGGATAGCCTCTGGCAAGGAGGCGGCGCTTCAGCTCGTCAGCCTGTCGCTGCAAACCAGTATCAGTGTCATTAATGCGCAGCATTTGTCCATAAGGGATAGAGTCAAGGGGGGTGGGAACTCTGATAGTGTAACAATGCATTGGCCGCTATATGCTTGCGAAAGATAGTAGTGTGTAATTCAGTGGGTGTTGCTGTGACTAAAACATTAAGGAACTCTAAACTATTTCCTCCAAAACAAAAGGTGAACAACATGTTACAGGTGTTGGTGTTATTGTGGTATGAGATGAACTGGCTAAATCTCTCTGCAGAACTGTTCCATATAACGAATACCTCATCAACATAACGTTTGTAAACAATTAGATCACCAAAGAAAGGATTTTTGGGGGCATTTCTTTGGTGATCTAATTGTTTACAAACGTTATGTTGATGACGTATTCGTTATATGGAACAGTTCTGCAGAGAGATTTAGCCAGTTCATCTCATACCACAATAACACCAACACCTGTAACATGTTGTTCACCTTTTGTTTTGGAGGAAATAGTTTACAGTTCCTTGATGTTTTAGTCACAGCAACACCCACTGAATTACACACTACTGTCTTTCGCAAGCATACAGCGGCCAATGCATTGTTACACTATCAGAATTCCCACCCCCCTTGAGTGAAGGATTCTATCCCTTATGGACAAATGCTGCGCATTAAGCGCATTAATGACACTGATACTGGTTTGCAGCGACAGGCTGACGAGCTGAAGCGCAGCCTCCTTGCCAGAGGCTATCCTCCGGCCGTTATCAATAACGCCTATACAAGAGCCACAGCCATAGACAAGTCAACACTACATCGTCCCAGGTATAGACCAAAGGTTAATTCCCCTACCGCCCCTGATCAGAAAAGATTCTCATTTGTCCTCCAAAACACTCAGATGAACAATACTCTCAGTAATATCATTAAAAAACATTGGTTTCTTTTGCAACAGGACCCCGATCTATCTGTAGTGGCTGATAGAAAACCACTTATCATCTTCAAAAAGAATCCCACTATAGGTAACTCCCTAGATAGAGGTACACCTAAGCACAGTCTGAACTGACTCCAACGCAGTAGACCAGAAGGTAACAAGCGATGCGGGTCTTGTCCACAGATGTACAACACATCCTTTCTTAATCTAGCAGGGCAGGATTGCCTTGTTCGTGACCTGATCACTTGCCGGACCACCCATGTCGTATACGCCATTCTTTGCCCGTGCCATAGATTTTATGTTGGCAAAGCCAAGCGACATTTATGGACGCGGTTTAAAGAACATTTATATTCAGTGCGCACGGGCAAGGGCATACCACGACTCAATGAGCCCGTCAGAACTGCACATCAATCTAATACTAAGCTTTTACAATTTTTTGGCTTAGAAAGAGTTAACCCCACTACGGACGGCTCTGATAGGTTGAAACTCCTATTGAAACGTGAGACTCAGTGGATCTTGAAATTAGATGCCACAGGCCCATGCGGCCTGAACGAGCGAAACGATATGAATACATTATTGTAACTTATGTTTTGTTGTTGTTTACACTTACTTTGTATCTGTTTTGTCTTAACACATCACTTGATTTTGTATATAATGCACCTCCTACTTCCTCTGACGTTGCTCACAGCCAGACAAAGCTCAGAGTAGTCGAGAAACAATTGTAGCTGTAGAGAGCTCACCTGCGTAACATCTTCCCCCTCCCAGCTGAAGCCTTCGGTGTATGGATCAATAAACCCACTTTTCTGCTGACCGGTGAGTGCTGAATTCTTTCTTTCCACTACCTATTATGAATTGACTTATCCGTTCCTTGCACCCCGATCTTATGAGGTTTGCCTGCACTGGACATTGCTGTATATTTCCCAGTCCTCGGTCCATTACTTGTGTTGCCGTCAGCTGGTGCCGGCTGAGCTACTCTCACGCAACTGATAACTTTTAATATACTTTTAAAAGAAGACAAGTATTCCTTATGTGGAATTCCCCTTTAATCTTTGAACTGTACGATCTGCTTCCAGGCACCAGGATCTTCTCTAAATTGGATCTGGGGGCACGTATAATCTGTTTAGTTGCTATGGCCACTTCGGTTCTTCAGAATGTTCCTCCAGGCAAGACCTATGTCTCTACCCCGAACTCAAGAGGAAAATACTGAAGTTGGGTCAATTCCCTTTTTGTGTCTGGGCATTCCAGTATCCATAAGACCGAGTTATTTATTTCCCACCATTACTGGTGGTTGAGTCTTTTCAAGGACCTCAAAGACTAAGTAACCACCTGCACTTCCTGCACCCAAAATAAGGCTTTCTTCCTAAAACTATCTGGTCTACTTCAGCCTTTGCCCATTCCAAATCTAAATCGCCCAGGGGCACATAAAGCAATGAACTTTGTCACTGATGGTCTTTATCTCTTTTGTAGGCACCAATGTTATTTGGGTGGTCACAGATCTTTTTTTCCAAGATGTCTCATTTGGTGCCACTTCCTGGGTTGCCATCTGTTCCTCACCTCACCTCACCTTTCTCTTCCTCAAGCACATCTTCTGCCTGCATGGACTACCTCTTGAAATCATTTCTGACTGGTGATCCCAAGTTCTTGTGGGTGCTCTGTTCCCATCTTCAGATGAAATTAGATTTTTTCATTGGCTTACCATTCTCAATCAGGTCCACCATAGTACTTAGTGTTAAAAAAAAAAAAAAAAAAATACTCATATTCATGTATATAACTGACTGCCTTCTGCTCAACCAGTTCAGAGTGCCAAGTTGGGTAGTAGCAGACCCAGGCCCATACATCCGGACGTAGCAGAGTCTTCGAGGCCTCCCAAGATTGCTGAGTGTGATCAATAAAATACTTTAGCTTGTGTTCTTTGTCTTACTGTGGATCAGTCCCTTGACTTATTTAGACTGTTCTGACAATACTGGATAAGGATCACTGGTATGGTTTTCCTGAAAGGACAGTTACCCTTCCTTTGGGTTAAGCACTGCATTTTTGCAAGAGTCTCTCTAATAAGAAAATCTCTCTCTCTGTGTCTTTGTGTCTGTCTCTATCCACCATCCAGTACAGAAGACTAAGACCAAAGACCACTCACCAGGAACTAACTAGGCTTATATAGGGGTGACTGGCTCTAACCTCCTATTGGGGGGGCTGTGTAAGAAGAAAAGAATGTTAGTGGCTGAGAGCTGTGTGTGTGGTACCTGCAACGTTGATTGGTGGAAACTGTGAACATAAAACAGCATAGTGAACCATACCTTCAGCTGTGCTCTTACAAAACAGACAGTTAGGGGAAAGTGAGACGCCAAGTGGTGAAAGTGGTAATGGCAGCATCATCTCCTTTGTGTGACACCTGACAGAGTTACCTTTACCCAGGTGACATAAAACTCAGTAGACCACCCGTACTGGGACACTACAATAACATATAGATTCACAGAATTACACTGAGTTTAATGCTTATAAAGATATTTTTGTAAATGATTTATATCATCTTATTTCAGGCATCAATGAGCTACACGCCAACGATTAGCAGCATAACACCATTGTCTGGACGTCCAGGTATTTATGACAAGAAAATCGCCTTTAAATTGAGATTTTTCTCATGGTCAAGTGGTTAGACATTTTAAAAACTTTATCAAAACCTTGAAAACAAGGCTTGAATGTCATAAATGGTGAATTTTTATAACTTTTATAACAACAGAACAACTTTAAAGGGGGTTTCCATTGAAAGACACTCATTTTCTACCCAAAGGGGGGAACAGTGTGTGGGGAAACAATCATTGATCACCAGAGCAGGGATCCAGTGTCTCCAGTATCTAGTTTTAATGGAGTGTCAGACGTGTATATTGTTACTCTATTGAACTCTTTGGGTCAGAAGAAGATGGCTGAGTACAATGCATATCTGACCTCTATGACATTCAACGTTGAGAGACATAAGACCCCAATTTGTATGCAAAGCTGGGGTAGAATTGGTTGTACTCTCACCAATCACTCAACCCCTTTTTTTTTTTTTTTTTTTTTTAAAAACCCTTTAACTACAAATCATCTACTAAATCAATTTATCTTATTGAAACCTTCTTAGATTGTATTTGGTAATCAGTATAAAAAAAAAAATCACCCTGGGATCCCTGGGTCACATGTTAGGCATATTGGTGAGGCCCCACCCCCTTTGACACTTTTACGGCCTAAATAAAGGTGCATTTTATCAATAAAAAACACAGACACATGCAATAAAGGTGTGCTCTGAATATTTTTTTATTGATTTCCATCCAGCAGTGCAGAAAGCTATGTAGACAGTGAGAGGGTAACAGATTTGCTTTAAATGGGTTATCCTAACTGGATAACCCCATCAATGTAGAATAACAGAAGTGTGATAACCCAGGGCTGTAGGTGTTGTATGCTGGGGCAAGATAATGTGCTGCTTCTGCATCACTTGTCACAGGGATCAGAGTGGTAGAAAGCTCTCCCTAGGCACAGGCACATGAAAGCCTCTTAGGAGTTACTTTAGTTAAACTTTTATCAGGACTATATGGAGAGGCCCTGTTCAATATGCATGACACTTTGCTGTGGAGATTCTGACAACCTTGGCTACAGTTAATTTAGATATAGATAGAAGAATAAGTTAAACTCCCAGCTATAACTAATTTGTCAATGCTGGGTAGGTACACAGAGTGGCAAGCCGAGTAAATTGGGCACCAGTCTGAAACTACTGGACGAGGCGACCCCTAACATTAGTTGAGGAAGCTGAGCAAAAGACAGCGGGCCATGTTTGCGAGCAGCACTTCTCCAACCACTTATAGAAGTCCCTTTGTAGACTGGCAGAAAATAGTGAGCAATAATCCCCTCAGCATGGACAAGCCTAAGTCCCTCATCTGTAGTAGTCACTCCCTTGGAGCCTTAGCAGGCCATAGCCTGGCTTTCAGGAACTCTGAGAAAACTGGAACTTGGTAGACTCTTCTCTTTAGGCACTGGCAGAAAGGACAGGCCCTTTGTGGACCACCCTCGGGGGATTAAAGTGTCACTGTCATATTTTTTGGGGCAGAAATCAATAGGGATAATTTAAAGAAACTTTGTTATTGGGTTTATTAGGCAAATATGGCATTATCTGCATTCAGAAAGACTTTCCCCAGTCGGCAGCAGAGAACAGTGAACAAAGGATTACACAGTGGTAGCTGTGTGAAAGCAGGTATTCAGAGGTCAGAGAGGTCAGTGCTGACTTTAGAGGAGATAGCCTGGTAATGTAGCTGTAAATTAACTCTTTGTTGTCCTGTTTTGTTGCCTCATCACCCTCAACCCCTTCCCTCTCCATAAGAGAACCATGAAGACAGGGGGGAAAGATTCAAACTGCTTTTTTGTGATAAAAATGCATTTTTCGGCTAATAAACCCAATTACAAAGTTTCTTAAAATTGTCTGTACTACTACTACTAATAATAATAAAAATAATAATAATTAAACAACAGTAACACTTTAAGCTATCCTTCACTCTTCTCACACTGGAACTTAGCTCTGACTAGAAATCTGAACACCTGGCTCTCCCCCCCTCTACTTATAGACTGCTAGGTAGCTTCCCATCGGTGGAGAGCAGCCTGAGGCAACTCAACACAGGATTGGATTAGAGAATGAGGAGACTTGAGGCAGAGCTGTAAGAGGCCCAGAGGCAGGGAGGTGGCTAGCAAACTTTCTCTCAAGCATGTACAATCTGTCACATAGGCAATTAACCCTTTAAAATCCTTCAGCACGTGTTTACTAAAATGGAAAAGGTATACAGTGACATCTACTGACCAAATTACCATTACCACAGAACCTGCTAAGACTTGAAATAAAGATACATGTGTGCCACCCTACATGTACATACATTCAGCATCAGTGGACATGGGTTCTAGGACACTGCATAAGCAGCTTCTCTGGCTAGATTCCATTAAATAATTTTTTCTTATGATTGAGTAAGTAGTTTCTCAATGTCTATACATGATACTTGCTTCCCTTTTCAGGTTCTTTGATCACAATTAGAGGTACCATCTTCACTGATGCCTATGGCAGTAATGCTTTAAGTTCTAATGGAAGAGATATCAGAGTTGTAAGGTAAATCATTTACTGACTTATGCAAATAGACTGTTTTAAAGGGGTTGTCCAGCGGAATTTTATTTTCTTTCAAATCAACTGGTGTTAAAAAGTTATATAGATTTGTAATTTACTTCTATTTAAGAATCTCAAGTCTTTCTATACTTATAAGATGCTATATATCCTGCAGGAAATGTTGTTTTATTTACATTCAGAAACAGTGCTTACTGCTGACACCTCTGTCCATGTCAGGAACCGTCCAGAGCAGTAGCAAATCTCCATAGAAAACCACTACTGCTCTGCACAGTTCCTGTCTCGGACAGAGATGTCAACAGAGAGCACTGTGTCTGAATCTAAATAAAACAACATTTCCTGCAGGACATATAGTAGCTGATAAGTATGGGAAGACTTGAAATTTTTAAATAGATGTAAATTACAAATCTATGTAACTTTCTGACCAGTTGAATTGAAAGAAAAAAAATCACCCCTTTAAGTACCCCTTTAAGCTATGTTAATTCTGAGTTGGGCTCACACAGCGTTTTTTAACAGCAGTTAATTTTTTATTTTATTTTTTTGCAAAAAATTGGATGTATTTGTGTGCATCCATTTTTATCTGTTATCCAGTTACTTCCATTATAAAAGACTGATAAAAATGCAAAAGGTGGTTAGCCACGTTATTATCTACGCTTACAAAACGCATGTGTTTTGATCCATTTTTTTATCCTTTTTTTTTTTTTACAATGGAAGCCAGTGGTAAAAAGGAACAAAACGAATGCGTACAAATACATCTGTTTTTTGTAAAACCGGATGTAAAAAAAGGACTGCAAAAAACAGTGTAATCCAAATCACTCTTAAACCAAAGCAAATTTTCCCATAAGAAATCATTGTAATGCATACAATTGGTTCCACACCCCAAAAATAATGATTTTTTTTTTATTCTGGAGATCCCCATAATGCAGTACAACAGGCTAGAGTAGAGAGGCAGGGCTGCTGTCAGAGGTCTGTGTGGTCACATGACAGCAATAGAGAAGGGAATGTGTTTAGCTTGGACCAATCAGGAAGTGAGAATCACAGGGCTGTGCTCTAGGACAGTGACAGAAATATTTCTATACAGCAGTGTAAATGGCTGTGTGTAAGTGCAGGCATATTATAGCAGCAGTGTGTATAGCTGAGTGTAAGTGCAGGCACATCATAGCAACAGTGTGTATAGCTGAGTGTAAGTGCAGGCACATTATAGCAGCAGTGTGTATAGCTGAGTGTAAGTGCAGGCACATTATAGCAGCAGTGTGTATAGCTGAGTGTAAGTGCAGGCACATTATAGCAACAGTGTGTATAGCTGAGTGTAAGTGCAGGCGCATTATAGCAGCAGTGTGTATAGCTGAGTGTAAGTGCAGGCACATTATAAGCAGGAGTTATTGCACCCCCTCCCACCCAGTACAGGAAACTCTTAAACCAAAGCAATGCTCTTAAACCCAGTTACAATTTTGGGAGTGTGAGCTCTTCTTGCAAAAAGTTCTCAATCCAAGTTACTCTTAAAACGAGGTACCACCGTGTTTGAATCTAACCATAGACTCACTCAGTTTTGGCATTTTTCATAGGTATTTTCTATTACGTTTTACAGGGTTTATGCTGGAGGAATGCCATGTAACCTGCTCGCACCTAATTCTGATACATTGTAAGTCACAAGTAACACAATGTCCTGTAAGAACACAATCTGAATAAAAAATTAGAAACTATTAACATTTATTTACTACTGTCATTTATTGCATTTTGTTTTATTAGTTGTGTAGACTCTAGGGAGCACAATATGCACAAAAACTTTTTTTTGTTTCTATTCATAGGTATGGATTGAAGCTAGAGAGTGGTGATTATGGTTCCATGATCTGCTACAATACTGGGACATATGTCGGTAAGCTTAAACATTCACATTTGATTTCCATACGGTCTGATTTATTTATTTTATTTTTTTCAGATATTTTGTGCATTGTGGTGGGGCTCTTCCATCAATCTATGAATCTATAACTGGATTATCTAGCGCTACAAAAACATGGCCACTTTCTTCGAGAAACAGTACTACTTTTGTCTTCAGTTTGGGTGCAGGTTTTTCAACTTAGTTCCATTGACATGAATGGATCTTAATTTCAAACCACACCTGAACTGGAGACAGAGTGGTGCAGTCTCTGGAAGAAAGTGCCCACGTTTTGGTAGCATTGGATAAACCCTTTAAGCTTTAGGCTATGTTCCCACTATGCCTTTTTACAGCCGTTTTGCAGCTGCCTTTTTGGACTGCCGTTATTACTGTATGTTAAACTAAGATGAAGACACTTTGTTAGCGGAATCAAGACATTATCGGTTGAAGCATGTTAATCACAACTTTGCCCTTGTTAATGACATTTTTGATATATATATATATATATATATATATATATATATATATATATACTGTATATGTATATATTCTGCACTTTTTTATTGTACAAAGGGCAGGATTTTTGAAGAGTGGTGTATGCATACAAAGGTCTTAAATTAGGCCCCTCCCCCTTTTCCATGGCCAGATTCACTAAGAGGCGCACATCGGGCTGGCTGGGCATACGGCAGGCGTACACCAGGGAGAAGGGGCGAATCTGTGCCTCAGGCAAGACTTTCATAAATATCCCCCAAAGTGTTGCTAAAAAACTTTAACCCCTTAAGGACCCATGCCGTATGGGTACGTCATGGAATCCTGTCACTTAAGGACCCATGCCGCGCTGCGGAATCTGTTGGCGCTATACAAATAAATATTATTATTGTTACCTGTATGTCATGGAGTCTGGCGGTGCTTTGAAGTGAGCTACAGTAGGAGCTGAGCTCACTTCAAAGTACGTAGGGACTGGTTGCTATATGCAGCCAAGTGCTCATTGTTAATGACGGGCTGCCGCGACCGCGCCGCAGCTCACCATTGACCCCTGCAATGCCACAATCGCAACACTTACATCAGTGATAGGAGCTGTGCTCCTGACACTGACCAATCGGCACCCCCACAGTGTGACCGCAAGAGTTTTTATTGTTCTATCTGACTGTCGACGGTCTCTTACCTTTCTCCCAGCAGTCAGATCGACAATCAGTGTATAGAGTCTGCACAGGCGGGCTCTATGCAATGATTGCAGATCAGTGTATGTAATGTAATTAGAGATGAGCGAACCGGGTTCGGGTTCGAGTCCATCCGAACCCGAACGATCAGCATTCGATTAGCTGGGGCTGCTGAACTTGGATAAAGCACTAAGGTTGTCTGGTAAACATGAATACAGCCAATGACTATATCCATGTTTTTCACATAGCCTTAGGGCTTTATCCAAGTTCAGCAGCCATCACTAATCAAATGCCGAAAGTTCGGGTTTGGATGGACTCGAGCATGCTTGAGGTTCGCTCATCTGTAAATGTAATGTAAAAATGATAAAGTCCCCTAAGTGGACATAAAAAGTGTGATAAAAAAAAAAAAAAGTAAAAAAAAGAAAAAATGATATAGCCCCTCCTCCAATAAAAGTTTAAATCCCCTCTTTCCCATTTGATAATTAAAACATAAAAATAAATAAATAAACATACATATTACATACAGTAGCTTGCGTAATCATCCGATCTAATAAAATAAATCAATATTGTTCCTGCACGGTGAGCGACGTAAACTAAAAGCGGTAAAAAACCCACCAGGATTAATTATTTTTATTACATTTTATTTAATATAAATTGAAAAAAAATTAATCAGTTATGTCTCATCTACACAAATATGGTACTTATAAAAACTAGAGCTCATTGCACAAAAAATGACACCCCATACAGCCGCATAGGTGAAAAAATAGAAGCGCTATAAGGCTAGGTTCACACTACGTATATGTCCAGCCGCATATTTTTCGCGGCCGGACATATACGTATGAAACTCCGGCCGGGACTTTACGCAAGTTGCGGCCGGATACGTACGGACCGTGAACTTACGCCCGTAGAGTACTTACGCTTCCCTAGCGCTCTTCGTACATACTACGTACGTAGTGTGAACTGTGCGCCCGTAGATCGTATACTTTCCATTGTACGCAAACTACGTAAGTTTCCGGCCGCTTATTCACAGAACGCGCTACGGCCGGAAACTTACGTAGTGTGAACCTAGCCTAAGAGTAAAAAAAAGGCTATTGTAATCACACCTATTTGCAAAAACATTTTTTTTTATTGGTAATAAAAATAGTATAACGTTAGAAAAGCTGTATAAAATGCATATAGTTGTATTCAGACTGACCTATAGAATAAAGATAAAATGTCAGTTTTACTGTGAAGTGCATTACATAAAAAGCGAACAACACACACACACTTTGCAGAATTGTATTTTTTTTCCCCAATTTCACCCCATAAATAATATTTTGGAGGTTCCTTCATACATGTTATGGTAGATCAAAGGGCGCCTTTACAAAGTACACCTGTTCCTGAAAAAAAACAAGCCCTTACATGGCCCAGTAGCTGGAAAAATAAGAGAGGCATAGCTATAACTAAAGAAAACGCTAAATTGAAAATTGTCCTGCTCCTTAAGGCCATTAAGGGGTTGAGTGGTATCTGCTTTTCTTTACAGTCTCTTTATAAAGCGGATATACTGGGAAAATATACTAGGATACTTTCTAGTTAGATAGTTTCGCCGGGATGTACCAACATGTACCTTGTTAATTCTATTGCTTATTTCCCATAGGACATCTCAATATCAGTTTCATCTTGGAAAGTGTTTATGGAAGGTAAGTAGATGTAAAATAACATGACTAGAAAGGAAAATGGTATTAATAACAACATGGCGGCTTCACATGCCGTGCCCGCAGCTCTATTCATAATACAGAAGCTGGGGGCCCGATAAGGGGGGTCTCTCTGTGCCCATGGTGAGTGGCGGGACCGGCCTTGGGACCTCTGACATCATTCACCCCCCCCCCCCCCCCAAGTTGTGATGACGCCGCAACTCGGGGAAAAATGCCTGTCCTGGCTGATGGACAGGTTGCTCAGCCGATCAGTGACTGGAGCAGCATCATGCACCAGTCACTGACTGGCTGAGCAGCTAGTCCATCAGTCAGGTGGTGTGCAGTGCCAGAGATCCCTGAGCCCGGCGGGGGTCCCAAGGCCGGTCCTGACACTCACCGTGGGCACGGGGAGAGGTAAGTTCGTACTCGTTATCAAATTCTCCCCTGCAAGATTTTATAAATGGCCAAACTTCTCCTTTAAATACTAATAAGGTGTGATTGGACGCTAGTCTGTAAAGGTGGTCAATGGCCAGGCCAAATTGGTCCCTGGGTTGTCCAACCCTCCCTAGGAAAGTATTCTTATAAATAATAAATAAACTGAGCTTACCAGAACTACTCCGAGAGAGACTCTATAATACACCAATCTGCGCGTCTGTGTTTCTCTCTGTGTTTCACCAAGGGGAACTCTGATTAGGTTCTCACAGGCAACTGAGTCTAGGCTTGTGGTCAAGAAGCCTACCTAAGAATTGTTTGTTCTCATAACCCCCACCAATCAGCTACATATTAGAGATGAGCGAACCGGGTTTGGGTTCGAGTCGATCCGAACCCGAACGTTAAGCATTTGATTAGCGGTGGCTGCTGAAGTTGGATAAAGCTCTAAGGTTGTCTGGAAAACATGGATACAGCCAATGACTATATCCATGATTTCCACATAGCCTTAGGGCTTTATCCAACTTCAGCAGCCACCGCTAATCAAATGCCGAAAGTTCGGGTTCGGATCGACTCGAGCATGCTCCAGGTTCGCTCATCTCTATTACTTATCCCTTAACCAGTGAGTCCACTCTGAAGGGGCATTATGAAAACCAATGCTAAGAAAAAGTGGAGCAGTTACCCATAGCAACCAATCAGAATCTAATATAAATATATTAATTATATTATATATATTAATTATATATATATATATTTTTTTTTTCAATGAAAGCTACAATCTGATTGGTTGCCTTGGCCTCATCCTGTATTATTAGGTTCAGATACTAGTTACACTTCATGCAAACAGATTACATGATGCCAAATAATGTCACATATGACTATGATTTCTTCTTCTGTTCTAGGAGTTTTCCAGACTTGGCCACATATTTTGTGTCTTCCCTGAATAAACTTGCCATGTACCAGACGTATGCAGGTAACACAAATCCTGTTATATCACATTGGGCCCTGTCTACATCTCTTTTATCATTATATATACATGCAGGCACATACAGCAGAGAAATATTCTGTTATTTGATGGGAAAAAAATATATGTACTGGTGTATGATTTAATGTACTGGTGTTTTGATTTTCTGCCACAGTAAACAATTCGAATTTGGCAAGTGTGGCTTGAAAATATGCAACTTTTTTGCGGGGCACATTGACAAAAGTGCATCCATTTTGATCCATTTTCCATTGACTTGTATTATAAAAATAAAAATAAAAACACATGGTTTTTTTTACCGTACACATAAATGTGTCCACCGTATTTTTGTGTACATAATAAAAATGGATGCATTTTGATCAACTTTTTTTTTTTTCACAATGAAAGCCATTAAAAAAAACAGGTGCACACAAATTTTACACATAAAAAATAAAATTACTACCCCCCCCCCCCCATTTTTTTTCCTAAGTTGGACCTCACAAACGCAAAGTCGGGGGCTCAAGAAAACATATGGGCTAAAAATTTATCACAGTTTATAAAATATACACCGGTATATAAACTGCCCGTAGCTACCAATCACAGCTCAGTTTTCTTGTAAATCAAAGCTGAGCTGTGATTGGTGGCTATGCGCAGTTTATACCGGTGTGTATTTTACGCCCTTTGATAAATCTGGGCCCATGGTTTTAAAATAAAATACAAGTGTTTTTTGAGCTCTCCGATTTATTGCAATAGAAGAAACCGATGCTGCTTAGGGCTTAGGGCATATTCACAAGGCAAAAACATGTGTAGCTTTTGTCGCAGACACTGATTTCCACAATGACAGCAATGTCACTTCTTGTCCATGCGGTTCAGCACTGAAGTCAGTGAAGGCTTTCGGTAAAGTGCCCCCTGCCACCCCCCATTCCCGAGCTAAGAGTCTCAGCAACTCAGGTACAGATTATGTCCTTGTACACAGGCCCTTACAGACAGAACCTTACCAAACTGATAGAAAAAACACATGAATAAACTTTTTTTCCCCAAGGCTCCCATTGACATTAAAGGGGTTGTCCAGCGAAAATATTTTTCTTTCAACTTAACTGGTGTCAGAAAGTTATATAGATTTGTAATTTACTTCTATTTAAAAATCTACAGTCTTCTAGTATTTCTTCTAGCTATATGTCCTGCAGGAAATGTTTTATTTTCAGTCTGACACAGTGCTCTCTGCTGACATCTCTGGCCGAGACAGGACAGGAGAGTATGTCAGACTGAAAATAAAACAACACTTCCTGCAGGACATATGGTAGCTAATAAGTATATAATGACTAGATATTTTTTTTAATAAAAGTAAATGATAAATCTATATAACTTTCTGACACCAGTTGATTTAAAAGAAAAAGATTTTCGCTGGATAACCCCTTTAATACAAAAGATCACTTCAAGCATTTCCAGTGCTAATGTCAAACACATACCAAAAAGATTCTTGCAATCTGATGGCGGTCTATTCATGCCTGGTATACTGTGGTTTCTTTTCTAGAGATTACAGGGATTTTCCCCTCTTCTGGCAGTATACAAGGAGGCACAATAGTCACAATATCTGGACAGTACTTTGATCAGACAGACGCTCCAGCCAAAGTCCTTATAGGAGGTAAGTGAATTTAGTCTCATTGTTATAACTGGATTATTATGATGTTTTGGAGACAGGTGGACATGGACACGACCGCAGCATCTATAGGGCTCCAGACAGAGAATTCTCCCTCTACAGAGGGAGAATTTTCTGTCCGCCGTCCATCGGGGCTCTGCGAAGTGATTGATTGTAGCCTCAGGCTTCCGGTTTCCTGGCTAAAGAGGCCGGCGGGGGGACGGAGGGAGGGAAGGCAGGGCGCTCAGCCGTGAGCTCTGCCCCCTCCCTTCTCTCCCCTGCCGCTGTTACAAGATTGTAACAGTGGCAGGGGACAGAGGGGAGGGGGCAGAGACAGAGACATCAGCTTATGGGATCATTATGATCCCATAAGCTGATGTCCTAAAACGACCTGGGCATTGAGGAATCAGTGACCCCCGGTCGTGGCAGGGTTAAAATCGATTTGGCAGATTTGTCCATTAAAGGATATGTCTACTAAAAAAAAAATCCCCCATTTTGTGTCTCCAGCTCCTGTAATGACCAGCACCCTGCCTATTCTTCTCCTGCAGTAGTTAGCATTTCCATCTGTCTCCTACTTCTTCGTATTGTACTCCATGATGTGAGTAACAGATGAAAGTGTGTTATAAATGCAGAGTCAGACTATGTTCACACAATGTTTTTCTATGGTCGTTATTTGAGACTCAAAAAACCAGTCGTTTTGAGTAGCAAATAACGGCCGTGGTTTAGCATGTTTCAGTGGCCGTCATTGCAATTATTATTGTTGTGCAAGCGGACTGATGGCCCTTTAAGGGGTGTCTTTAATTAAAAAGTCTATTGACTTTAATACAAAGGAGGGTAAAAAGAGTGGAGAATTTAACGTACTGTTTATGAACGTCTCAAAATAATAGCCGCTGCTTGCGCAATAGCGGCTGAAAATTAACAACACAAACAATTAATTTGACAACGGACGTTTTCTAATACATTGTGTGATCCAGCGGCCATTGTTTCCATAGACTTCCAGGTTAATCATTGAAGAATAAAAACAACGGTCATTATTTTAAATTCAAATGGTGGCTGTGGCCTGTGGACATGGCCTCAGACTTCACAAGGTTGTTTGTAGTCTGTAACCATGGAGATTTATAAACCTGTATAGGAGAGGCAGACACAAAACATTTGAAAAATGTTTTCATTTTTTTTAGTACCTATTTTTTTCTTTATTCCTGATGTATGTGCTGAAGGGATTTTGCTTTGCTCATGTTATATGTCATTGTGTTACAGGTCAGCAATGCCAAATTCTTGCGTTAACAGATAAAACAATAACTTGTAGGAGTGCACCACAGCTGTCTGTCCTGCCACCTTTTTTTCCAGGTATATACAACATATATATATATATATATATATATATATATATATATATATATATATATGTATATATATATATATATATATATATATATATATATATATATATATATAAAATTATTATTATTATTATTATTATTATTTTATTGTTTTCATATTCCAACATTATCAGGATTTGGATTATGAAATAATATTTTATGTTATTAGATGGAAATACAAACTGCATTATAGCTGTACATTTACCCCATCCATGAGATGGAATAGAGAATAAAAAACTGACTAGTGGGTTTAAATACATTTTTGCAATGTACTCTTAAATGCATGCACTTTATGAAACACCCCAGTTGTTCTGTGAAAATGGTGAACAGTAACTGAATGGACTATTTGTGTCATCAAAATATTATTAGGCTATGTTTACACAACATATTTGAAAATTAATCACGGCCGTTGTTGCAATTTGCAACAACGGGCGCGATTGATTCAACTAATACTTTCAATGGAAAATGAACGGGATCCCAGCTGGAGTGTATACACATAGCATACGCTCTGGCCGGGATCCCTAGCGGCCGCAGCGAAAACTGACATGTCAGTTTTGTGCGGACGCTATTCATTGAATAACGGCCTCAGAAGCGTGACAGGTTACGCAATGGAGAGTGCGGCTCAATGGTTAAATGGGATGTGGGCGCACACAGATGCGCCTGCATCCCAATTAAATAGAATTGAAGTTTACCCTGCAGTACCGGATGGGATAAACTTCACTGACACCAGCAGTTCTGTGACGCGGACGGATCACAGAATGGTCAGTGTCTTACCTAGTGTGACCCCGGCCTTAAAGTGACACTCCAGAGAATAACAAGAAAACTATAACTTTGTAATATAACTTTACAAAAATAAATGTATGACTATTTTAATAAATGCTGTTGAGTGACAGCAGTAAGGGGTACCATGGGTCCCTCTGCTGCCACCAATGGTTGTATCTGAAATGGCAAGGCTGCCTAAGTTCCCACATCCCACTTGATAAAGGGGTATTCCAGTCAAACATAGCTTTTCATATGTTTCTGCCCATGTTGAGACTAACTATTCATTCTATACTTGTTATTATATATTCAGTCTACTTCCCTCAGTTCTGAGCTGCTGCTTTCTGCCGAAGACACAAGAAGACTGTGTGCGAGCTTTTCTCTTGTCTCCCCCTCTGATGGTTGATGTAAACAAGTCCCTATCTGCAACTTTGTAGTAACTCTGTAATGCCAGGAGCATTAATCACAGCGAGTTTATCAGCAACTTGAGATCAGATTAACCTTCCGAGCATTAAAAAGAAGCTACAAAGTTTCAGATAAAGCCTGCCAGGGACTTGCTTACATCTGCTGTCTTGGACGGGAACGGGGACGGGGGGACGGGGGGGTTTGAAGTGAAAAGCTCACGCACAGTTTTTTGTGTCTTCAGCAGAAAGCAGCAGCTCTGAACTAGGGGAAGAAGACTGTATCTATAATAATAAGTATGGAATGAATTGTAAGTCTCACCATAAGCAGCAACATATGAGAAGTTATGTTTGAGCGGAATACCCCTTTACCTGTGTTAATAGAATATATCAATATGGATATTCTAAACTGGGCAACCTCTTTTGATCTTATACTTTTATTTTTAGGAGGTCGGGGAATCAAGTTAGAGCGATGGAACGTCAGTATATCACAAAATGATTTAGTAAAATTAAATGAAAGCTCCACAGGCTATTCCGGTGCTTCTTGGTATGATGTTGCATCCGTATCTTGGCCCTCGGAGAGCAATGACTTTGTTGCTCGGTTCAGTGGATTCTTTGTGCCTCCAGATACAGATTATTACAGCTTCTATATAAAAGGAAATGGTTATTATGCTCTGTACTTCAGTGAATCGGGTGATCCTGCAGGAAAGGTAATCTGAAAAATTAATATGGCCATATTTGTCATTACAAAACCCTTTAACCCTTTCAAGACTGAGCTGATTTTTGCATCAGAACACAAAAGCCTATTTGACAAATATTACATGTGTCATCTTTTGTGGTAATAATTCTAGGATGGATTTACTTATCCAAGAGAGATCATTTTTTTGTACTGTCAGGATAAGTGGCCATCTATCCCTCACGGTGTTGTCTAAGCGTATCCTCTGTTCACAAGATGTTCCTAATGGTGGAGATAGGCTTTCCTTTAGGACACACCAGGTAGTTACTTCTTGAGACAAACAGAACATGTGGCTGCTGGTTCAGGCAGACCAGATGGCAAGAGTGGTAGCCCCCGAGTTGCCAAACAGACAGTACAGGCAAATATTTAGACACAGGACACACCAGATGCAGGTGACGGATACAGATGTCAGATGATGGAGACAAAGACAGAGGTGCAGGTCACATGGTGCAACCCATACAGTGCAAGTCACACCAAGCAGGTAACTTGGTGCAGGAATGGGTAACTGGTACAAACACAAGTCAGGTTCACACACTATAGGCACACGAGAATATGGGAACCAACTGGGGGTGCAGGACCAGACAACAGAAACACTAGGACACTAGTGATGAGCGAATACTGTTCCATCGAATAGATATTCGATCGAAACGAATATTATCGACTAGTTCGCCGAATATTTGATAAATATTCGATGAGCGTTCAAATCCCCCTTCCCTGTTTTTTAGCCAATCAACATGCAGGGAGGGTGCCACAGCCCCTTGGTGTAGGTAGCATCGTGAGAAACGAGAATAACAGTGATTGGATGGCATAGTCACATGACCCAATAACATATATATATACGTGTGTTCATCCAGTGCTACGTGCTGCTACATCATACATAAATACAAAGGTTAGTGCAAGCACCCTGCTCACCAAGTGCTTTGTGCTGCTGATACATGCTAGAGTGCTAGAGCTAAAGAAAAAGTAGTATGTGTGTTCATCCAGTGCTACGTGCTGCTACATCATACATAAATACACAGGGTGATACAAGCAGGCTGCTGTGCTACTATAAGCCACTCTGTTTACCAAGTGCTACGTGCCACATAATACAGCCGTCCAGCTTTACCTATAAAATATTAATACACCCTTTAATAACCAGGTAATTAACCTGTATAACATAGACTTGTGACTTTATTTCCAACTATTTTGGGATGTTAGATGCTTCCCCTGCTGTCCCAGTTTCATTCCAGTGGTGTTGGCATCATTTCCTGAGGTGTCATTGTGGACTTGGTGAACCTCCAAGTGGTCGAATAGATGTTTTTCAATAAACGAATACTTGTTCCCATAGACTTTAATGGGATCAAATAGTCAAATATCAGGGAGATATTCGAACGAATATCGAATATTTGAATATTTCATTATTTGCTCATCACTATAGGACACGGGGACACCACAGTGGGAATGCAGAACGGAAAAGACCTTAACAGAGCCTAACTTGGAATTTATTTTATCTTATTTTCCTCTATTTCCATCTCACAGGTACAGATTGTATATAACTTCTACACAAGTAGTTCATTTTACTTCTGGTTAAGTTCAAAGACCTTTTACCTCCAAGCAGGCAAGCCGTAAGTCACATTATGTAATCATATTGGCAAAGAACAAAAACAAAAATAGTTGATTTCCAATGCAAGCATTTTTTATTATTATGTTTTAATGAAATGAGCTTAAATACATTTACAAAATTGTTGGCCGCAATGCAGAAATTTAGCTTTAGGCATGACTATAATATGCCCTGGTGCTACCAGACAGAGTTCAGTAATCGAAAAAGCAACTGGTCCGCAGCATTATAGTAATATAGATACACTGTAAGGGATGTGACAACAAATCTGAAGACCATTTCTAATATTATAATAATTTTGTGCAGCTCTGGACTATAATATACGATGTTTCAAATAAGTAACTATATGTATGTACAAAGTAACCTGAATTTATAGGTACATTAATTCTATAAATGGTGCACATCGGTGGACACACCCCTTATAGTGAATGTGCCACTTGGTACATTGCTATAGGCTTTTTATATTAACAGTCCGGCACAGGGATGATGGTGGTGCTGTTCTTTTTTTGTACCACCTCTCGGTTCCTGCCCATGGCGCCGGTCTATTTCCGAGCAACGGCCTGGCATGAAGCACTGGGCCCGCCCGCCCCCCAGTGAGACAAAAACCTCTCCCCTCTGTGAGGCAGCTCCATTACAATAATTGGAGCCACGTCACAGGGGGAGGGGAGATCATCATAGATAGTGTCATAGTGTCGACTAGTAATAGTGTCATGGAAAAGATCATCAGGTGACAGAGTTACAGTAGTCTTATAGAGTTCCATCAGTGGGAGTCTCAGCGGTTTGATTCCTTCCTATTACAACTATTAACATATCTCTATGACACATTAGAAGTTGTCTGAAAGGTTAGATATGGCGAATGGCGATCTAGGAAAATGCCTTTCTTTTATTTATTTCCAGGTGTTACTTTGAAGCATATATCCAAAATACTTATCATTCATCAGCATCGCTTGATGTTGGTGTATACAGTCAGAAGAGTTCATACACAGAACAGCAGACACGTGATGCAGTGAATGACGTACAGTATATACAGTCACAGAGTGCGAACAACCTAGAAACACAGGTATGTAGTATATAGTATTCTGTATTACAGATGTTTCCTCCTCTTGTATTTGGTATCATATACTGTACATTATAGGATACAGTTTCAATGAAGTTTTGTTGGTTCTAATGAAACATCATTATTTTTCCCCCTAAGGTTATAACTCTACAGAACTGGAACACAACCCAACAAGCAGTAGCTGAGGTTCAGCAAATTAATGTCACCACAGACTGTATTCCTCCATGTCCTGCCATGTCTTATAGGCTGATCTATGGCACTGAAAAAACAGGTGGTTTTGTATAAGATGACTGTAAAATTACATTCCAGGCATCAATATCTATCTATCTATCTATCTATCTATCTATCTATCTATCTATCTATCTACCTATCTATCTTCTATCTATCTATCTATCTATCTATCTATCTATCTATCTATCTCCTATCTATCTATCTATCTATCTATCTATCTATCTATCTATCTATCTCTCCATCTCCTATCTATCTCCTATCTATCTATCTATCTATCTATCTATCTATCTATCTATCTAACTATCTTCTATCTATCTATCTATCTATCTATCTATCTATCTATCTATCTATCTATCTCCCCATCTGCTATCTATCTCCTATCTATCTATCTGTCTGTCTGTCCGTCCGTCCGTCCGTCCGTCCGTCTGTCTATCTATCTATCTATCTATCTATCTATCTATCTATCTATCTATCTATCTATCTATCTCATTATTGCAACACTTTGTAGCACAGCAAATTATCTATGTTTTCCATTGGTAGGTCCACTGTCTGCTGATGCGACCGCTCTAGAAATTCAAGCAGCAATAAATAATTTATGGTCTATACAGCCAGATACAGTCACTGTTCAACAGGTATCTTCAGATATAGGAAATACCTATAAGGTGACATTCAATTCACAAAGAGGTAAGTAAAGACAGACAACAATGTAAACAAGAAAGGTTTAATGAGATATTCTTATCAACAATAAACCAATGGATGATGCTCCCCAAACTGTTCTGCAGCAACCTCAATAATCAGACAATATCCTGTATTTTGTATTATATTGTACTCTTTTCATTGGTGCACACAGTAACATGTGTTTTATCTGTTAAAGGGGTATTCCACAAAAAAAAAAAAAAAAAAAAATTATATATATATATATATATATATATATATATATATATATATATATATATAATGTTGCTGCCTGTGGTGAGACTAACAATTTATTTTGATACTTGTCAGTATTTATTCAGTTTCTTCCCCCCTAGTTCTGAGCTGCTACTTTCTGCTGAATACACAATAATCTGTGTGTGAGCTTTTCTCTCTGTCTCTCCCTCCTCCTCTTCCTCCCTCCCCTCTGAGACAGCTGATGTAAACA
Source organism: Dendropsophus ebraccatus (assembly GCF_027789765.1). NCBI lineage: Eukaryota > Metazoa > Chordata > Amphibia > Anura > Hylidae > Dendropsophus > Dendropsophus ebraccatus. Next base: position 27,579,793 of record NC_091455.1, on the reverse strand, counting down.
ACTCCCTGACTGGCTTCATCTGCAACATTGTAGCTTCTTTGTAATGCTGGGGGGATTAATCACAGTGAGTTCATCAGCAACTTGACCTCATAATAATTTTACCAGCATTACAAAGAAGCTACAAAGTTGCACATTTTGCTTTATATAGGAAATAATACATATTATACTTACCTTTCCACACTCCCTGGTGCCCTTTATAACTGTTCCTTCTTTTGAAGCTTCTAAATCCACCTGTGCAGTGACAGGCCACTCAGCCAATCCCTGACTGAGATGGGACAGTGTCATGGCCAGCGATTGGCTAATTGGGCTGTTACTTCACAGATTGCTTCAGCTGTGGCTGGGGTGAGCTTGGGGACATGTGAAAGGGCAGCAGGACAATGGGAGAGCCTGGGCAGGTAAGTATAATCTTCAGCCTAGTAGGGTTGGAGGGCCCTTGTGGCACAGATCATTAGGTGTAGGGTGCATCTGGGAACAGTGGTGCAAATCCTTAGGTGTATGGTGGCACAGATCATTAGGGACATAGTGGCATAGATGATTAAAGTATGGAGGTAGAATTCTTGTGGGGCAGTGGCATAGGTCATTAGGTGCATAGTGGCACAGATCATTAGGACATGGTGTTGCAATTCATTAGGGGCACAGTCAGATTTTTTGGTGTATTGTGGTAAAGTGAATTGGGGTATGGTGGCACAAATCATCAGGACACAGTGACACAGATCATTAGGGTCATTGTGGTACAGATCATTAGGGCATGGTGGTACGATTCATTAGCGGTAGTGACAAAGCCTATTAGAAAAGGGTGGCATAGTTCAGCAGGGGCCAATGGTAAAGTGGCATCATTAAATTACTTAAGGGAGAACAGTGACTATGCTATACTCACGTGTTTTATCTTCACTGGATCTAATGTTGCCTCTCCTATGCTCCGCTCAACTTTTTCTCTTTTCTTTTTTTTTTTTTTTACTTCTCCGTAATGACGATGTGCCTGTATACTCTGCAACCAATGACTTGCTTATGGGCCTTGTGCCATCTAGTGCTGTGGCCAGTGATAGGCTGCAGAGTACATGGACACTTCTATTCTGCAGGGAAGAAAACAAAGGTCAAAGGTGGTGGAGAGGTCTAGAGTGGCATCATTGCACACAGTGGAAATAAAAGAGGGGCTGAGTCCCCTTTGTTCACACTGTGGTAATGCACAATTAATCCCGGGTTAAAGCGTAACTATAAAATATTTTGACGTTTTAGTTAGCTTAGGGCATGATAGCAATTTTTGCAATATACATTATTAACCTAAAATGAACAATTTTTTTTAAATACATAAGGCTGATTATCCCCTTACAGCTCTGTCTGGTTCTGACTTATTTCTGCATTTCTGCTGGACACGCCCCCTCCCTGCAGATCCGTACTTAGTGTACAGACTCTGACAGCAGCATCAGATAACAGCCCTGACATAGAGAGAAACATAAACAAAACCTCCTCCCCCACCTCCTAGCAGCACGTTCTCCACCCTCCCCTCACAGAGATCACATAGCAGAGCTGAGGGTGTTGTGTGTGAGGAGCAGCGCAGGGGAAGAGCTGGATGGAGGGACAAGTACTCAGTGCTTCAACAGGGAGGGACATGCCACCATGACTCCAATGCACTGCATGAGGGAGAGTGGGTGAGTCACTGAGGGGAGGACTACAAGTCCCAGCACAACACAGCTGTAGTCCTTCCATAGTACATATAACATTCACTATCAGATGTCTGCAGCAGGAGCCCCCACCTCCATGGCTGACATTATCCTACAGTGTTATGAGAGCAGATGACTGTATCTAATCCCACTGTGTGTGATACCATCTGCTGGGGCTCTGTATCTAATCTTACATTGTGATACTGTATGATGGGGCTCTATCTGATGCCACTGTGTGTGATACATCTGCTGAGGTGCTGGTCAGTGAATGGAGGGATTCAGCCAGGGAGATGAGGGATAGGCCACGCCCACTTTCTCTCAGCCAGAAGAAAAATTCATTTATTCTTCTGAGCCAAACAACTGGGGATATCTCAACGAGCGTACATGCTATCAACGCAGTTTAGGGCTCTTTTTAAAGGGTAACACATGGGCTTTTTATTTGAGGAATTTCATTTTTTGGTTACTGAAATTATAGTTACGCTTTAATGTATTATGATATCCTGGTACATTGTAGTGCCATTAAGGAAGAGGGGGGGGGGGCAGAGAGCGCTCACAATGCGAGACCCAACTGTACCTTGCTGCTCAGTGCCGATCGAATTGTGCTGGCAAATACCCATTTAAATACTGCTGTCAAAACTGAAAGCAGAACTTAATTGGCTTGTAGAAGCCATCCCTGGTGGTCTATTGGCAGGATCACATCGAAGCAAACTGATTCATCAAACTTACAGCTTGGGTCCTCTGGCTCGGCGATTGTTTCAGGCTGTAAGCAGCACCCTGAAACAATTGAGGGAAGAAAACATCAATACAGTACATAGAAACTGGTATATCATGGTATTGCTCCAAGGTTTTTTTGAGAAACAAAAAATCCATGCCATAAAAAAGTTTAAATTACCCCCCCTTTCCCATTTTATGAACCAAAATAAAAAAATAAGCATATTTTTTGTTGTTGCCGCATGACGAATCACCCAAACTAATAAATTATTACATTCCTAAAAAACTGTAAACAGCATATATCCATTTTAGGTGATTTCCAACTACTTTCCTATGAAATATTGGATAGAGGCAACATTACCGTGGATATTAAAGAGATAATTAAAGGTGTTTCTGACATGAAGACCTTCACTTTAATGTGGGATAATGTGAACTCTCCAGCTCTGCCAACAAATGCATCTTCTATAGAGGTCAGTTACAAAACAGTTGTGATTGGAAACAGAGAACAGGCTAGGGAGTATGTTAACTTTTGGTAATTTGTCCGTAGAGTAGATCGCGGGTCTTCTTTTGTAACGAAAAGTCAAAGAGGAGTTGTGGCTTATGTTTTGTACCGCATTCTGGCACGCCTCATCACTTCTTCCTCCTCCCTCTTCTTTATGAATAATCTTTACAGCCTGGCTTCATGCTCACTCACGCTGTCAGCCTGTGTCTCTGAGTGTTTATCGCAGACGTATTTTTTTTCATACAATGAGAAAAAACAGCTATATTTCATTTCCATCTAGGGATTCTAACCCTGGAAAAAAAACATTAAAGTTTTTCAGACAGATTACTTGCCCCTAGGCCACAGGCCGTACACAATTAGATTTGGGGATTTTACTATATTTGGTTGCAGATGAGAACTCTGCTTTATGTCTGAAAGAAACACTCAGAGACACAAGGTAACAATGTGAGTGTGCAAGAGGGCAGAAAGCAGAGATTATTCATGAAGAAGAGGGAGGAGGAAGCAGTGGTGAAGTGTGCCAGAGTGCGGCACAAATGCTGAGCCACAGCTCCTCTTTGACTCTAAAGGCCCTATTCCACCAACAGATCTGACGACAGATTATCTGCCAAAGATTTAAAGCCAAACCCAGGAACAGACTATAAACTGAGAACAGGTCATAAAGGAAAGACTGGATTCCTTCTCTTTTCAAATCCACTCCTGGGTTTGGCTTCAAATCTTTGGCAGATAATCTGTCATCAGATCTGTTGGTGGAATAGGGCCTTTACAGTAGGAGATGTGAGACTGTACATAATCTACTGCACAGACAAATTACCAAAAGGTAACATGCTCACTAGGGGACTGCCAGCTACAGCACACTATCAGCTCCTCAGGTAGGGCTTGGGTGCTGACAGATTTCCTTTAAGAGGGTGGAGTATATGTGTGCCTAGTGTATTACTATGGCTATAGCTATTTCATTCAAAAGACATGTGCTGTGGCGCTACCACAAGTATAAAGTTTAGTATATGCTAAAAGATCCATGTGTATACACATGACATAGGTCTGTGCCTATGGGTAGCCTTTTAAAAAGATGCTGTAAGACTTATTTGGGATCACACTTGACACTGGATCCAAAGCTTAAACTTAGGACTGCTCTGCTGGATCTGGGATACTAATTTGTCGATTCTACTTTTGATCTGTTTAGTACATTATTACACTATTTAAGCGCTGCGGAATCTGTTGACGCTATACAAATATATAATAATAATAATAATAATAATAATAATAATAATAATTATTATTATTATTATTATTATTATTATTATTATTATTATTATATAAATGTGAGGTAATTGTAAGGGTAAGGGTAAGATACATTCAGATGAATAACAACAATCTTAAATTATTCTGTTACAAGTTTTGTTACTCAACTATGAAATGTGTTCCTTCTAGGTGAGGAATGCCGTGTTACAAATGCTAAGTGCACAGTGTCCGGACGCAGTAGCTAAACAGAAGGAAAGTGCATCTGTGAAGTATTTCAGGAACTATGAAACAGATTACGCTTCGGTATGAAGAGATACATTTTATATCATTTCGTACAGTATGAATTATGGAGTTTAGTTCCCCCACTATGTCCCATATTGTTTAATTACTTCCCAGTCTAAGAGGATGAAGTCATGTTCTGGCACACAGAAAGGAGCCCCAGGTAGGAAGCCCTTCTAGGAAATGTGCATGCCTTAATATCAGGGGATTCCAGGAGTCATGACATTTATATTTCTTGTGATTTCAGTGATACCCTTCGGGGGTAAGCCCTTATGTTATGTTAAGCTCTCTTATGTTAAGCCCTGCCCCCTTTTCCACGGCAGGATTCACTAAGAGGCGTATGCCTCTTAGAGACTCTGGCTGGCAGGGCACCCAAATCGATGCCCGGCATACCAAATCTACACCTGCTTCCAGCAGGTGTATATTTGCTCCATGATTTGCGCCTTCGAGCAGGCATAAATCATGATAAATGAGGTGCCGGAGTAGGCCATGCCTCCTCCCCGCCTCAACACGCCCCCGCAAGCTCCGCCAGCCCCCCCTTCCCATGTGTATTTTTTTTTTATTATTATTATTTTAATTAATGTCATAAATGTAAATGTAGAGGAACTTTTTTCTTTTCAATGCTGTTGAACATGTTATAATTTTTTTTTTTGTTTTTACATAGGGGACTTGAACATGTATGTGTGTATATATATATGTATATATTAGGGATGGTCCGAACCTGCCAAGGTTTTCTACAATATGTGCACAGACATTTTTCCTTGGAATGTAGCTTAAAACTTATTGAAAATGGGCTTAAAGGGGTACTCCAGTAAAATTATATACAACTGGTGTGAAAAAGTTATACAGACTTGTGAATTATTTCTATTTAAAAATCTCAAGCCTTCCAGTACTTATCAGCTGCTGTAAGTCCTACAGTAAGTGGTGTATTCTTTCCAGTTTGACACAGTGCTCTCTGCTGCCACCTCTGACCCTGACAGGAACTGTCAAAAGCATAGGAGGTTTTTTATGGGGATTTGCTCTGTACAGTTCCTGCCACGAACAGTGGTGGCAGCAGAAAGAACCAGGTGGAGAAAACTCCACTTCCTGTAGAACGTACAGCAGGTGATACATATTGGAAGGCTTGGAAAGCTTGGAACATATTGTCATCTACTCCAGTATTTATGCATGTCAACCAATATTTTTCTATTCTCTCAACAGTCTTACTATGGGGGCACTGTGACCACTGAGACTGAAGCATTCTGTGGACGATATTCCTTGAAGAATCAACAATTAGTCTACGACTATAATGAACCAAAACAAGGAACTACATCTACGTATAGTTATATCTCCCTGACTATACATAGTAAGGTGAGGGGGGTTTATCTTTGTTATCTATTTATCTAGAATTTATTGTTATTAGTGTTTATCTTTTACAAAATACAACCTTATTGATAATTTCATGGTCTTAACCCTTTCAGGACCAAGGCAAATTTTATGAATATGACCTGTGTCACTTTATTCATCAATAACTTGGGAATGCTTTTACCAATCCTTCTGATTCCAAGATTGTTTTTTTGTTACATATTCTACTTTATGTTAGTGGTAAATTTGAGTTGATAGCTTTAGAATTTTTTTGTGAATAACTCCAAAATGTTGTTAAAAATGTAAAAAAAAGCGCATTCTCTACATTTGAAAGTCTCTGCCAATAAGGAAAATAGTAATACTACATTCATTATTTATTAATTCATATCTATAACATGTCTACTTTATTTTAAAAGCAATTGGTGAACATGCTTTTACTTATTTAGGATGTTAGAGGCCGTAAATGTTTAGTAGCAATTTTCAAAATGTTTGTGAAAATTTCAAACTCAGAAATTCTTTAGGCACCAGTTCAGTTTTGGAGTATATTTTAGAGGCCTGTATACTAAAACCCCCCACAATTCAACCCATTTTGAAATCTTCACTATTTCAAGTATTTAAATTTACATTCATTCAGTTATTTAACCCTTTCTGCATTTCACAGGAATAACTGCAAAGTAAGAGTGAAAAGTTAAAATTTGCATTTTCTTTCCAGAGATTCCAATGTAATCCTATGTGTTTTTTACAAAACCAATTACCGTTACTGATCCACCAAAGCCAGCAATTGCCGATGCTGGATCCCCTTTGGGGGTCCAGTGGCAGTTACACTAAACTGTCAGCTATCAGCTGAAAGTTTAGTTGCAGCTTCCGGTCACTGTTTTTCTAAACAGCGAGCATCTGAAGATGGTCAGTAAATGTACTGACTTTTGCTTGAAAGGGTTAAAATTTATTGATATCAGGTATTAGAGTATAGTCATGCCTTTGACTATTTTTGTCGATTGATTTGCATCTGGCCCAGTAATGCATGTACCCAGGGGCGCCATTAGGGCAGTATTGGCAGTACAGTTGTCAGGGACCAGGGCCTATCTGATCCGGGCCTCCAAGCATTCAACCTCCTGACTGTTGTACTGCACCCCTTGCACCCTCCTCCTCCCTGTTAGCTGGGTCACTAGCTCTATAAAGTAAGCTGTGTAAACATCAGCCTACTATAAAGAGACAGAAAAAATTGAGCAAAGAGAAAGAATAATTGGGCAAATTGGAATAAAGGATGTGTGAATAGGTGGCCAATAGGAACAGTGTCTCTGTGTATACCAATATTGTTAGTTACTGGGCTGGCTGATACCAGGGGGAAATAGCTGACAAATTAGGTAAATATAGGGGCGGGGAATATGTGGTGTAACATATATATGGTGGCATATATAATTGAGGAAGTGTAACTTGGCAGTTGTATGAGAGGGGAATTAAGAGTATTGGCTCAAAAAATTATGGAAGAAGTATGTACGGATGGCATGGGAGTGGGCTGGGTCCAAGATACTATAAATTGGTAGTGTGTCCATTTTTTGGGGTTGGGATGGGTCCAGACTAATGGACAGGTGGGTACTCCTGGGGTACAGGAACATGCAGTTACTGGCTGGGCACCTTCTTTAAAATGTAACTGGATTCAAAAAGTACAAAATGGGCGACCAGAGTGGCTTAGAATTGCAAAGAACTTGTCAAAATGTTGCTAGGAGAGCAATGAGTGAACCCAGATGTGTTTTGGGCAATTTTATTTTAGAGAGAATGGCCAAAATACTTTGTTAAGCAAGGTATCTTAATTATTGCTCTGTGATCTGGCAAGTTTGTAAAAAAAACAACAATCTTTAATTCCCAACGACCATATCACAGAGGCGGGTCTCGGACACTACACCCAGGCCACGGCTCCATCATTTTGATGCCCCGCCTCCTCCAAGAATGATTGACAGCTAGCTCATCTTTGGCTGCGTTTGAAATCCCGCACAGCCGAAAATGATCCGTCTGCCAATCATTTTTAGAGGAGATGGGGGCAGAGACATAGCCATGATCTAAGAGTAAGGATTCCACAGAGGCACAGACCAGCCTCTGTGACATGGTCATCAGAAATTAATGATTGTTTCTTACAAGCACGCCAGATCAGACCAAACAAACAAACAAACAGAACAATGATAAAGGTACGTACACAACGCAACTACACAACTGATGCATGCATATCCATGCTGTCAGTTTAACACATTATGAACTATAGTAATACCTATCACTTGGAGACTGCAGCAGGATATGGCAGTACAGGTACACTCTGATGTAGGCGGAAGATGTAGGCGTTTATGGGAGTTCTGTCCCAGACTCGCATCAGAAAAGACAATGTACCTGCAGGATTTTTTCAACTTATCCTGCCGTGGTCTTCAAGCAAAACGTACACAAAGGTGGCCATACTCCTTCAATAACTGTTGGCTGGACGATATTGTTATCCCTTCCAGCCTCCACGAACACGTAAAGGTTTACCATCGCCTTAATTAATACAGCTTGTGCATGGAACTAATTTTGCCTGGGACGTATCCAAAGAAAAACTGATCTTCCAGCAGTAGCACCTCTCTGGAGATATCAGTCAAAGATATGGCCCAAATTTTGTGTTAATTGGGGGCCCCAGATACTTTGCCTGTATGTGGCCACACAATTCCAGGCATTTTTGTTGAAAGGGAATTATACCCAGTGAACTTCCTGGCCCCCTTTTACATGGACATGTGACCACTGCAGCATTTCTGTTAAGTTTGCACCACTTGAAATAAAGAAGTCATGTTTAATCGGTGAGTGCTCTTCCAATTCATCTTCTTCTTCCCTATTGGACAATTGGTAGAGAGCACTGAGGTAGTACCTGAGACACGGGGCCTGCAAAGTGTTTTTATACAGTGAGATCCGTAGACACAGAAAAGTAGTGCCGATTACTTTGTCTTTTTATTGAACATGTCCATGTAGAATAGGACCAGGAAGTTTAGTCCAGGGAATGACCCAAGGGGGCAGGAAAGTAAGGGAAGATTGGTAAGAGAAGAATAACTTATTTTATTATTTTAACCCATTTTGTATTTAAATTTGATGACAATCCTCGTCAATCAATGCCAACATTCACCATAGTAGTTAGGGTACTATTACACAGAACGATTATCGCTCTGTGTAATTAATACAACGATCAGCCGATGAGAACGATCATCGGCTGATCGTTGATATAGGTTTGAACCTATAATTGTCGGGCGCCAACCACGCATCGCTACGTGTAACATCGCTGCGCAGCCGGCAATTTACATTACCTGTTCAGGCTGCAGGGCTCCTCTTGCGGCCTTTTCCCTGGGTCTCAGCTGACAGGCTGCTCAGCCAACCACTGGCCGAGACCGCCGCGGCCAGTGATTGGCTGAGCGGCCTGTCAGCTCAGACAGGCCGCTATGAAGCTGGAGTGCGCGGGACCCGGGGAGAAGAAGAAGAGCCCTGCAGCCTTAACAGGTAATGTATAAAGTAAGGGCAAGGGCGGCAAGGACATCAGTAAGGATGTCGCTGCAGCCCTTGTTAAACGACAATCTAGCAGATCGGCGCTCGTTTACAGCTTTTATCGGGCCCTCATCGGGCCGTGTAATAGTACCCTTAGATAGTTTATAGTGGTGCTCTGCCAGCTCTTTCTTCTGTATATGTGATGATGTTTTTGTGTTGTTTGCAGCTGTGTTTTGCCTATAAAGGATATCTCACAAATGTAATCAATCTAATTTTTCAATATGAAGACAGCAAAACTCCAGGAAGCACCTCCAGCAAAAACGATAATTTTGACTATGTCTTTGCTCAGGGGAACAGGTATAATTCTCTTAATCCTTTCTTTATTTTTGTGGCACCATTCATACATAGACCCTCATGTTTAAAAAGATATATACCATGTAGTATATACCTTTTTTAACAGGATCTTATGGAATAGTGCAAAAGTCTGCACTATTCAATCCAGTAGAAAAATTGAAACCACCCAAATTAAAAATGACAATTTCCTAGCCTCCAATGGGTGTTTGGGGTCTCTAGGTACTGTTTTCTGTGTGTAGTAGAAGATTTTCCAATGCATACAAAAAACACACACTACTGACAGGGTGTGAGAAGAGTCTTACTGTGAAGCTCTGCAGCATTTCAGATAAATGTCAGTTTAAAAAAAAATCCAGAAATGGGACTTAGGGTCTCCAGGATTGTCCAGTCTACCTGCCCCATCGGGATACATTGATAGCACTGTGTCTTAACACAAATTGTGATCTACCAGTTAAGCCTAGTTGAGCGGAGAGAAGTTGGCTGGGACCACCCAGATGACTGATGTGTCTTTAGTGCGGGTCTTCATAATGATGTCACATCTCTTATTTTTCAGTTGGACGTATACATGTATAAGTTTGCTGGACCTTGTCAAAACCAAGTACTCCGGCACAAATTTCAAAGTGCAGACTATCAGGCTACCATCAAATCAACAATATTACATAGATGTCCTGTACATCGGGCAGTCCAAAACGGTAGAGGACTTAAATGGTAAGTCACTGTAGAAGTAAAATGATTGCTTCTATTATACTCTCCACAGGGAAATAAGATTCAATACCAGGCTTGTCCCATCACCGCATAAAGATGTCATAGAGGAAGTTCCATGGTCACATTAATTTTTAGCACAATATTTTTGGTGCAATTTACTCTACCATATAATAAATTTTAGGGGCACATACACTTTTTTAATCCTTCTAGAGGCTAATTATAAGTAATCAGTTGACTGCTACTACTCTATTGCACTATTCTGTGATCTCGACAATATGCTAGTAAAGTCTGCCAGAGGTGGTGGTGATGGTGGTAATGGTGGTGCTTCTGCTATGACATCTTCCGTTTAAGGGCAGACAGGTAGACCTGTCCCTCACAATGCTAAGGTAGAGGCCGGGACTACAGAAGCAGAATATGGAGCCTCAGATGCTAGCTCGCTTCTCTGGTTTTTGATCCACTTGGCATTTAGGGGCCTTAGCATGCTTGTGGTGCTGAGGTTCTTAACATTGACACCTCGGCTGAGGGCCTGGTAGCACAGCGTTGAAATTTTAAAAAAGAACTTTTTTTGTGGGCTATATACAGTGTACCAAACAATTTCCACAGCTTCCGACCATCGACAATGAGCACAATTGTGGTTCAATTTAAAGAATCTGTGAACATTTTCACCCCCTCTCTTCCTGTCTCAATGACTTTCTCACAGCCACCATCTCCTCAGAAGAGATGATCGCATTGTTTAAGGAAGCATGTTCAGGTGCCTGCTATAAGCAACTGTTCCCTAGTGTGAACAATGGTCTGAATCTGTGGACATTTTCACCCCCTCCTCCTGGCTCAATGATGTTCTAACAGCCACCATCTCAGCACAGATGACCCCGGTGTTGTGCAGTTGGTGAAGGTTTTTGACCTACCTTTCTCTTCCTGCCTGCAGCCCCAACCTCTCCTTACACTAACCAGTAGCAGAATGGCTGGTGAAGGGATGTGTGACCAGCAGTATTATACATCAGGTTCACATGTCCTACCTGACCAATTGCCAGGGTAACGGTGACACATAATGGTTTACTGTTGGCTGCTTAGCCATCAACTCATCAGCCTTTCAACAAACTTTATTGATGAACAATGAAGAGATGTATCAGTTTGTGTGTACGAACGATGTGGGTTTGTACACAAACTCAAATTTGAAGTTCGCTCACCCCTAATCTTTACCCTTCTACTGTTTTTGATCACCAATAATTGTTTCATCAATAGTACTTAACTAATTTGAACAGTTGTTTGATGTATATTGTGGTGTTTCTCTGCTTGCATTGCCATTAAGAACCATGTCACATATGTGACTACCAATGTTATATATTGCAGTAAATAGAAGGAGACCTGCTTTGTCAGGAAATGGAATCTTCATACAGGATGCCAGTGTGACTCTATCAGTTGCCGCCTTGAAAAGCCAGTATACCATTACTCTGACCCCAAACAACTGTGGGTGCAATTTTCCTCTTTTTGCTGCTGCATTTGGAGAGGTATGTAATGGGATTTATAGATTTTTCAGCCATGGAAGGAGAAATAGAGTATGTTTATACAGGAAAAAAGGCCCCAAGAAATACAGTGATCCCTCAACTTACAATGGCCTCAAGATACAATGTTTTCAACATACAATGTTCCTTTTTGGACCATCAAAACTTGAGACCAGACTCATCATACAATGGTACAGACAGTCCAACTCTGCAGAACATGTAAAAAACTAGCTGATCAACCAATGAAAGTGGCTATTTTACTGGTAAAATCCCAGTATTAGTGAAGTGCATGCACTAGTTGGCTGTCTGGTATCTCTTCTCTACAGTATAGTGTGATACTACATGTCCTGTGCTGCTCTTTATCTGTGCCAGGATGAGTTGCTCCTTTGGGAACCAGTTGAGTGTGGCTTCATTTTATTTTTCTGGGACCCTGTGTAATCTGTACAAAACCCTGAAAATGTCCCAATCCCCTACATAAAAAGTAATTTAGAGTCTCTTGTAGCTCTTTCTGACTGTTATGTGTAAAAGGTTTCTTTATCCATATTAGTTAGCTGCTTATTTTCCTTTAAATTTCATTTTTTTCCCCTCATTTGGGGGGTTTAAGAACCAATTACCAGTTTTCCATAGAGTTTAGGTCTCCACATACGATGGTTTCAACATACAATGGTCGTCCTCAAACCAATTAATATCGTTTTTTGAGGGACCAAGGTATGCAGTTTCCAGCTCCCAATCACTTCAATAGGGAATGTTTTTTAAAAATAGCCTGTGGTTTTCTAAAAACACAGCATCCTCACGACTTTTCAGCGCCTCTTACTCCACTCCTATTGAAGTCAAAGGAAGTGTGGTTTTTACCAGTTATACATGCTGTTTTGAGCCTCGGCATCGCTGTTGCTCTCTCTTACATTACACATGCCTCCAGGAACAATCCAAGCCCTGGAGACATGTGGGATGTTAGCAGGAGACATAGAAAAATGAAAAACATAAAAGTATTTACAAAACTGGTTTCTTTTGCATTGCCAATGACCTAACAAAAGTTTAGATGGCGGGATGGGAATATTAAGGCCATCCATATCAGATGCCATATGAAATAACAGTCAACATCACATGGAAGAACCATGGTGGACAGATGAAGCACCTAGAGCTGTATGGTACAGGGCCTTAGGGCCAGTTCACATTGAATAAAATCGGCGGAATCCCGCCGACCTCAGTATCCCGCAGTGTCTCTATGGGAGGGCATGCGCGCCTCCGCTTCCTCTCCTCACCGCTCAAAGAATTGAGATGTCAATTCAGTGCGCAGAGAGCAGCGACAGAGGAGATGCACATGTCCTCCTATACAGACACTTCGGTACACGAAGGCCAGCAGATTTTCGCGGTGGTGAGCTCCGCCGTGGAATTCCGCCGATTTTACTCAGTGTAAACTGGCCCTTAGGGTCTCTGTGTGCCATTCATGCACAAGAATTTGTATGAGGCTGTACACTGACAGCAAGAAAAGAGGTGTATGAATTACTTATACCACTAATGTCTGAATGGTTTGACTTGTGGTGGCCGACACCAGTGCTCATCCGTATTATATTCTTGTCCGTTTTTACAGAACACTTTCAGTAATTCAAAATCAGCAATCTATTCAATACGTTCTGTGACACAAAATGCATCGATCCAGATAAATCGAACCCAGGCGGCATCCCCTCCCATTGGAGGAACATTCAGTATTCAAGCTTATGGAAGACAAACAAAGGGTATGCTCACATCTTGTCTTAGTTCCAGGTGGACTTGTTTGTAGCAGGACAGATTTAACAATGTATTTAAACACATTTTTGGCATAAATACATAAAAAAATGGTACTTAGGACGACCTTCATATGGGATGTCCAGCGAAAATCTTTTTCTTTCAAATCAACTGGTGTCAGAAAGTTATATAGATTTGCAATTTACTTCTATTTAAAAATGTCAAGTATTTCCATACTTATCAGCTGCTGTATGTCCTTCAGGAAGTCTGACACCTCTGTCCATGTCAGGAACTGTCCAGAGCAGGAGAGGGTGTTCTATGGGAATTTGCTACTGCCCTGGACATTTTGCTCTGTGATGTCAGCTCCTCCCCCTCCCCCTCTAAATAAGGTGATTTGTTTGCGGAGGAGACCAGTCGGCTGTGTGCGGAGGAGATAGCAGGATGGCAGAAGACAGTTAGAGCAGAGCAGAGAGAGACTAACAGAGCGATATAGGGACAGAGAGGAAAGGATAAGATAGGATAGTATAGGAGGGCCGATTGTGGGTGATTGTTTGTTTTAGCTGCCAACCAAGTGTCCAGTTTACCAAGTAACTGGGTGCCTATAGGAATTCACTCGGACCAGAGAAGACACAGTCCATATTATTCACTCATTGGGCACTGGGCACTGTACACTCCTATTGAGTTATCCCAATTTACTGGTATTAGTGAATGGAGTGTGTTCCTTACATAATCATAATTCGATTCAGGAATATTAACGTGTATCACCCAAAATTTGCAAGGCTCGTGAAACAAATTTCTGGCTGCTTCGCTTATCTCTAGTGCTGTCCACTATGGGGGGGGGGGGGGGGGGGGTTTATAAATGCACCATGTGCATGCCACTATAAATTACTTGATGAATGATAAAACAATGTTTTTATGAGAATATGACCTTTGATCTGTCAGTCTATAACCTTTTCTTTGGTTGCTCCACAGATCTCGCTATAGACGCCTCGGCTGCTGATATTAAATACATGTTAGAGAATATTCCAGGGGTAGGCCAAGTTTCCACATGGGGAAATGGAGACTGCAGAGGATACTCATGGGGAATAAAGTTCTTAACGGTTACAGGATACCATTCGCTGCTACAGGTAATATGTTTGTATGAGCAAACTTACAGAAATTTTTTTTCCAACTGGTCCTAGGTCTGCAGCCATGTTCTCCAGCCTCAAAGAGTAAAATGCAGAGCATCTACTTACTGGAAGTTGAGCTATGTCAGTACAGTTGTGAACAGGTTCAGAGTTCCTGGCAGGAGCTAAGATATAGAAACAAGTGAGAACGAATGGAGAGGGCACTCACCAGTGTTGAAACATTCTTTATCTTCATTATTTAATGTTTATAATCCATCTTAAGCTGTAGAGGCTGGCATGGACACCAACAACCCTCGTAATGGGAGTGACAGCGATTTCGTGCACAACCATACTTCTCCAGACACCGTCTTTTTGTTCACGTCACAGGTTTAATACCTGTCTACTGATGTGTATGAAGCTTTGAAACGATGCGTCAAGCTGTGATGAACATATGAAAAGGCACCTTTAGTAGCGTGACCCCAGGTGGAACAACTGGGAGAAATTAACCTTTCAACTTATGCTGAAGAGGTAGAGCGGAATGCAGTAGGTCACATTGGCAAAAAGATTTCTAGAAAACTCTATGGACTTGCAAGATTTGAGAGACAGCTTGAAAATGACACCCTCAGCATGGACATACCAGGACCCCCCATCAGCAGCATTCACACCACTTGTAGCTAAGAAGGTCACAGTCAGTTGGTTCAGGAACTCTGGAATCTGTAGCAGGAACGAAGTACAGCAGCACTGCATCAGGTACTGGCCAGCAGGCCAGGCCCTGTGTAGGATATTCTCTGGCTCTGGATACATTGCATACAGCTCAGGCAAGAGACTGGAGGACAGGAACACAGAACTCTGAACAAGAAACCCACTAGACTGACTGTCCACCTACCTTATACTATAGGGCTGTTCACCCATTGATGGAGGAGGCTTGAGGTACCTTGATATAGGATTGGACAGGATAAAAAGGAGACATTCAGTCTGGGCCCTGATAGAGATACTTTGGTGAATGACCTTTACAGTGATAGGTTGACCTATGGTTAACCTGACTGACCTCATATCAAGCAGGTGGTAGACAGTAAAAACTTGTAGTCACATACTCACTTAACCCTTTATATACTTCAGCTCAAGCTTGCTAGAACTGAATAGTCATACAGTGACAACTACTGACCAAATGCAGTATAACAACCTTCATCTCCAGATTACCCTTCAGGGCCTGTTCACACAGAGTAATGCTCACGGAATTTCAAGCAGAGGCCATGCTACATTGCCTACTAACTCACTAATCCCTACATAAGAAAGACTATTTTCATTATTTACTTAAATGGGCATTGTCATTTCTAAAAACATTTGAAATGTCATAACAACATGTCAGAAGTTGATCAGGAAAATGAGCCAGAAGAAGCATATGGTTGACATGTCATGTGAGCGAGACAAGTGCATAATGTAAGTATTTGGGACATCTCACTCACATAGGCACATAGTGAGAAGAGAGGGGGTGGCAGTCCTGGTCTCTACCTGCTCCTTCTACTGATCTACCAGGGTCTGAACACACAAACGAAAACTTTTGTCCCAAGGACATTAAATGTTGTTTTTATTAATGGCATGCATCAAAGACGTGGACTACAAAAGTGAAATATGGCTAATATGTATTTAGCAATTCGGGGTCTACAGACTGCGAGAAGAGCATTTTAAAGCATAAATTAGTGATGTCTTATTGCAGGAAGAGCAGTGGCGGAGGACTGCTGCTGCAGTCGGTTGCCGTACAGCCAGACTTAGGTGATGTTTATTAGTTAGTGTTTCTGTAATAAACATCACTGAAATGCATGTTGATTTCAGTTAATGCTACAATAACAGAGGGTGTTCATAACACGTTTACCTAAATCTATAAGCCATGTGTCTTATCCAGGTCGATTCTTCCAAGGTAACTGGTGAAAGTGCATCGATTTATGTATTTAGAAGCACTAATGGAGGCCTGTTACGTCAACACCTGCTTGGAGATGTTTTGAGAACACAAAACAAAAAACCACAGGTAAGGGACAATGACATCAGAGTACCAAATAACTTAAAGGAATAGAAAAAAAACACAAAAACAGCACCATCCCTGTCCTCAGGTTGTTTATGGTACTGCAGTTAAAGGGGTTCTCCAGCTCTGCAAAAACATGGCCACTTTTCCCCCTCTCTTGTCTCCAGATTGGGTGGGGTTTCAAACTCAGTTCCATTGAAGTAAATGGAGCTTAATTGCAAACTACACCTGAACTGGAGACAAGAGAGGAGGAAAAGTGGCCATGTTTTTGTAGCGCTGGATAACCCCTTTAAACTCTACTTCAATGGAACTGAGCTGCAAAACTGTACCCATGTTGGAGACAAGAGTTGTGCTGGTCCCAGAAGGAATCAGGAATATAACCTTAAAGGTTAATGTCACATCGTGTTTTCGGCCCCATGCCAGGCTATACACCGGGAAACTACTGTATAAAAAAAGACTCAAAAGCAGGACTACACTTTTGAAGCCTGCAAAGCAAGGTATATGTCTATCAAATAGACAGAACATAGTCACAAAATGACTACATTTTGCTCGTTCAAGTCTACTGGGCCATCTGCAACACATTGGGTAGCGTCGGCATCTTTTTTTAATACCTACCCGACATATAGCGCGGCATGGAGCAGAAAACACAACAAAAAAGAGATTTTTGGACAAAAACTACGACAAACACCTCCAAAATTTTGTAGAAAGTCTTCTCAGGAGACTGGAAGCTGTTATAAGTGCAAATGGCTGGGGGCTGGGGGGCAACTCCATATTAACGCCTATGGATTTAGAACAAAATGTCCTTAAAGCTTCTGTAGGTTTAATATGTAGGTGTTTCAATATCTATGTCAATATAGTATGTAATCTACATATATATATATATATATATATATATATATATGGTGCTGTGGGACTTAAAGGAGGACAGTGGGTACTTGAAGGATGAAATCTGTCCGGGCCAGTCTGGGTACCAAAGTACCAGTTATAATCCTTTGGTTCTGCTATGATTTCCATGAACAGTAATGGCTGTATAGAAATGAGGCAACTTAATTTTCTACATCATAGGTTGAAGTCTACATAAATGAGATTCCATCAATGTGCTCCGGAAACTGTGACTACACCTGGGATAGAAAACAAACCCCAACCATCTATTCTTTTACCACAGGTAAAGCGGTCATAAAATCACAATTTTAAAAAATAAAAAAAAAAAGAAAGAAAGAAAGAAAGAAAAAAGTCAAGATAGGTGATCTATGAGGCTGCTTCCATATAAATTAGAGCATTGTCTAATCCCATCAAATTCAGCAGGCTTAGCAGAATTTTGTAATTTTTATCAAAACTTCAAGGCATTTCTCTTGGATAACAGGAAACATCCTCCAATTCAAAATCGGAAGGCAAAGTATTTGCACAGAAACTTGATATTTCACTTAGAAAGAGTCCAGTTGGATAGTCCCCATTTAAAAGGTGTTCATAACAAATGGGAAGAACATTGTTTTTATAATAATTACTCTCTTTCAGTTGTACGTGAAGAAAATGAATTGTTGATAATAAATGGGACTGGATTTTCTAATAGCAGTGACAGCTACGTGACAATTGGAGACCTCACTTGCACCATTCTTGCCATCAATGGTAAGTAAAATTAAATTCAGTTAAAGGAGCCCTATCAAAACCATCCTTTATGCCCTACCAGGAGGAGACCCCCACAAACTAAATAAGAGTGCTCCCATAAATTTCTCCTTTAGTGGCCACAGTGAGTAGCTGGCCAAGGCTGATGTAAAGGCTGGATCCATGTCAATAAACTGATCACTGGGGTGGCATCTTTTTAGGAAAAGTGATGTATTGTTGAGATAACGCCATATTTTCACATCCACTGTTACACATATTTCTTATATGTTCTGTGTGACTCATTTTGCTTCTATGTCTGTGTCATATAGATACAGAGATACAATGTCAGATCCCGAAAGCAAGTGCTGGAACATTCCCGATCACTGTGTACATTTCTGGACTTGGATATGCATCATCACGAGGAGGAAACTTGACTTTTGCTTACCAGATCATTTTGTCTTCCATCACACCATTGTCTGGAAGCCTTGCAGGTATTTAAGTTATTCCTCTATAAGATAATTAGTATCCCTTTAATTCCACAACAATAGGGCCTCTCACTAGTCAGCAAACAATCTGCCCCGAAATTGATATGCTTTCTTTTTGGAGACATTTTTAGCTTTAAAAAATCCCTAGTCAATGTTCTAAGGCTTCTAAATGGAGTCAAACACTTGAAGGAACACCACTTTCCCAAGGTGATGTGAGACCTATTTTGCATATACTTTCTTTCTATAATTTAGACACCTTTTTCTACAAGTTCTAACCAACATGGTGGCACCTAAGTCAACAACCTTCTATGGTAGTAAGAACTACGTAGCTCTCAGCTCTGGAGGATACAGGCCTTAACTGACCCCAGCTATAGTACTTCAATGTTTGCCCCGCAGTCCAGTGGTACTACAGTACATGGAAAGCAAATGTTAAGAATGCAGCACCTGAGCTATTAACATTAGGGGGACCTTTACGCTAAGATGAGTTATCTATTGGGACAACCCAATTAAATGCCTATAAATGTTGCTGTAATATTCCCAGAGAAACTACAGTAACATCACCTGCTGTTTAGGAGTTAATACGTGGAAGAGGTGCCAGCATTTTCTTTGTATGTTATTATAAGTGTAAGTGTAAGTGTATTATAAAAATGCCCCCACAGTGCTGAGGCTGCAAGGATTTATATAGAGGCACAATGCCTCTACACAAATCCTGTGTGCACCGAAGCCCCTCCGTGCGCACAATGTGAAACCTACACCAATTCAGTTTAGCGACAGTTCCAGGAGAAAAATGTTAAATG
Organism: Dendropsophus ebraccatus; assembly: GCF_027789765.1. NCBI lineage: Eukaryota > Metazoa > Chordata > Amphibia > Anura > Hylidae > Dendropsophus > Dendropsophus ebraccatus. The sequence continues at coordinate 27,560,275 of NC_091455.1, read as the reverse complement.
TGGCTTACGCAGAGGCCCCCTCTGTGTGCAGCCGCAACTCCTGTTCTGCCCCTTCCCCCCCCTCTGGCGTAAGCAGCGCAGATGGGCCCAATGCGAAAAAAATATTCACAAAAACAGCCTTCGCAAATATACGTGCATTTGGCTCATCTGTGCAATAAAAGGCATTTTAGCCTTATAATAAATGTCCCCCATATGTCTATTTATGGCCACCCAGAGGTTTTAGAATTTCCACTTTATAAGAGACACCCATTTAGTAGGTACGGACCTGAAGAAGAGATCAGTTGTGTCTTGAAACGCATAGTCCAAAATAAAGTTACCACCAGTTCTTCTGCAGCACTTCTGTGGACACCGACCTTGGAATTCCCAGATTGTTACCCATCTAGTAGCATGTTGGACGTCCTTTTTGGGAACCACAGCACTTTGTTGTGGTTTCCACTAGTTGATGATATTGTTCAGTAGGAATATTGAAGCATGCGGACAGTATTGCTGCATAGGATTTATTACTAATATGGAAATCTGTATAGTTTTCATTGTGAAAGAAATAAAAAAAAGTAATGGGTCCTCCTGTTTTAGGATCCGGGGATAGGACAGAGACTGTTTATAAGTATGGTGCATTATTGAAAATATAATTTCTTTCTAGGTGGTACATTAATAACAATTTATGGCTCTGGATTTAGTAACAACTCAACAGTAGAACTTGGTGGTAAAAAATGCTCTGTGGTCTTTGCCAATCTGACTGCGATTAACTGCATCACCCCTGCGGTAAGTCAGTGTTATGGATCTATCTTGTTTATCTATAGTGGATATACAGTAGCAGCATTGTTTCCAATGTCGTCCAGAACTGTTTCTGGTCCTCATTGGGCACATAAACGTTATACAGTGTCAAGAGTGCTACCGGGGAGTGAAGAGTTACTTTTATTATCCTACCCTTGTTGTCAATGAAAGAATCAAGAACCGTACAATTATGATTCTTATTAGAGATGAGCGAATATGATTCGATTGAGATGGTATTCGAACATTGCAGTATTCTAAAGATTCAAATTCAATCGAGTAGTGTGACAAATACGCAGCAAACATTCGAAAGCCCTCCCATTGCAGTTGGTGCTTTTTTATTCCAATCACCATGCAGGGAGGCTGTGAGGGACCCTGGGAAAACGGCATCTACCCTCATTGGATGACTGAACCACATGACCTCGAATATTTAATAATTGACTTCCGCTTTCAACCTAGCCAGGGAGAGATCTTGGAGCAGGGAGATATGTTTTAGAAGCGTTTCGGTTAGGCAGGCTTACTACAGAACCCAAAAGTCCTTTTCAGGGCTAATATCCAGCGAAAAAGTCATCTTTGAATCCAAAGCACTTCTCAGTGCTAATACATAGATGATATAACAGCAGCAGCATCAGCAGCTGTATTCATTCCAGTACTCTGTGTGTACAAGTGACTTATAGTGTCCCTGGTTTAGCCCACTAAGGGCACGTAAACGGTACACCTATTGTGCCAGTTGCCCAGTAAAAAGCAAATGATACCTATTGTTCTAGTAGCCCAGTAAAAGGCACGTGTAGCTATTGTTCCAGTAGCCTAGTAAAAGGCACGTCAAACATACTGTTCCAGTAACGTTCGTACAGCATGATGCGTAATACGTATGAATAACATGACGCTCTACGGACGCACATTGGAATCATGTATGTAACGCTGCGCAGGAAATATGAAAGAAATGTGTGAACATTGCCATAAACATTTGTACAGCGTTCGCAAATATTTTTCATTCACAACTGCGGAGAGTGCCATTATACAGCGATTTTGGGGGGTGCACCCAGGCATACTCCCCCTGATTTCACAGTGTCATTCCGGAGGTGTTGGCATAGTATAGGGAGGTTTCATGGGGGACTTGGTGACCTCCAAGTAGTCGAATTTGGATTTCGAAGTGCCGAGAATTTTTTTTTCCCATAGACTATAAGCGGATTGAATATTCGTTCGAATAGTCGAATCTCGGTACCTATTCGATTCGAATTCTTGAAAGTCGAATATTTCACTACTCGCTCATCTCTAATTCTTATGTATGAGCAGTAGGATGCCTGGTTTGTTGTGCTTCGATGGAAAGCCGAGAACTTCGGCAACCCACATCCGCTTTAAACAGAAAAAAATCTGACTCAATAGGGTGAATTTCCTGGAGTAAAACAATGTTGGTTTTGAGCTTACATAGGTGCTTGAGAACAAGCGTCCTTTTATTGGATGAATGCAGCTTCTTCATTTTCCAGTAAACGATATACATGATAAGTTATGGGGGGGCAGATATACTTGAATCTCCAGAACCGGAAGTCTCCTAAGGAGTCATTTAAAGGGGTTATCCAGCGCTACAAAAACATGGCCACTTTCCCCCTACTGTTGTCTCCAGTTTGGGTGGGGTTTTGAAACTAAGTTCCATTGAAGTAAATGGAGCTTAATTGCAAATTGCACCTGAACTGGAGACAACAGTAGGGGGAAAAGTGGCCATGTTTTTGTAGCGCTGTATAACCCCTTTAATGGTGCTGTTACCTAAATCCTTAAATGTGATACAATTATAAGACCACATCTTAATAAGCATATACAATTATAATTCAGGCTCTAGGGAAACTCAACTTTACTACACTGCACCAACACCATTGGTGGTAGCCGAGAGGCAGTGTCACTGTATAAATGTACAAAGAAAATAGATAGGTAAAGTTTTTTTAATTATAATTAAGTTATACTACAAAGTTATGTAATATTATATTAACAAAGAAATATATGTAATTTTATTAAAATACAAATATATGAGAATACCCTTTTAAAGGAAAACTACCTGCTCTTAGTTCTTGGTAGCCCTCTGTCTCCTCTATCCAGCGTTACTCTTGTGATCCTTCTAAGTTCCACCGGGATCACAAGAGCGACTGTGGATAGAGGAGGTAGGCGTATGCATGAACCTTCTGATGCCTGCAGTTTTTCTTTTAAATCACAAATCAGCAGACATCAAAGTTATGTTCACTAGAACCATGGAGGGTATAGGTCATGCAAAAAGTGAAATATGAATGCTAAAATCAGACTTCTACATCTGTCTAAACCACCATTTTCTTTCAGGGAGCAGCAGGCAGTGCTAATGTTACGGTTTTCACAAATGGATTCAGTAAAACCTTGCCAAATGCCTTTAGTTTCACCTCTTTGGCACCGACCATCACTGGAATCAACCCAAGTACCAGCAGTGTTTTGGGTAATATAACCCTGACTATTTCAGGCTCTGGTTTCCAGGATAAGTCAGTGGACAATGCAGTTTTTTTAAGGATTAAACCATGTCAGCTTTTGGAGTGGACTCCAACTAAAATAACATGTCTTCTGCCTGCTCTTCCTCCCGGGAAGTATAACGTCCTGGTACAAGTTGGAAACTTGGGGTTTGCAATATCCAGGTATTTATGATTTTTTATTTGGTCAGTAGTCAGTAGTGTATGTCTTTCGGATCATCTCTCTCATGGTCACCTTGTTATGGACTCTCAAGGATGTTTAAAATGATTTCAACTAGAAGAACATATGTAGAAGATAGAAATCAATCATCATCTAAATATTTTAGCAGTGTATTATCAGGAGACATAACTAGTTAAAGAATATTACTAGAAAGTGACTACAAAATCACACTCTTAATAAATCTGAATAAGATTTGTAACAAATTTTGGGGGGCTTGATCCAGGCATTAATGGCCTTTACATGACCATGTACTGTATGACTAGGTCAACTCTTCACGTGCAGAAGAAATGCCTGGTCATCTGCAGTTTCTGCTAGATGATCACAGCTGGGGCTTCAGTATTTTGGAAAGCCCACTTAAAAAAAACAGCAAACGTAACCTGAAAACCCAATTCACAATCACATAAGATTTTTTTTACAGCCTCAGTAAGAAGGCTGCTTCATGTGGCATTAGGCCTCATACACATAAGTGTATCATGGTTCTGTATTTTTTTCCCCAAAATATTTGTATTAGATTTTTCAAATTTTATCTATAACAATACAGTTAGATATCAAAGGAAGACATAAATAGGATACAATATAGTAAGTTTGAAAACAATTTTGCTACAAAGAACAATAGAATCTAAAGAACAAAAATGAATGCTCTACAGGATAGAAAGAAATGTAGATAAAGAATCTTTATCTTTAATATAATTAAGGAACTCTGAGTACTCCTAGGGTGCCCCTTGCCTCTGCCGTCTGATACCAAACAATATTACAAAAGTGTTTCATGGTTCTGTATTACCTTCAGTTTAACCCCTTCCCCCAATATGACGTCCAGGGACGTCATGAAAAGCAGTGGCAGAATGCATCATGACGTCCCTGGACGTCATGCTTTCCCTGCCTCCCCCCTCTGTCCCTAGGTGAGATCGGGCAGCAGGAGGAGGCTGTGTCACACAGCCTCCTCCTGCTGCCACTGCCCGGAGGGGAGCCGCGCTCCCCCCCGGGCAGTTAACCCCATAAACGCCGCGGTCAATGCGACCGCAGCGTCTATGGGGAGATTCAGTGTCCCCCGCCGATCGGGCGGCGGGGGGAGGCAGCAGAACGCTGCCTCCCCCCACCGCCAATCAGTCTGTGTCCCCCGGCCCCCTCCCCTCGTCCTCCGATACCGGCGGATCGCCGCTACTACCGTTTTAGCGGCGATCCGCCGGTACCGGGCATTACCGGCGGCGCCTATAGCTTTCATCTCCCCCCACCGTGAATCCACGGTGGGGGGAGATGAAAAATGTCCCCTCAGACCCCAGATCGGCCCCCCGATCACCCTACCCGGGCGGCCATCAGATCCAAGATGGCCGCCCCCATCCCTGCGAACAAACGATGTTTGTTCGCAGGGATGGAAATTAATTAGTGATCAAAGCCCCATGCTCTCCGCCACCGGAGGTAGCGGAGAGCATGGGGCAGTGATCGGGGACCCCCCCCCCGTGTGGTCCCGGAGCAGGCGATCGGCGGTATATACTATATACCGCCGATCGCCTGTTCCCAGTGCTGATCAGCACTTTTTATCCCCTGTCACCATAAATCATTGGTGACAGGGGATAAAAAGTGTCACCGTGCCCCCCCCCCCCCCAAGTCGCCCCCCCACCCCCCCAGTCACCCCCCGTCCCCCAGTCACCCCCCCTTCCCCACATACGTTACCTGATCCACGGAGCTCCGTCCTCCTCGACGTCCAGGCTGATTCTGAAGTGCGCATGCGCTCCAGAATCAGTTATCTCAGAAAATTTAAAGTGACAGAGACCAATTTGGTCTCTGTCACTGAACTATGATTACTGTGATAGAAAATATCACAGTAATCATAGTAATACAGTGATAATTAATGTATAAAGTACAAAAAGTGAAAAACATACAAAAAAATAAAACACACTCTTTTTATTATAGTAATAATTGCACTTTACTCCCAGATTACCCCTAGCCCCCCCAAAGTACCCGTAACCACCGCAGGTTGCCCATATCCGCCCCAGATTGCCCGTATCCGCCCCAAATTGCACGTAATCACCGCACATTGCCCATAACCACCGCACATTGCCACTAACCACCGCACGTTGCCACTAACCACCACACGTTGCCCATAACCACCGCACGTTGCCCATAACCACCGCACGTTGCAACTAACCACCGCACGTTGCCTATAACCACCACACATTGCCCATAACCACCGCACGTTGCCCATAACCACTGCACGTTGCCTGTAACCACCCCAAATTGCCAGTGAGCCCCTCCAGATGGTCCGTAATCAGCCCCGATTGCCCGTAACCCCCCCATATTGCACGTAACCACTGCACGTTGCCTCTAACTCACACACGTTGCCAGTGACCCCCTCCAGATTGCCCGTAACCACACCAGATTGCCGTAACCACCCAAAATTACATGTACCCACCCCTGATTACCTATAAGCACTTCAGTTTATCCGTAACCACCCCAGATTGTCTGTATCCACCCCATGTTGCCCGTAACCACCGCAGATTGTCTGTAACCCCCCCAGGTTGCCCGTAACCACCGCAGATTGTCTGTAACCCCCCCAGGTTGCCCGTAACCACCACAGATTGTCTGTAACCACCCCTTGTTGCCCATAACCACCGCAGATTGTCTGTAACCCCCCCAGGTTGCCCAAAACCACCACAGATTGTCTGTAACCACCCCATGTTGCCCGTAACCACCGCAGATTGTCTGTAACCCCCCCCCAGGTTGCCCCTAATCACATGTAATTCCCACCAGATTGCCTCTAACCACCGCACGTTGCCTCTAACTCACACACGTTGCCAGTGACCCCCTCCAGATTGCCGTAACCACCCAAAATTACATGTACCCACCCCTGATTACCTATAAGCACTTCCGTTTATCCGTAACCACCCCAGATTGTCTGTAACCACCCCATGTTGCCCGTAACCACCGCAGATTGTCTGTAACCACCCCATGTTGCCCCTAATCACATGTAATTCCCCCCAGATTGCCTCTAACCACCGCACGTTGCCTCTGACCACCGCACGTTGCCCCCGACCACCGCACGTTGCCCCCGACCACCGCACGTTGCCTCCGACCACCGCACGTTGCCTCCGACCACCGCACGTTGCCTCCGACCACCGCACGTTGCCTCCGACCACCGCACGTTGCCTCCGACCACCGCACGTTGCCCCCGACCACCGCACGTTGCCTCCGACCACCGCACGTTGCCTCCGACCACCGCACGTTGCCTCCGACCACCGCACGTTGCCCCCGACCACCGCACGTTGCCCCCGACCACCGCACGTTACAGGTTCCCATCCCAGATTACCTATAAGCACTTCAGTTTATCCGTAACCACCCCACGTTGCCCGTTACCACCCCACGTTGCCCGTGACCACCCCACGTTGCCCGCAACCACCACAGGTTGCCCGTAACCACCCCAGATTATCCGTAACCACCCCACATTACCTGTAATCTCATTTTTTTATTGTATTTTAGTAACTGCGCTATTCTAATAACTATTTCTAGCTGCGGTTTTGCTCCAGCAAATTGGCGCTCCCTTCCTTCTGAGCCCTGCTGTGTGCCCATACAGTGGTTTATGCCCACATATGGGGTACCGTTCTACTCAGGAGAACCTGCGTTACAGATTTTGGGGTACATTTTTTCTCCCATTCCTCGTGAAATTGAGAAATTTTAAACTAAACGAACATATATTGGAAAAATTCGAGTTTTTCATTTTTACTGTCTTATTTTGAATACTTTCCTCTAATACCTGTGGGGTCAAACCGCTCACTGCACCCCAAGATGAATTCTTTGAGGGGTGTACTTTCCTAAATGGGGTGACTTTTTGGGGGGGGTTCTCTTCTGCTGACACTACAGGGGCACTGCAAACGCACCTGGCGCTCAGAAACTTCTTCGGAAAAATCTGCACTGAAAATGCTAATTGGCGCTCCTTCCCTTCTGAGCCTGGCTGGGTGCCCATACAGTGGTTTATGCCCACATATGGGGTACCGTTCTACTCAGGGGAACCTGCGTTACAGATTTGGGCATGCAGCTTCTCTCCTGTTCCTCGTGAAATTGAGAAATTTCAAACTAAACAAACATATTATTGGAAAAATTCAAGTTTTTCAATTTTACTGTCTTATGTTGAATACTTTCCTCTAATACCTGTGGGGTCAAAATGGTCACCACACCGCAAGATGAATTCTTTGAGGGGTGCACTTTCCAAAATGGGGTGACTTTTGGGGGGGTTCTCTTCTACGAACACTACAGGGGCTCTGCAAACGCACCTGGCGCTCAGAAACTTCTTCAGCAAAATCTGAACTGAAAATGCTAATTGGCGCTCCTTCCCTTCTGAGCCCTCCTGTGTGGCCATACAGTGGTTTATGCCCACATATGGGGTACCGTTGTACTCAGGAGAACCTGCGTTCAGAATGGTCAAAATGGTCACCACACCCCACACCACATGGTCAAAATGGTCACCACACCCCAAGATGAATTCTTTGAGGGGTGTACTTTCCAAAATGGGGTGACTTTTGGGGGGGTTCTTTTCTACGGACACTACAGGGGCGCTGCAAACGCACCTGGCGCTCAGAAACTTCTTCAGCAAAATCTGCACTGAAAATGCTAATTGGCGCTCCTTCCCTTCTGAGCCCCGCTGTGTGCCCATTTTTGGGGTACTTTTTTTCTCTTTTTCCTTGTGAAATTGAGAAATTTCAAACTAAACGAACATATTATTGGAAAAATTTGTGTTTTTCATTTTTACTGTCTAATTTTGAATACTTTCCTTTAATGCATGTGGGGTCAAAATGCTCATCCTACCAAAAGATGAATTCTTTGAGGGGTGTACTTTCGAAAATGGAGTGACTTTTGGGGGACTCTATTCTGCTGACACTACAGGGGCACTGCAAACGCACCTGGCGCTCAAACTTTTTAAAAAAGCTAATTGGCGCTCCTTCCCTTCTGAGCCCGGCTGTGTGCCCATACAGTGGTTTACGCCCACATATGGGGTACCGTTGTACTCAAGAGAACCTGCGTTACAAATTTTGGGGTGCAGATTCTCTCATGTTCCTTTTGGAAACGAGAAACTTTAATCTAAACATATATATTATTGGAAAATTAAAATTTTCGATTTTTTTAAGGCCTAATTGTGAATACTTTCCTCCAGCCCCTGTAGGGTTAAAATGCTCATTATACCCCTAGATTAATTCTTTAAGGTGTCTAGTTTCCAAAATGGGGTCACTTATGGGGTTTCCAGTATACAAGCCTCCTAAACCCACTTAAAAAAAGAACTGGTCCCTAAAAAAATCAGTTTTGGAAATTTTATGAAAGTGTGATAATTTGCTAATAAATTTCTAAGCCCCATAACAGCCTAAAAAAGTAAAATATGTTTCCCAAATTATGCCAGAATAAAGAGGACATATTGGTAATGTGATTTAGTAACTAATTTATGTGCTATGACTTCCTTTTTTAGAAGCAGAGAATTTCATAAGTTCATAAAATGCAAAATTTTCAAATTTTTCATGATATTTTGATGTTTTTCACAAAAAACACACAAAGTAATGACCAAATTTTGCCACTAATATAAAGTGCCATATGTGACGAAAAAACAATCTCATAATCGCTAGCATACGTTAAAGCATCACTGAGCTATAAGCGCATAAAGTGAGACAGGTCAGATTTTGAAAAATGAGCCTGGTCATTAAGGCCAAAACAGGCTGCGGAGGCAAGGGGTTAAACTTGTACAGTATTATATTGTATCCTCTGCATGATTTCAGTTTTATATGAAGATCCATGCGTAAAAACTATTATTTACTTTATCGAATCCCATAATGTAGGATTGCGAAAGTTTTAATTTCCCTGAAATAGTGATGCTATTTTGCCGCACAGTCGTAGTAAAATAGCGCTATTTTTGCTGTGATTCCACCAAAATCCCTATTTTATAATGAGTGCACAATTTTTGGAAAAATACCATCAAAACCATAGCAAAAGCGCATAATTAAGGCTAATTAAATGCCATGTGTCATATTAACCCCCTTTTTATGAAGCCCCTAAAAAATTTTGGTGCAACTAATTTCCTTCAGAAGCAAAACCTGTTTCAGTCTGTTATTGATTTGAGACTGGGACGGAAGTTCACCTTACAATAAGAAAATGTACCAAAGTATTCTAGTTAAGCAAGACAGTGGTTAAAGGGAAATGTGGAAATGTATTGGAATGGCCTACTCAAAGCCCAAACCTTAATCCAACTGAGAATCCGTGGTCAGACTTAAAGCAAATCTGTACTCACCAACCCCCTTCCCCAAACTATTGCTAACATTAAGTAGCTTAAAGTAAATCCTTCCTGCTCATGTGACTCAAAATCTGCCTGGTGCCGTGGTTGGGGTGAAAAACATTTTTATTCATGAGAAGCGGTGTCAGCGAGGTGTGGCCTAGGATATCTGTGTCCTAGACCGGCAACACCTTTGCTCCTTCTTCTTCCCATCCCCCCATCTTTAGTTCCACTCTCTGGCTGTGTTTCTTCTATTCAGCCCTGGTTATAACACTGTACATGTGCCGGAGCGATCGGAAGCAAAATACGTGGACTGGAGGGCTAAATCAATTTTAATTTACAAATCGAGCCACCTAAGTGGCTCAAACAAAAAAGACTTATATTTCCCAGTTATTAAAACATAACTTTTATTGATACACTTTAAACTGAAACACACACTATTTAAAAAAAAATCAGGATGAGGGTGTGTAATATTTCCAAATATGAAGTAACTACTATACAATAATAAACTCAGCAGAATCCTCAATGAATCAGCTAATATGTCTGTCCATCAGCTCCAACACCCTAACCGCCCCCCTCAACATGTTTTGACACTTAGACGTGCCTTTGCCAAGAGGACTGTGGGCATTTCTCAAGCGCATTCCACTCAATGAATTTACATGTCAATTCTTTGAGGGGATTGTGCTTGAAAATTCCCATTGAATTAACAGGAAAGGCTAAAATTCCTTGCCTATTCTGTAGTGTGAACATACCCTATTGCCTCAAAACTGAGAAATTTCCTTTAAACATATAGGGGGAGATTTATCAGTCTGGTGTAGAATTGTAAAATTGTCTTAGTTGGTCCTAGCAACCAATTAAATTCCCCTTTTCATTCCTCACAGACTCTTTAGAAAATGAAAGGTGGAATCTGATTGGTTGTTAGGGGCAACTGAGCCAATTCTACTTTACACTAGTTTGATAAATTTCCCCTATAAATCACATATTTGGTAATGGTCAGCTAGCCCCCTTTCATCACAAACACTAAACCAGCATACTTAGCAACAGCCTTGTTCATGGGCAGTTTCTGGTACTGTAGCGCATCCTTGTTTAATATATGTGTATATTAAAGGTACAGCAAAAAATATAAAGAAATACAAGTGATCTGTGGACATATGACCATTTGCTTCTGTTTTGTTGCAGCATGGCCAATGAACCGTCCGTTGAATATATTCTGGAAGTGAGCAGCATTGTCCCCCAATATGGATCCCTGTATGGGGGTTCTCGAGTCACACTGACCGGATCTGGGTTCAGTGATGTCCCAAGTGATAATGAAGTAAAAATAGGTAGATTATGATTTACTGAGGTGTCTACTTCTGTTAGAGATTCCATCAGTTGTGATTATAACTGTTCCTTGGAAAGCTGGATGGCAAACAGTAGGATAACCAGTCACAAAGTAATAAAAAAGATAGTTGCACTACCAAAGTTGTCTTCTGAAGCTTTATTTTTCTTTATAACAACATGGACACAGTGTGGACATAGCGTGAGCAGACGCTAGGTGAAAGGAGTGGTGACAGCCGGTATCACGCTCACAGCGCTTCTACGGAGGTCCGTAGAAGTGCCGTGAGCGTGAAACAGGCTTTCACCACTCCTTTCACCTAGCGTCTGCTCACTCTATGTCCGCACTGTGTCCATGTTGTTATAAAAAAAAATAAAGCTTCAGAAGACAACTTTGGTGAGTGCAACTATCTTTTTACTTTGTGACTGGGTATCCTACTGCCTTGCACAGTTAGCCCTGCCTGTGGCAGCCGAACTCCGACTGAGACCAGAAAGTAGCTAGACCCATATCCATTACCTAGAGTGCCACTATCTCCTGCATGTTCATGGATGGCAAACAGTGTTGGCCTTAGAGATGTAATGTAAGAATCCTGGGCGCCAATGCAAAATCTGTAACACGAGGCCCCAACGTACAATGTGCATTTTTCAGTGTTGGGGGGGATTTACAAAGCGTATGCCAGAGGCGTACGCCAGGGAGAAGGTGCAGATTCGGGTGCCCGGCCGATCGGATTCACTAAGAGGCGTGCATCTCATAGTGTATCCTGCAGGGGGGAAGGGGGCGGGGCCTAATATAATACTGGCTTACTTGTACGCCGATCTTCGTAAATCCCCCCATAGTGTCTTTTTATGGGGCAGAGGGGCCTATGGGGCTCTCCAGGTATTTAAGTGACTGCTAGCTCTGCAGCCCCTATAGCTAAGCCACTACTTGGCCCCATCAAGATTGTTAACCAGCTATTTCAGACTTTTGAACTACTAACCTGTCCAGTTTGGAAGCTTCTTATATGATGTTGGCGTTAAATACATTTTTCTGGTTTATATCTAATATTATATTTTTATTTCTATTTAATATGTTCTAGGCTCCCTCCCATGTAAAGTCTCTGTCAGTTCAGCCAATAAGTTGATCTGTGTTATCCAAAGTGCTGGTACAGTCTATACGGTAACAAATCAGGGAAAAAATTCAGGTGAGTACAATATCCTGCTAGTGCCACATGAAACATACCATAAATACATAACTGTAATGCAAAGTAGGTTTCATTTCAATGTATGTAGTGGATTTATTATTACTTTATTACAATTTCTTTCTTATGCCATCGCTCTAGTGACGTACTTTACACTAGTATTTTGTTGCATAAAAATAGCATACAGCATTAATACTCCTGCAACATTGAAAGGGGTAAATCAGTGCCCAACATTTATTTAAAAGGGCCGGAGAAGAGGTGGCTTAAACTAACTTTATGCACCTACCTCCCTGGTTCCGGGTTGTCCAGATGGCTGGACCATGCCAAAGTTCTTCTTTGGGGAAAGTTTGCAACATCCTTGACTTAGGATCCATGAATTTAGGAGAAGCTTGACTTTTTAGTCAATCTCTGTGCAAGAATTAAAAAGGGTTATTAAAGAAGCCAACAAACCACCTGTCCGAGCAGGCCAAAAAATGCAGTGTGTGAGGAGCCTATGACCTTACATAGGGTGTAAGGGTCATCTGTTTATTTAGTGTAATATAATAAAAAATTCCATCTGTCCTACTAGTTCTCAGAGGCAGAATTACCCCATCATTGTGCAGCTGGTTATGACGTACGAGAAGCAGTTGATACATTAACTGATGTTGATGTGATGTTATTATATGTTCATAGTATATTTTGCATTGATCAATTTATTTTTTTTAGTGTATGGCGTTGGTTATGCCTGGTCTCCATCAAGCCTTGTGATATCTACAGGAGACACCGTGGTTTGGAACTGGCAAACGCTGCCTTTCATTCAGGGCATTGGATACAGAGTGTTCTCCGTGTCAGATCCTGCTAACACTACTTATGATGGCATTTCCTTCAACAGTGGGGCTCGTGTAGCATCAGGTCTGTATCTACTTTATCACTGTTTAATAAATAGCATGGGAGAAGGGTGAAACAAATAGAATCTGACAAATATTGAGAAAAAAAATCCACATTTTCCATCAGGCAGACTCAGTTCAGATCACCAATAATACTAATCACTGCTAGTGGCATAGCATTAATTAGTATATGTAATTTAATAATTGTGTATAAAATTCCCCCAATAAAACTTTCTAGTTTACATATTGATAAACACGGGTAAGGTAAGAAAATTGTCTTCATTCTCAGTGCCGCTGACCCTATGGGAACATCAGCGCCCCCAGCCCTATGCAAACATCACTGCCCCCGACCCTATGGAGTATTCTAATTTGCTGTTAATTTCCATTTAAGCTTGACTTTACCATTCTTTTTTAGTATAATGACACTGATACCATTCATGTTTTCTCCTTTATAGGTGTCTTTTCATATCAGTTCACATCCCCGGGTATTTATTACTACAGCAGTGGATATGTTAATGATGGACAGTCAATACTTATGCAAGGAGTGATCAATGTAATCCAGATCAGTAACCAGAGCAGCCCAGTGCATGTGTATGTTGGAGGAATGGAGGCCACCTATACTTCTGGTAATCAAACATACTATACTATAGCTAGCATTAAACTGCAGTACAACAGAATGGGGTCTAGCCTGGAAATAATAATTATCAAGACTATAGCCTTGATAATTCTGCTATAGTCAGTGTTAGGGAAAGGCTGAGGAAGGCCTGGCACATAAACTTTATTCAGTGGCTATGAGAATAGTTACTGGTCCAACGTGGTCTTCTGGTTTTATAAAGGCTGTTTCATCATAAATAGTCAAATTTGAGAGCCACCTGACTAGGTAAATGAACATCACCTTTTTTGCAGGAAAATCAAAAATAGCTTAACATTTTACTGTCTGTATTACAGCTACAAGATGTGATCTCCCTATGGTTCTACATAATATGTATAGAAAACCATGGCTTGTGGGTAGAAAACAGTGTCTGAAATGGGGCTATATTATGGCTATGTGATATGGGCCTAACATAGGGAAGAGATGACACTGTGATATTTGAAAATCCAAGTGTTAAGCCATCATATTATGTGATGGGGAAAACCCTTTAAGCATGACTGGTAAAATACTAATGGGGTGTCTCACCACGGGTGTTGCTGTTGGTTACACCCTTTGCAAAAGCCTGTACTTATTGTTAGTCAGTGGTGATGAAGTAGTGATAAAGTTTTGCCACTAGATGTCGCTATTGTGAGCATGTGTACTTAGATGCTGCATGTCTGAAATATGTAAAGGGTTATTGTTTATTTGTGTGTCACATGGATCGGAGAACATATAGGAGTCTTTTCTTCTTCTGTCCTATCACCTCTCACTTCTTCTTTCTGCACTCTTCACCCACTCACAGCGCATTTTAGATACGCTGGGGATAGGAAGTCATATAGGTAGAGGAAGTGTAGGAGTCTTTTGTGTTAGACACTGTGGGGGAAGGACACAAGCTAGAATGCTCAGTGGTCCCTCTGGGCCCTGACCTTCTGCCAGGTCCCCAACCTCAACAGTTAGTCTTAGTCTGGTTCCTGTATGAGTGGGAAGCAAGACAAGACACAGCTAACAATTTCTTCTCAGCTTCCTGGACACAACACTATGCAGTGTTAAACCTTCACAAAAGAGGACAAGTCAGAGATCATCTCAATGCACGCTGTAGACTAGGAGAGTCACAGGGCAGGACAGTATCAACAACAAAACCAAAGAAGCTGGTAACTGATCCAGATTGAGCAAAATTTCTAAGAGCCTAGGAACTCTATCTCGCAGCACGGTTGTCAGCAGGGAACCCTGCGCATTCCGCTTATTCCAGGTAACAGGGTCTGGGGCCTTGTGTCACCCTTATAGGACAGGTCACCCGACACTTGTGGACATTAGGTGGTGCAAAGACCCAAAGGTCAAAACAAGGGCAGAAGAACTCTCGTATTCCTTTACCTCATCCTCCAACATCCCGGCAGAGCACAGTACTACTTGGGTTTGGACTCTGACGACATCCTCCTCTCTGATCCTCTGATTCTTTGTATCTTTCTACACGCAACTCAGTCAGCATGACTGTACCCTTCGCTATACTCCTATCACAGATCTGGATCCTGTATTGGCAAGTGTATTATCAAGTGTATCACTGAGTGTATTATCAAGTCTAACGTACTTTGCCAAAGTGAAGTTGTATGTTCTGCTGCACACAAGTACTTTCCAAGTAAACCAGATATTATTTATGGTAAAGAGACTCTGTGATTCTTCGCCCCACACCAACACAGTGTACACTACATCCTTAGGATATTTCCCCTTTCTGTGGGTAGCAGTATCGATAGTCCGGGAGGGTCACTACACCACTCCGGCCCACCGTGATAACAGCCCAAGGGACCCCGTAGCAGGCCGGCAGGTCACCGACCACAGGGGAACGAGGTACAACCGGCCCTCTAAACTAAAAGCAGGTGTGCCACCATACCTGTGTGCCCAACCAGCACTGGCGTCACAACATAACATCACTGGGCCCAACTTAATCTTGGCCAACCATCTCACTCTCATATCACACTCTACCATCTAGCAAGTGACTGGCCTTTCCTCCGCCAAAGTACTGCGGGGTTCACCACACTAACAAGGTGGGGGTTCCAAAGAGGCAGCCCATATAGCTGCTGTGAAGCCTCTGCAAGGAGGATGCCCAACCTAGCACAGCCCTTCACAATGTAATATGTGAGTGGAGAACTGTGGCCAAAATAACAGCCTTTTTTTTTGGAGGGTGGTTTACATAAAGGTTGTGGCTAAATATGTAGAGGCCCCATCTATTAATATATTGCCTAAGACTGGATCTTTACATTAATATTAGACTTGACCTGACCAAAAAAAAAAATTCTGTACTTCATCCTAGATGTCCTAAATATATTCAGACCCCTTTTATTGACTCCAAACCAGTCCCCAGACACTATACTGGATAAGTCTAATAGATAATGCACAATATTTATTTAAATGAGGCATAACCATCTACTAACAATAAAATAACTCCCAGGAAAAGTCGGAAAGTTTGTATGTTTTTTCCTTGTTGTCTCATTTCGGTTTCATTCGTAAGAATCTTCATGGGAAAGTGGTCACCATGGGGGGAAAAGCACAGAATGTACTCAGGTCGAGAAAATTTTAATTGGGCACAAAAATGTCTTTTTACATTTGGTTTGGTGTGGTGGTTTCATGGAGCAAATGAAAGGACATATTTTTTTTTCTCTTCTATGGATAGCACTAGTTAATAAAGGAGAAGTCTGGCAAAACTTTTTATTCAAAAATTTATTGCCCCCCCAAAAGTTATACAAATCACTTAAAATACACTTATTACGGGAAAAGCTTAGGAGGTGTTTTTTTTTTTTTTTCGCTTTACTTAATACTGCATCAAGGCTTAACTTCATGGATAACATGGTGATGTCACTTCCTAGATAAAATTGTGATGTCACTTCCTGGATAACATGGTGATGTCACGACCCAACTCCCAGAGCTGTGCGAGCTGTGGCTGCTGGAGATGATGATGGCAGGGGGACACTGAGGGACACAGAGCACTGAAGGGACACTGAGCATCCCTATGCCATCATCCTCTCCAGCAGTCACAGCCAGCACAGCTCTGGGAGTCGGGTCGTGACATCACCATGTTATCCAGGAAGTGACATCACCATGTTATCCATGAAGTGACATCACCATTTTATCCAGGAAGTGACATCACCATGTTATCCAGGAAGTGAAGCCTCCTTTAATCACTATATTAAACTACTACAGCTGTTATCTAAGAAGGAAATTTATTGTCATAAATTAGTTTTTTCAATATTTCTACAGGTCTTCCTCCGACCACACCACCAAGTGACTGCATTACACCAGACCCAGTGTGCTCGCAGTCCACCTTCTCAATCCCTAGTAACACATCTATATGGTTTGGATATTCAGGATGTTATTCTCCAGTTATTATCAGCATTACACCAAAGTTTGGAACAATCCGAGATGCAATAACCATCAGAGGATCCGGGTTCAGTAACATTACCTGTGCCAACAAGGTATCTTTATCTGTCAGCTCTATCACACTGTTACTGACTGTCATAAATTACATGTCCTAATAGAAAAGTAAAGGGGTTATTCTTGATTGGAAAAAGCACAGCCACTTTCTTGCAATAACAGCACCTCAACTGGCCTCATGTTGTGTTTGGTATTACAATTCAGCTACATTCATTTCAATGAAACTGAGCTGCAAAACCCAACACCCAAACTGAGGACAGGAGAAGTGCTGTTTCTGGAATAAAGAGGCCATGTTTTTCTGAGCCTGGACAACCCCTTTAACATATACACTTGGAATAAGTGATAACAATATAGCTAATAATATTCCAATATTAATAGAGAGACTGTATGGTAATAAATTATGCATTAGGAGGTCCCATTAGATTGCAGTGCGATCATAGACCCTTTGCCACAGCAATAATGGTAGCCACATGGCACCACAACAAACAGAAGCAGATTATTTAGCTCACCATGTACAATCCCTATATAGAATTTCTAAATAAAACATCTGGGTGCAAAAATTTAATTTGCTGCTTTGCTCCTTTCACTCTCCAAAGAGCCTCTAGAAAATATATAATCAGATGGGTGGCCACAGACAACTATTGTTCCTTAACACTAATTCTGCTATATCTTCCTCAAAGTGTGAAGTTAAACTGTTGTTTTGAAAAAAAACTTTTTTGACACGTCAAAAGTTTTGATCGGTCCCTGTCTGAACACTCACTCAGTACCGATTGCGAGAATGATCGGAGAGAGGACTGCGCTGCAGCACAGTCCGCTCCCTGCACTGGGTCAATGAAAGAGTCATGTACCATAGACTTACATTATAGCTGGGTTCACACTACGTATATTTCAGTCAGTATTGTGGTCCTCATATTGCAACCAAAACCAGGAGTGGATTAAAAACACAGAAAGGATCTGTCCACACAATGGTGAAATTGAGTGGATGACCGCCATATAACGGTAAATAACTGTCATTATTTCAATATAACAGCTGTTGTTTTAAAATAACAGCAAATATTTGCCATTAAATGGCGGCCATCCACTCAATTTCAACATTGTGTGAACAGATCCTTTCTGTGTTTTTAATCCACTCCTGGTTTTGGTTGCAATATGAGGACCACAATACTGACTGAAATATACGTAGTGTGAACCCAGTTGGCCTGTAAAGTCTTTGCACAAAAGAATAAGATGAAGTGCGGCAGCTCACCAAAATCGGTTAAAAGATGCTTTATTTGGACATAGAAGGCATCAATAGCAGGTACTGCTCTGTTTATTTGTGGAAAGTACCTGCTAATGATGCCTTCTATGTCCAAATAAAGCATCTTTTAACCGATTTTGGTGAGCTGCCGCACTTCATCTTATCCTTTTGTGCAAAGACTTTACTGGACTGTTTTCTCAAGCTGAGCACCACCTACGGTAGAGTTACAAAAACCAAGGGAGAGTCACGGTGAGGTCCAAGTTTGGTTTCCTAAAACTGGGGACAGTGCCAGCATACACATCTTGTGTGAATCTATTTACATTATAGGCCTGACTCATCACGTTACACAAAGCCAGGAGAGGTCCGAGCTGAGCGCAGTCTTCTCCCGGCTTGTTCTCGCGAACAGTACAGGTCTGAACACTCAGACCCGGAGTGGTCAAAAGTTTCTTAAAATGACAATGACACTTATAAAAGCCAGTGACCTGAAAGTCTTTTTTTTTTTTTTTTAAATACCTCCATTTTCTAATACATTTTCTTTTTTGTCTTTTTTTTTCCATAGGTTTCAGTCGGTTCTTATCCTTGTGTTGTGGCTTCCGCTGACAAGAATTCAATAACATGTCAAGTGGATTCTCAGGACACAATGGATATTGGAGTAGCCCAATTGGTGTCTCTTGCAGTAAATAACCTGGGCAATGGCATCAACTCTTTAAGAAATGAGATGGACAGGCGATTTGCCTTGTTACCCCACATTGACTATATCACACCAACCAATGGGTCTGTTACAGGGTCTACTAGGATTACCATACACGGCTCTGGCTTTGTGAACATAAATGGCAGCATTGCGGTGTCCGGGATAAGTTGTAACATTATATCTGTAAATTACACAAATATTAGATGTGATACTCAACCTAGTTATTCCCGCAGCGTTGTTGTTGCAGTCACAGTGAAGGGAATTGCTGCCCAGTGCCTACAATCCTGCAGCTTCACCTATTCAAGTGCACTTACACCAGTAGTATCCAGCGTCTACCCAACTGTAGTCCGAAACGCTACCACAATCTACATCAATGGAGTCGGCTTTGGAAATGATGTTA
Organism: Dendropsophus ebraccatus; assembly: GCF_027789765.1. Lineage (NCBI taxonomy): Eukaryota > Metazoa > Chordata > Amphibia > Anura > Hylidae > Dendropsophus > Dendropsophus ebraccatus. The sequence continues at coordinate 27,540,817 of NC_091455.1, read as the reverse complement.
ATGATGTTAATGTTTATGTCGGTGACATAAAATTAAATGTTGTAGGTGTCAATGACACAGATATAACATGTAACATAGACCCCATTCCTGCTGGAAACTATTCCATCAAAGTTATTGTACTAAGTAAAGGCTTGGCCGCTGGGACTTTCACTATGAACAGTCCTGCTGAAGCCACTCTCCTGACCCCTTCCGGAAGTGTGTTAGGTGGAACTCTTCTACTCATACAAGGAAATGGATTTCATCCTATTAACACCACTGTGCAGGTTGCTGGTGTATTATGCCAGACTACAGCAGTTACTTATAATAGTATCCAGTGCATCACTCCTCCCGGCACCACTGCTAAAACTGCTACCGTGATCATCCGCGTGCCATCTGCTTCTTACCCATCACTCAGCTTTTCCTACTCAGAGGCCTTTACTCCAACCGTAACTTCAGTTCTTCCAACCACAGGTAGGACTATTTTTCTCAAATTGTTGAGGGAGTTACTATCAAATGTTAAATAAACTTTTGACATGTCGCACAGACATATCAAAGCTGAAGATTGGTTGGGTCTCAGTGCTAAGACCTCTACTACTCTCTACATACAGCCAGAAGAAGTGCATGGCTGTACACTTCACTTCCTGGCTAGCCACTTGATCCAACTGATTACAGATTACAAAGAACAGGCTTCATACATTTATAATGTAGCCAGGATCAGGGGCCAGCCAAGTAGTTAGATGTGCCATTGCACACCTCGCCCAGCTGTAAATAATGATTCTTAATTGGTATCACTCTAAGGCTATGTTCACACTGCGTATATGTCCGGCCGGACATATACGCGGTAAACTCCGGCCGGGGATTTACGCTACTTGCGGCCGGCTAAGTACGGAGCGCAAACTTTTGCCCGCAGTCTACTTACGCTTCCCGAGCGCCCTACTTAGCAATCTGACAGCGGTCTTTTACTTGGAAATCTTCGCCTAACCCCGGACACCCCACAGAACCTTTTGGATCGGCACAAAAAGATGGCAAAATGAAGAAATAACCACTACGTACGGGACCGCATGTTACGCTGAGGGCGTAAGTTACAGCATTTTCGTCCTCAAACAATAATCTGGTTCATTTTTTACGGCGCCGCGTACGATCCTCGCGTAAGTTCTTACGTAGTGTGAACTGTGCCGCTGTATATCGTATACTTTCCATTGTACGCAAACTACGTAAGTCTCCAACCGCTTATTCATGGAACGCGCTACGTCCGGAGACTTCGGATCACTTAAGCCTATCTCACACATTGCTTAAATCGGCGAACGACTGTTTACACGGAACGATTTGCGAATTTTTTGCGAATGACGAACAACGATTTGAGAACATGTTGAAAGATCAAAATGAATGATTTCTCGTTCGTCGTTTGATCGTTTGCTGCGTTTACACATACGATTATCGTTCAAATTCGATCGTTATTGCACAAATTCGCACGATAATTGCTACGTGTAAACGCACCTTAAGGCTGGCTATAATTTACGTCCATCATTATAAAATAATGCTGGTTATTTCAACTAAAAAGCTGTTGTGGGAACATAGCCTTAATAATAAACTTTTGGACCTCCCGACTTCATCATAAATAAAAAATGTTGGGAGTTTTGTTCTGTAGCACATTCGTAATTGCGGATCGTGCACAGTGTGAATTACCCTTTAGACTCTTTCTAAATTATTAGTCACTAATTTGTCACTTTTTAAACGCAAATGCCCAAAACCCACCAGATCTATCGTGTTTTCGGAAACTCAAGCCTTAAATTAAAGTTTGTGGTATGACTGGCCAATTTAGGGCTGAACCGCTTTTATAAAGAGGATGTGGTTCGTCTTTCTCTTTCTATTGAATCAAGGGATTTTTTTTTTTTTTTTTTTACTGCTCTAAATCACCGTCCCTACTTGCTTTGACAACCTGCCCTAACTGAGCATCAGATTATGATTGCATGATTTACTTCTCATGTCATAAAATTAATTATTTACATTGTTCCTCAGGAATACCAGGAACCGCCATCACATTGTCCGGTTCCGGTTTTGGTTTGGATGCTTCAAAATTAACAGTTTCCATTGGCAATACCACATGCTTTGTCACTGCAGTGTCTGACAGTCAGCTGACCTGCTCTGTAGGACAATATTGGGGCGGCACATTCCCTATTACATTGCGGAATGAAAAAGGGTTTGCAAGATCCAGTGCAAGGTTCACCTATCTACTTAGTATCACTGGGGTCTCTCCGAATGAAGGTGAGTCTAATTCTGGTAAAGCTGATGACAACCAATATGGCCATCATTATGTCTCTTGCAGCAAATGGTAGGCTATGTTCACATGACGTTTTTTTTTTTTTTTTTTTCTGGCCTTTGCCCTACCCCCCCAAAAAAATGAGGTTAGTGATTTCGCATTTTTTGGCGCCCATCATTGCAATGATGGCTCTTGGTACATTATTTTAGTTCAGGCCCTCTTGGGTTCAGTTCTCTTTTTAGTAGTAAAGACAGTGAAAGGATAATTAAAAACAAACAAACGTGTGTGAATAACTAAAAATAATGTCCACGAATAATTGTCATGACCATTAATTTGGTGATAGTGTAAACAACGTCTATTCCATTGATTGTAAACAACGTCATTTCATTAATTGTAAACAACGTCATTTCATTGACTTCAATTATAATTCAGTAATAACGGATGTTATTTAAAAAAAAAAAAAAAACAACAACACAGCAGACGCCTTTTTTACTGGAAACAATGGAGCCATGTCACAGAGGGTAGGTTGGTTTCCTCCCACTAGAGGTGGGCTGGCCCACCTCCAGTGCTACAGGTCGGGCTGGTGACCGGGAATAGACCAGCGCCATGCAAAGGAATAGACCGGCTCTGCGCATGGGCAGCAGTTCAAAAAAAGGACAGCAGCACTGGCATCTCGGTGCTGGTCTATTGATGTTAAAATCTTAAACTGATGTACCTGCTGGTACATTGGCTTTAAGCAGCATACACTGCTGATTTCCTTATCTCAACCAAGGTATTGAAACAACAAAAGTGGGTAATTCCCAACAAAAAATTGCAGTGTCTTAGTAACTTGCCATGTGCCCTTGAGCATCAATTAAAGCTTGAAAACGATGCCTGATGCTGTTCATAAGTCAACTTGTTGTCTGGTGAGACATGGCATCCCACTCTTCTAAAAAGTTGTTGTCAAAGGATGTTTGCTTCTATGCCTTTTTGTGACTCTTCCAGTCTCTCTGTTGCAACCTGCTGATTAAGCTCAGTGGCTAATTTAGTCTTAGAACATCCTGCTTTAAGCCTCGCAATGGCAAAGTACTGTTGATCAACTGTTAGGTGTTGTCTTGGTCTCATGAAGTCAAAATGTGAACAGCATGAAGAACTGTTTAAGACTATGACAAAAAAAATGACCTGGAGATTGCGCTCACCACCAAACAACGTGGTAGCAACCGATGTTCACATAAAACACGATTTATTCAGTCCAACAATAACACGTTTCAGGGCTATGGCGCCCCTTCGTCGGATTCAGGACAAACATAGTATGCTCATGACACAGACCATACTTAAATACAGCAAGGAATCACAATGATTAGGCTAAAGGAGGGGCAACACAATACAATATATTTGTAATATATTTGTATTTTATTTTATATCTGTTTATTCTATGTTTATTTTCACCATTTCTAGTGACACTCATGTCAAATAGGATTCTTGCCACATGACACTTATGCCTAATAGATTAGTAAGCACACGATCCAACTCCTGGCTTTGGTCCGATCATGTGATGTGGTCTGATCATGTGGTCTGATCATGTGACCGCTCTTGGTCCGATCATGTGACGTGGTCTGATCATGTGGTCTGATCATGTGGTCTGATCATGTGACCGCTCTTGGGCCGATCATGTGACTGTTTTCTCTGCTCTCCATGAGTTGGAATGCAGAGTACTTCCAGCTGCTGCCTCTGAGGGAATCCATGAGAAATTGCCCCTTTCCCTTCCCTTATGCTCCAAGATGTGGACTAGTATAGAACATTGTTGATATGTAGAACTGTGAATGAGTTGTTCATTAGGAATTGATATATGTATACTGGGTTGCCCGTTATGAATTGATTTACTTACTCTCACATTTAATTACCCTCACTTACCATCACATGAATTTGATTTTCTATGAACTATATGGGAGATGTACATATGGATTGATTTTATGGACTTTGTATGAAGGTTTTGTATGTGTATTTTTTATGTGAATTCTGTAGATGTCACCTTGACTATGTAAATTTTGCACTGATGTGTATAGGGTTAACTACCTGGGAGGAGGAAATGGACTGCCCCTCCTTTAGCCTAATCATTGTGATTCCTTGCTGTATTTAAGTATGGTCATGAGCATACTATGTTTGTCCTGAATCTGACGAAGGGGCGCCATAGCCCTGAAACGCATTATTGTTGGACTGAATAAATCTTGTTTTATGTGAACATCGGTTTCTACTAAGTTGTTTGGTGGTGAGCACAATCTCCAGGTCATTTTTTTGTCATTTTTGGCATCTTTTGGTTTTACCTGACTCCAAGTGGTCCTTGCACAAGGAGCCCGGTTTAGACCTGTTGTGAAGACTGCTGCTACCCCAATCCCTGGGAGGTGTGTTGGACACATCATTACATGTGCTGTTGGGTGTTGTGGCTTTGATTCCACAACCCCAAAAGGTGAGCAGTGATTTTTCACATGTCTTAGATCATTATTTCAATCCAGAGGTACTACTCTATGAGGCGCTCTGCCTTTCTTTTTGTTCTTTGTTTCTACTGTTTAAGACTATGGCGTTTAATTAGTGTAAATCATCGCCATGGAATCCCGCCAGCCTCAATGTCATACAGGCAGTCTATGGGTGAGCTCATGCACCTCCTCTCTGACATGTCAATTCTTCTGCAGGGCGAGAGGAGCCGCAAAAGTCCTCCAATAGACTGCCTATATGACATGGAGGCTAGCGGGATTCTGCCAGTTTTACTCTGTGTGAACTGGCCCTATTAGAGTGCATTTTAGGATATGTTCACACATGGAGTTTGATCGCATTAACGCAATGTAGGACTGTTGGACGGCAATTAAATGATAAATAGCATTTTCATTGCGTTACTGCATGCGTGTACACAGTCTTAGACTATGTTCACACATACAGTATATTAATTTCATACACAAGGGCCAGTGAAAAGAACGTCTGTTAGTAATTAAATCAATACGTTTGCATTTATTTCAATGCAACAACAGTCTTTTTTTCTACGTCCACAGTTTGGGAACAGTGTAAACAACTATTTTCTACTGTTTGCTGAATAGTGTATTACAAGTGTGAATACAGCAGCCATAGTGTATTACAGCGTGTGAACATAGCCTTAGGTTCATCCTGAAAGTTCACCCATATGTCAAATATCTCTTTTTGTGAGTTGTGGACTTGTTTAGGGTATGTTCTCACACATTAAAGTTATATTGCAGTATGTATAGAGTAACACAATAAAAATGCATGTGTGAACACAGCCTCAGTGATCGTCATTTCTATTGATTCTTTCCAGGCAGTTTTGGTGGAGGGTTAATGCTCACAGTCACTGGATCTGGATTTGATAGTCGTCAGTCCAAGGTGTTTGTGTGCAACATCGAATGCAAAGTGAACCAAGAGAGATCCAATACAAGTCTTCTGTATTGTGAAACTGCCAGGAACGGTAGGAAAGCTGCTTATATGTGGAGTATATGGAGTATTTAGTGTAAGATTATGAATTATAATATGAAGTTAGTGTATTCAAAATATATAGACATTAATCTAATTGTACTCATCAAAGATTAGGAGAGGCAGTGTATTGTGTAGGGGATAGAACTTCCATGTATTATGGTCAATAGTCAAGCGTACAGTTTGATTAAAATGTATGTGAACACTCCCCCCATAACCTCTTCCCCCCTCAATGTTGTGTGTTTGTCCTTGATTGTTTGTCTGTCTTTCCTTGTCTGTTCATTAATGCAGAATCTTATATTCAATAACTGATGGATGACACCAAAGACGGAACTAAAGATTGCTCCCATACATATTGCTTCTCCTCACTAATGATCCCACACTTCAGAAGGCGCATATACCCACTGTCGGAAAGCATGGATCTAGACATATTACCCTTATATTTCCCGCATTGTATACTGTTGTATACTGTTATATAGTTTTACTGGCTGTTGACGTGAAGCAATAGAAGAACATACAACATGCGGCCAAGTCTTTCTTTCTAAGGGTATGTTCACACTACCGAATCCCGACGGATCACCTGCCGCGGATTCCACAGCTCGCCCCAACTCACGGCCATGTCTATGTCCGCTGGTCCCATAGACATTCAATGGTTTGGCAGTTTTCGCCAGTTCTGGTGGGGCTTTTTGGGTCTGGTCCTGTGACATGGGGGTTGCAGGGCCTTTCCATGGCCCCCCTTCCCTGCACATGCACGCTTTGCGAGGGCGGCGGCCACTGACCGACACGGTGTGGAGTTAGTGTAGGGACCCGTGTGAACCAGAGGACCTGCACGTTGGTACACGGGGCTATTATGGCTTGAACAAATCATATACAGACACTCTGGTGTTGATTTTTAATATAGGCCTAGCGCCATTAGTATCAGCCATAGATGGGATGTGCAGCCGTTCCTTTCTCTCCAATCTGTGTTATACTGTTGTATACTGTTATATAGTTTTTACTGGCTGTTGACGTGATGAAGCAATAGAAGAACATACAACATGCGGCCAAGTCTTTCTTTCTAAGGGTATGTCCACACTACGGAATCCCGACGGATCACCTGCCGCGGATTCCACAGCTCGCCCCAATTCACGGCCATGCCCATGTCCCCTGGTCCCATAGACTTTCAATGGTTTGGCAGTTTTCGCCATCCAGCCGTGGAACTCGCTAAATTTTTGGGGTGGATGGCGGAATCTGCCGAACCTTAGAATGATGCCTATGGGACCAGCGTAGATGCGCATGGCCAGGAGTGAGGGCAAGCTGCAGAATCCGCGGCGCGTGATCCGTAGACATACCCTACGTTTGTGGTACATTAATGTGATACCTCTTTTCAGTTTATAAGAGGTTTATCCTAACCATTTACTTCATGCTTTCCATCAGATGCTAATACATCTACCCAAAGCTGTAATGTCATTGTGAAGAATGGAGATTACTCTGCTCAGATGAACAACTCCTTTACATACTCTTCTGCATTAACCCCTGTCATATATGATGTCACCCCCAAGAGAGGAGGCACAGCTGGTGGGACCAGACTCACAATCACTGGATCCCAGTTCAGGTAGGCACCATATCTACAGGTTAGCTCTGATGGAAGTACTACTTCTATAACATTAGTTTGCACTATTGTTAAAGTTAATTTCTCAACTTTAATTCAGGTTCAGAACTGCTATCACTTTTAGATTGATATTAGGTAATTTTACCTGACTCTGCATAGATCAATAGTATCAGAAACTAAATAAAAAATGTGGTAATATACGTTAGCCAAAAAATTACCTTTTCCTGTTATCAAGCACCTTATTCCTTTCCTATCTTTTGTTAAACTGTGGTCCATTGTGAAAAATTACTTCAGCATGGTTGTTTATGTTGTGTAGCTAGTTCAGGGATAAAATGACAAGAAAGGGAGAGCTAGAGAGAGATATTGATAAAGTAGAATGGGTCCAAAGACAGGCTACATAAAATTGTGGAGGGTGTGAGGCATAAAACATATCAAGAAAGACTTAAGAAGTTTAATCTGTGTAGTTTGGAGGAAAGAAGGGAAAGGGGGGGCATGATCAAAACCATTGAACATGTTAACGGGGAAGTCTGGCTTCCAACATTTTTTTCAAAGAGACGAGGAGGTGGTGGCAGAACCTAACTACATGCACCTACTGGGGTCCTGCCTCAGCCACTGACTGGCTGAGCGGGGCTCACACAATAAGACCCGGGTGCCACTCAGACCAGGATGTGGCCAGGGGACCGTTAACCGGCTACACTGCTGCTTATTATCTGTAGAACTGACAGCACGGATATATACATATCTGTTCTTTCAGCTTGCACGGTTTTATGAGCGATAAAAGGATCGTTCATGCAGCCCATCTGCTTTATTTCTTGTGCCGTGTAAAGGCACTGCCAACAAGCCACCGATCTCACTGATCAGCTCTCATTTGCTGCCCCCACAGCTGAGAAATATCTTGATCTAAAAGGACCCTAACATATGCAGTCTGGAAAAGACACTTTAACACCACCTGAGACAGCTGGAGCAGTCTGCTCATAAGGCGTGGCCTACCGTACCTGTAGACAAGTGCAGAAGTTTTACTACAGTGAATGTACCATCAGGTACATTGCTTTTTTTCCCCTTACATTAGCTGATTGGCGCTGGCACAGGGATCCCGGTGGTGTGATCCTTTTTTCAAAACACCACCTGGTTTGTGCGCTCAGCACCGTTCTTTTTTCCTGCCCTGACACGGCTCTATGCACTTAAGGTCGTCCTGGCACCACTCAGTGTGATAATATCCGAGCAAGGAAACCTAGCGGTGTTTTGAAAAACGATTGCACAACCGGGATCCCTGTGCTGATCGGGTAATGTTTAAAAAAAAAAAAAAAAAAAAAAAAAGGAAGGAAGAAAGCAATGTACAGTATCTGATGGTACATTTGCTTTAAGAAATAGAGAAAATGCGTGTTTGTGGTGATTGCCTCAAAAGGTTTGCAACAAAATACTGTCCAGGCCACTTTCATTAGTTCGTGTTTTTAAATTATTTTGTGAAGTCACAGAATGTCTGATTTTTAGTAAATAAAATATATTATTACTTTTACGTTATTTCGGTGACCTTATGGGCATACTTTCAACAAAAGGGTACAAATAGACATGTATAGCTAACAGAGATGCAAGCACTCTTTAGAAGTTCCATTACAATAGATGTTATCTTGTAACTTATCATCTTGAAGGATGCATGATGATTTCAATGAGATCTCTGTAATTACTTTTCGGCTCCTTAGCAGTCAACACCATCAAAAATAAGCCCATGATCAGTGTCACGGCCGCAGTGGCGTCCCGTGCTCTGAGCCGCCAACGCCACACCCACTCTTTCTGCTTACAGTCCCTGGTGGACGCCAGAGCCCATGTGCAGGGGCCCAGTGCTGCCATATCTTCAGCCCCTATGAGTACCTCACCTGGTCCCAATCCTGCCCACTTCTCCACCCTGTGGACACATCCCCACTTCCTAGGGTGCACCGGCTGCTCTAGACTTAAAGACACAGTACGTTCCTAATTGGTTGTTGCACCCAATCACTTCCCCTATAAATGAGCACCTTTCCCGTCATTCATTATTGTGGTTCTAGCCTGTTTCTGCATCCTAGGTACAGCCATGAGTCCTGCTGTGTTCCTGTCTTCCTACCTGCCTACGTGTCTCCAGCTGTACCTCACCTGCAGTCACTAGCTAGCCAAACCAGGGCAAGTCCATCTTACCTTGCGGTGGGCACTAGTGAAAACCAGCAGCCCCTTAGACTCTGCTCCCTGTTGCGTCTAACGCCATCGTCAGCAGTGGTACAGCGGATCCATGACTCCTCTCATTACAATCAGCTCCTGCCTTGGACCCACAGTCTAACATAACAAAGTGCATGATCTTGTCTAGGGCTTGAATTGTTTATATGATAAAATATTATTTTTCCTTTTTTTTTCCCTTCTATTTTGCAGCTCTGATATGTCAGTCGTCAATGTTACCGTGGCCCAGGCCGTGTGTGATATCGAGTCGACTAATAGCACGCACATCATATGTACAACCAATGCTCAGTCTCCTTCACAAAGAACAAAAGTCAGAGTGTACATTAAGGACCAAGGCATTGCTAAGATGGTAAGAAACAGAACTGGAAAGATAAGGCTGAAATCTTTGTTCTGCATGACTAAAATGTTTGCCAGTAACTTGACTACACAGACGAGAGAGGGCATAGCATGGTCTATAATGGTCATTCTTAGCTGGTGTATTTTTCAGGAATTATCTTTTACACCAGGTCAATACAGCCCAAAAGTGTAGGCTTTGTGCAACTGAGTGCTTAAAAGAAACAAAATAAAGAGAGGAATTATCAATATCTGCCCCAGAAAAGTGATGTAAATTTTTTGCAATGTTTTGAGCAAAATGAGAGTTGCATAAAAATGTTCTTAACTTTTTTTACACAAAGAACTGGCATAAATGCCTTTTTAGCCCCTACCCCAACTAATTAGGGACTATTCATCAAATATGCTATAAAAGTTATACACAGGCAATCGGAATACACAGTCCCTGTTCCTGGTGGACAATGGCTGCTCATTTTCAGTCACCCCTATCATAGTTTGTGGGAAGTACAATAACAGCGAAGTGAACATAAATTATGACAATTATAATCATAAATTATTTCTTGTATTGTATTATTATACTTTTTTAGGCTATGTTCACACTGCATACAATTCCGTCCGCAGTTATTACGCCGCCGTACATGTGTGGCTGAAACTACGAACATAAGCCCGTAGTACAGTTATGCTTCCCTAGCTTGTTTCGAAGCGATCTGAAGCAGGTCATTTACTTGGAAATGTTCGCCCAGCCCAATAAAACACAGAGAACCTTTTGGATCGAAAAATCAAGTTCAATTTGACTGAAATAATTATTCCGTACGGGACCGCATGGAAATCCACGGCCATGAGTTCGAACATTTCCGTCCTCAAACAATGGTCTTGTTAATTTTTCACGGCGGCGTATACGATCTGGTCGTAAGTTCATACGTAGTGTGAACTGTGCGGCCGTATATCGTATACTTTTAAGCGAACGCATCAACTCAAAACTGCGTGCCTAAATTCGCGGTTCGCACTACGCGCGGAAATATACGTAGTGTGAACCTAGCCTTACATAGGATTGCTTATTTATTTATTTTTTTTAAACTTTCTGTTCTGATATATTCTTCATATTTTAGGACAATGCAGATTTCTTCTACATTGATGTCTGGTCTTCTAAATACACCTGGGGAGGACAATCTCCACCAGATGAGGGGTCCTTGGCAGTCATCACAGCAGGGCAGACAATATTGCTGGATGTTAGTACACCAGTACTGAAGATGTTACTGATTCAAGGTAATGGGACTATATCCAATATATTGTATTAGAATGATAGAATACTTCTCGAGCATTTAACTGATACTGTAAAACTGATAAAGCATTTTAGTGTTTTTACTTTCCTTTCTCTCGCTTTTGGAGAACTTGTGTGTTAATGTATATACGGCCCACCCATTGATTTTCATGGGTGGTGCTACAGCGTAACCACTCATTGATTTTCAGTGGTGCTACAGTGTAACCAAACACTTGCTGCTGGGGTCCCCTACAGATTATTGCTAGGTTCACAATATGTAAAAACAACTTCCATTTTTTCATAACAACAGCCATCAATGTGCAAATAACATGCATTATAAAAAAAAAAAAAATAAGAGACGTTATTTGAGTAATGACGCCCTTTATTATGAAGGCCACCCGTCATTTTTACATAGTATGAACACAGTCTATAGCTGATCCCTGGGGAGTCCAAGGAGATGGAAAACCTGCTCTTAGTTTATTGCTAAGGGTCCTTAGTAACAAATAATGCATTGTACATTTGAATTGGTACTTCGCATTCCAAGGCTATGTTCTCACACAGTATTTTTGCTCAGTATTTTGGAGTGGATTGAAAAAAAAATAGATAGGCTATGTTCACACATTGTTGAAATTTAGTTGATGGTCGTCATTTAACAGCAAATAATGGCCGTTATTTTTTCAAACTGCTGTTGTTTTAAAATAAAGGTAATTATTTGCCATTAATTGACGGCGTTCCAAACAATTTACACAGGACATAGCCTTTCAGCGTTTTCAATCAACTCCTGGTTTGGGTTAAAAAATACTGACCAAAGCACTAAGCAAAAATACTGTGTGGGAACATAGCCTATTTTTTTATTTTTATTTTTTTTGTAAACTTTACTGATGTCTCTCCGGTTGTCTATCTTCTGACCTTTTGTAGCTCCTATTGCTCCTCTATTCATGCTGAAATAACATCCTTTGTGACAACTTCCTAAATGATCACCATCACCAGACATGGGCCATGTTAGCGATAGCACTGGTGATAGAACGTGACCAATTTGGCTAACAATTGGCTATGGCAGTTTTTAGTATGCAGTTTTTAGTCTGTTATTTACAACTGAGTCAAAAATAAACTACTAAGTTTGGATCATTTATACAAAAAAAAAAGAGGAAAAACATGTGGTAACTAGAGATGAGCGAACTGTTCGGACTTTTGGTCCGAAAGCAGTTTGCTCTCTCATCATGCCTGTGATCCCGGCCGCATAGTTGCGCTCCCGGGAATATGCGGCCAGGATATTCCAGGGAATCGATGTTGAAATCCCTGGAATATCCTGGCCGTATATTCGCGGGAGCGCAACTATGCAGCCGGGATCACAGGCATGATGAGAGAGCAAACTGCTTTCGGACCAAAAGTCCGACGGTCCGCTCATCTCTAGTAGTAACATAAAGCCTTTTTTCACATCCTCAATAAGTTCCTACCCTGTGATGTACAGTCTTTCTTTCTTTCTTCTTTTATATAGGGGGAACTTTGGTTTTTGATGAAGCAGATATAGAGCTGCAGTCTGAGAACATCCTCATTACAGATGGGGGCACTCTTCAGGTACCCAAACCCTAATATTTGTCATGGAAACAATTGGTTTATAAAAAGATACTGGATTACGCTATGTTCACACGTGGTAAGACACCAGCCTTTACGTGACACGGTTGGTTCATGAAAGGGCCAGTGTCAGAGCAGATCATCCCAGAGATGATCTTCACCGCAGCTGAATTCGGATGCGGACGCATCCATGTGTGCCCGCATTCAAATTCCCTGCTGCTCACAATGGAGCGTGCAGCTTGCTGTCGGAAACATATCAGTTTTTTGCAGTGCCGCTAGGAATCCCAGTCGGAGTGTATACTATAGTATGTGTATACACACTGGACGGGATTCTTTAGAGGGCAGCACAGTGCAAGTTCAGTATTAATCATGAACCTTGTTTAAACGCCCATGATTAATACTGAACTTACGTTGTGTGAACATAGCCTTAATCAGATTATCATCACCACTATTTCCACACGTGATTTTTTCATCTATGTTTAGATTGGAACTGAGGGAGCTCCATTCCAGCACAAAGCAATAATCACACTTCATGGCCATCTACGATCTCCAGAGTTACCATTGTATGGAGCTAAGACATTAGCTGTAAGGCAAGGGATCCTGGATCTTCATGGTAAATATAAGAAGATCAACATGCAACAGGTGGATTAAATGTACTTTCTACAGCAGCAGAGATATATGTGCACAATAATATAGGTGACCTGCACCCCACCGACAAACAACAACCTTTTTCCTATATTTATTCTTAAAGGGGTAATCTAACATTAGAAAAACATGGCCACTTCCTTCCAGAGACAGCACCACTCTTGTCTCCAGGTTAGGTGGGGTTTTGCAACTCATTTCCATTGAAGTCAATGGAGCTTAATTGCAAACCGCACCTGAACTAGAGAAAATAGTGGTTCTGTCTTTGTGAAACCCCTAACTCTGGATAACCCCTTTAACCTGGAAATAGAACATCTGACTCACCATAATTTTTTAACAAATGGGCCACTATATCCTAAGATACAGTCATACACTAAAAGAGTCTCAAGGGTTGGGCCACTATCTGTCGAGCTGTATCAAGTGAGAGATGGAGGGAAACCTATTTCAAGCTATAGCACTTAGAGCTATTTATGGCTTTAATATCCAACCTCACCCTTTAGACTTTTGGCAAATTGTATGCTGGACTGTATAGCTAGAGGTATATCCAATAGGAAGAGGGAGACTGTGGGAACATAGCTGGGAGCGGGAACAAAGCTGGGACTGGAAGATCGCTTAGTGGGAACAACAAGCGTAGCCAGGGAGAGGAAAGTATGGCTTGTTTGTTGTTTTATGCCATGAAGAGGCAAAAGCATGCAAAGTCTAAATCTTCCCTGGACAACCTCTTTAGAAGGTTAAATATGTAAAGGCTATCTAATGCTATCTAAGAGTGACTATTAAAGAGCTCTTCTCCAGAACTCAAGTGAGGAAAAACTCCTTTTGAAGAAACTCTTAAAGGGGTACTCCGGCGGAGGGGCACTTTTTTGATTTTGATTGAGGTGGCTGAGGAAAAAGATGACCACTCACCTCCACGGTTTCAGTGGCGGGTCACTCATCGCGACGCTCCGGTCCCCGGCCGCTTCCTGGTGTCTGACGCCGCCTGAGACCCTACATCTCAGGGCTGCTCAGCCACTCAGTGAAGGAAGAGGGATCTGTGTCAAGTCCGCTCAGATCCCGCCTCCTTCACTGAGTGGCTGAGCGGCCCTGAGACGTAGCGTCTCGGGCGGCGTCAGACACCAGGAAGCGGCCGGGAATCGGGGACCGGAGCGCCGCGATGAGTGACCCGCCGCTGGAACTGGGGAGGTGAATGGTCGTCTTTTTCCTCAGCCACCTCCTCCCCGGTCCAATCAAAAAAGTGCCCCCCGCCGGAGTACCCCTTTAAGTATGGGAGTCAGGTGAAGTGCTAGGCCACTGGAAGTCATGAATACTGTCCAGCATACTGTGACACACAGCTGTAAAGGGGAAACCATGCTGGGGTTTGCCGTTTAGGGACAGTACACTTTAAAACTTGCCTCTAACTTTTACCTTACTTCTGAACTGTCAAACGAAAGCTGTATATTTACTTTTTATTTACTTATTCTTGCACACTTAATGCTATAAACTTATAACTTCGGACAACAGGTCCTGGCAACAAATTGTGCTAAACAAACTACTTCTCTACTAGTTATTAGAGATGAGTGAACCGGGTTCGGGTTCGAGTCGATCCAAACCCGAACGATCGGCATTTGATTAGCGGGGGCTGCTGAACTTGGATAAAGCTCTAAGGTTGTCTGGAAAACATGGATACAGCCAATGACTATATCCATGTTTTCCACATAACCTTAGGGCTTTATCCAAGTTCAGCAGCCACCGCTAATCAAATGCCAAAAGTTCGGGTTCGGATCGACTCGAGCATGCTCGAGGTTCACTCATCTCTACTAGTTATCTCTCCAGGGAAAAAACCCTTGTGGTGGAAACCTCTAGGGAACCATGGTTAAACAATTGCCTTTTCTTGAACTTAGATGGTTACCTGTAACTCATCAAATTAGAATTAACATGACATCATACCAGATACGACACCATATGATGCCATGATACAATGGCAATATCAAACAGATAAGACCTACAATAATAAATGCATTATATACAAGCAATAGAGAAACAGTGAAAGAAAAGGAAGAGAAATAAGACAGGATGTTACATATATTCCTAACTTCCACCTTCATAGTAAAATACAAGTCACTTAAATACTTATTCCTTTTATGCTGGTTTCACATACTGCAGTTTTTTTTTTTTTGTTTTAAATTACCATTGCAGTTTTGAGCCAAAGCTAGAAGTGGATTTAAAGTAATGGGTAAAATAAAGAAAGCACTTATATCTCTTCTACCTATCGGTTCTACTCTTGGTTTGGCTCAAAAACTGCCATGTGTAAATGCAGCATTAAAGCAGAAGAACCTGTGCCTAAATCTATAATAATAATAATAATAATATTTATTTGTATAGCGCCAACAGATTCCGCAGCGCTTATTTAAATATATAAATACATTACAGGTTATAAATTAAATTATACAATGAATAAATTACATCAGAGCTTACAGGCTAGGATGACTGGAGGTAACACGAGAGGCAACAAGTGCTTTATTTGTCAATGTTCCAGTCATTGTACATGGAGTCTCTAAGTGCCTATAGGCGGCTGGGCAAGCCAGTCACATTCCATTTTCTAAGCTCAGATAACAAGGACAGTGTACCTAGCACCAAAGAAGTTATAGAGAGGGGATAGCAAAGGGAGACAAGATTACGAAATGTTATAAGCACGTCTGAAGAGATGGGTCTTCAGGGCGCGCTTGAAACTGGGGATGTTGGAAATAAGTCTGAGGTCTTTGGGTAAAGAGTTCCAGAGAACTGGTGAAGCACGAGAGAAGTCTTGGAGGCGGGAATGAGAAGTTCTGATTAAAGAAGAGGTTAGTGTAAGATCATTAGCAGAACGCAGAGCACGGGAAGGATGATAGGTGGAGATGAGGGAGGAGATGTATGGAGGGGCAGAGTTGTGGAGAGCTTTATGGGTGAGGGTGAGGAGTTTGAACTGTGTTCTATATTTAATGGGTAACCAGTGCAGTGACTGGCACAGAAGGGAGACGTCGGTATAGCGGCTGGAGAGGAAGATTAGCCTGGCTGCTGCGTTCAGGATAGACTGGAGAGGGGAGAGCTTAGAGAAAGGAAGACCGATAAGAAGGGAGTTACAGTAGTCAAGACAGGAATGGATCAGGGCGACAGTAAGAGTCTGAGCGGTGTCAGTGGTGAGAAATGGACGGATTCTGGAGATGTTTTTGAGATGAAGATGACAGGAGCGTGTAAGAGCTTGGATATAGGGAGTGAAGGATAGGTCAGAGTCTAGCATGACCCCCAGACATCGAGCTTGATGCACAGGAGTTATGCTAGTACCACAGACTGAGAGGGAGATGTCGGGTTTAGGTTTGTTAGAGGGAGGAAATACAAGAAGTTCAGTTTTAGAGAGATTAAATTTGAGGAACAGAGAGGTCATAGTGTTAGAGAGAGCAGATAGGCAGTCACTTGTATTTTGCAGGAAGGCAGGGGAGATGTCGCGGGAGGAGGTATAAAACTGGGTGTCATCAGCATAGAGATGGTATTGCAGGCCAAACCTGCTGATAGTCTGTCCGATGGGGGCTGTATAGAGTGAGAAGAGGAGGGGACCCAGGACTGACCCCTGGGGAACCCCAACAGTAAGAGGTTAGGGAGAAGAAGCAGAGCCAGAGAAGGTCACACTGAAGGAGCGGTCAGAGAGGTAGGAAGAGAACCAGGAGAGAACAGAGTCCTTAAGACCAAGAGAGCTGAGCATGGAGAGGAGGAGCTGGTGGTCCACAATGTCAAACGCTGCTGAGAGATCCAGGAGAATCAGCAAGGAGTAGTTTCCTTGTGACTTGGCCTTCATCAGATCGTTTGACACCTTGGTGAGACCAGTTTCGGTGGAGTGAAGGGGTCGGAAGCCAGACTGTAGAGGGTCAAGAAGAGAGTTATCAGAGAGATAGCGGGTTAGGCGAGAGTAGACAAGACGTTCCAGGAGCTTAGAGATGAAGGGGAGATTGGAGAGAGGTCGATAGTTGGCTGCACAGGATGGGTCTAGAGAAGGTTTTTTTCAGTAGCGGGGTGATTACAGAGTACTTGAATGAGGAGGGAAAGATACCAGAGGAGAGAGGAGAGGGAGAGGTTGAATATTTTGGTGAGGTGAGTAGTGACAGAAGGAGAGAGGGACTGGAGGAGGTGTGAGGGAATAGGGTCACTAGGGCAGGTAGTAGGATGAGAGGAGGAGAGGAGCTT
The DNA here is from genome assembly GCF_027789765.1 of Dendropsophus ebraccatus. Classification (NCBI taxonomy): domain Eukaryota; kingdom Metazoa; phylum Chordata; class Amphibia; order Anura; family Hylidae; genus Dendropsophus; species Dendropsophus ebraccatus. The sequence continues at coordinate 27,523,330 of NC_091455.1, read as the reverse complement.
GGAGACTTCTTCCTCTGTCACTGGATCAAAAGCAGAGAGTGAAGAGAAGGTGGGAGAGGGGATGGGATCTATGGGGCTTTGGGGCTGGGAGGTGATTTCAGAACGGATGGTGTCAATTTTGGATTTGAAGTAGGAGGCCAAATCTTCAGCACAGAGGTCAGTGATAGGTGACTGAGCTTTGGGCTTGAGAAGAGAATTAAAGGTGTCGAAAAGGCGTTTTGGATTTTTTTACAGTGAAGAGATGAGGGAGGTGAAATGTTGTTTGGCAAGGTGAAGGGCAGAGTAATAAGATTTGAGGGTGAATTTGTAATGAATGAAATCCGCGGAGGTTCTTGATTTCCTCCACAGACGTTCAGCAGTCCTAGAGCACCGCCGAAGAAAGCGAGTTTCTGGGGTGTGCCAGGGCTGCCGGCATCTGTGGCGGGGGGGGGGGGGGGGGGATAGTAGGGGGGGCTACAGAGTCTAGGGTCATTTTCAGAGTGTTGTGGTAGTGTTGTGTGGCCATGTTTGAGCAGGTGAGGGATGAGATTGGGGACAGTGAGGATTGTAGGGAGTCTATGAGTTGTTGAGTGTTGATGCCACGTAAATTTCTATATAAGTGTGGGGTAGGAGTGTCAGGGGGGGGGGGGGCGATTGTTTGTAATTGTGAAAGAAAGGAGGTTGTGGTCTGATAACTCTGAGGGATCATTTGTGAAGTTGGAGATGGAAAAGTGGCGGAAGAAGATCAGGTCCAGGGAATTCCCACCCTTGTGTGTAGGAGAGTTCGTTAGCTGTGAGAGGCCGAAAGACGTGGTTAGAGAGAGAAGCTGAGAGGCGTGAGAGGAAATAGGAGTATCGACAGGAATGTTGAAGTCGCCCAGGATTAGTGTGGGAACTTCAGCAGATAAGAAATGAGGGAGCCAGGTGGCAAAGTGGTCAAGGAATTGTCGTGGAGAGCCAGGGGGACGATAGATAACAGCAACTCTGAGGGGAAGTGGGTGGAAGAGTCTGAGGGTGTGAACCTCAAAGGAGGGGAATTAGAGTGAGGGCTCAGGGGGGATGACCTGGAAGGTGCACTGCGGGGAGAGAAGAACACTTAACTCCTCCACCATGCCTACCCTCAGGTCTGGGTGTGTGAGAGAGAAGAAGACCACCATAGGATAGAGCAGCAGGGGAAGCAGTGTCCGATGGTTGTAGCCAGGTTTCAGTGAGAGCCAGGAGGGTGAAAGATTTAGCGATGAAAAGATCATGAATCTCCGTGAGTTTGTTGCACACGGAGCGAGAGTTTAGGAGAGCGCAGGTAAAGGAAACTGGAAAGACAGAGGGAGCAGAAGATGTCCGACAGCGGTTCTTGGTGAAGCTAAGAGAGTTATTTAAGGGAGGTAAGAGAGGATCACTAGCGAGGGAGAAAGGTGGGCCAGGATTAGGAGAGATGTCACCAGCAGCCAGAAGCAGAAGGATAGAGAGAGACAGCAGGTGGTTTAGCAGGAGGTTAAAAGACTTGTGAGAGCGACTTCTGTGCTGTACAGTGGAAGCAGTTATAGGGAGGTGAGTGAGAGTGTACAGAGTATGGGAGCAACACATGGGGGAGGGGAGGAGAGAGGGGCTGATGTAAAGGTGATTTTCATTGCGGATGGAGGGTGGGTAGGATAGAAAGAAAACACAAGACATGTAGATGAGGGCAGATAGAAAGTTGAGGAAATATTTCATGTTGAGTAGCTTGTCACTTACAAAAGTATGTTTGAAGAGCTGTTTTTTCTGTTCAATTCTGATCTAATTCTGGCCTAATTCTAAATATTACACTTAAAGAGAACCAATCATCGATGAAAATCAAAAAAATGTTTCCCCTAATTAGATGTATTTACTTATTTTATTAATATTTGTAAATATAATTGATTACTTTTTTAGCTGTGTTTTTAAAATATTTACTTTTTACTTTCCTATCTCGCGCCGGCTCTTTTCAAAAGAGCCGGCGCAAGACAGGAAGCTCCCGTCATGCAAAGCGGCAAGGCCGGGCGATGCCATCTTGATGACGTCACTTGCGTTCCACCGCTGGAACGCAAAAGACTAAATCAAGATGGCGGCGCCGGTCTTGCTGTAGCGGACCAGAGGATCAGGTAAAGTATAAGATACAGACTGCAAAGACAATCTGTATCTTCATTTTGTCTATTTATTAAGATACAGACTGCCTTTGCAGTCTGTATCTTATACTTTACCTGATCCTCTTGTTCGGTGCAGGAAGGCCACGCGCCGCCATCTTGAATACGTCACTTGCGTTCCAGCGGTGGAACGCAAGTAGCGTAATCAAGATGGCGGCGCCGGCCTTGCTGTAGCGGACCAGAGGATCAGGTAAAGTATAAGATACAGACTGTAAAGGCAGCCTGTATCTTTTTGAAGTCTATTTATAAAGATACAGACTGCATTTGCAGTCTGTATCTAATACTTTACCTGCTCCTTTGTTCCGGTGCAGTAATGCCGGGCGCCGCCATCTTGATGACGTCACGCTGGAACGCACCGCTGGAACGCACGTGACGTCATCAAGATGGCGGCGGCCAGCATTACTGCACCGGAACAAAGGAGCAGGTAAAGTTTAAGATACAGACTGCAAATGTAGTCTGTATCTTCATAAATAGACTTCATAAAGATACAGACTGCATTTGCAATCTGTATCTTATACTTACCTGCTCCTTTGTTCCGATGCATTAATGCCGGCCGCCGCCATCTTGATGACGTCACGTGCGTTCCAGCGTGACGTCAAGATGGCGGCGCCCAGCATTACTGCACAGAGGAAGAGGAATTAGGTAAAGAATAAGATACAGACTGCAAAGGCAGTCTGTATCTTCATAGATAGACTTAGGGAGAGAGAATCTTTGATAATAGGGATAGTAAATTTTAGGTGATTGGTTCTCTTTAAAGTTGGCACTTTAAGTTGGCATTTTAAGATGTTCTATAATGAGACCAGGGTCTACAATGAGACCTTAGATCTAAATTTATACTACTTGAAGGGAAGTTGAATCAGACTTGATCAGAACTCAGGTGTGAAAATGGGTGGAGATAGAGCAGATGGGAGAAGCTTATCAGCTGGAAAAGGAAAGACGGTGCCAAGCTATGTTATACACAATCAGACATACCAATAAAAGACAAAACACATACCAGTGAAACACAAAACAATTACTGAAGGGATGATGGGACTTGTAGTGGACACATACCTGTAACAAGAGAAGAGCAGATCAGATGGCAGTTGTAATGTATTAATTCTGGCCTAATTCTAAATATTACACTTAAAGTTAGCACTTTAAGCTGGCATTTTAAGATGTTCTATAATGAGACCAGCATTATACATTATACAGGTAAGCCTACCAGAGTTATAGTCCCCCACTCCCAAAGTCTTTGCCCTATTTGCTTAGTCCCCCAATGGAGTCTTTGTAGGATGTTTGGTCTTTACAACAAAAACTTTACAGCAATGTGAACCAGGAATTTTGTCCCCCTGCATACATAGAAGCCAACGTAAGGGTGTCTAGTAACAAGTTTTACAACTTTACTGGGTAAGGACTCTGGTAAATACATATGTTTTTCTGTTTTCTAGGCCTCCCTGTGCCTCTTACATGGAGCAGACTCGCTCAGACAGCAGAGTCCGGGAGCTCAAACCTAATTCTGCAGCAAAACGTGACTTGGAAAGCTGGAGATGAAATAGTGCTTGCATCAACAGGTGATAGGTATATATCCCAGAATCTCACTATAATGGGAGGCTATGTTCACACAACAATTTTTAACGTCCGTTATTTGATACTCAAAATAACAGCCGTACGTAGTTGAATCACTATTTATTTTATTATCCTCTTACAGACGCAGTCAAAGTCAGAATGAGAAGCGGACTATACAGTCTGTATCTGCAGATGGCAAAAACATCACCCTAACACAACCATTACTATATAAGCATTTGGGGATCTCGGTCACTCTACCTGATGGCAGTGTTTTTGAGGCCAGAGCAGAAGTAGGTCTGCTTACCAGAAACATCCTTGTCCGAGGGTCCACCAATGTGGAATGGAGCGAGACAATACCAGCCTGTCCGAATGGATTCAATACAGGTAATTACATTACAACATACAAGTGCTCCATGCAAGACAATCATCTTATCCAATCTACAGTATATGTGACTTGATGGTGCATATTCCTGGAGACTGCCTTGTATCTTATGACTTAGAATGTTTTTGAGGATAACATCTTACTTGAATACACTTCTTTTGCAACTTCTGTTCTTTTATTGTGAAGTATCTGTGCTTACACTCATTGCATAGAAAGCCTTTTTCAATCGAAAAAAAATAGTATAAAAAAGTCATGTAAAAAGCCAAGCTTTACATATATTAAACATATTATATATTATAAAAGTAAAATTTGCAGATGTGCGTGGTCTATAGTAGATAGATGAAAGCCCTTGGATTGACTAGTCTAAGCAATCATGAGTGACCAATGCCTGATACCATTTCAGGGGTAAGTTACTAAGCATTGTAGTTTAGAATGTTGAAAGATTTAACTTCTGTAAAAGCACAAACTGATTTATCATTATAATTTTATCACGTTGTCGTATTATGTTGTTACTTTAGGTGAATTTGCCACCCAGACCTGCTTCCAGGGAAGATTTGGGGAGGAAGTAGGAAGTGATCAGTTTGGAGGTTGTATAATGTTTCATGCGCCACAACCCGATAAACTCCTGTCCATTGGAAGAATAGAATATGTGGAGGTACGTATTAAGATAATTATAATTAGAGATGAGCAAACCAGGTTCGGGTTCGAGTCCATCCGAACCCGAATGATCGGCATTTGATTAGCTGGGGCTGCTGAAGTTGGATAAAGCTCTAAGGTTGTCTGGAAAACATGGATATAGTCATTGGCTGTATCCATGTTTTCCACATAGCCTTAGGGCTTTATCCAACTTCAGCAGCCACTGCTAATCAAATGCCGAAAGTTCGGGTTCGGATGGACTCGAGCATGCTCCAGGTTCGCTCATCTCTAATTATAATTCATACTCTGCTATGAGATGCTTCATATTTTAATGAGTATCTATATCAATATCTTTATCTCACAATGTTTGAATAGTGACAATTATATTATATAGTGGTGCTTTGGATTACAAGTGTAATTCGTTCCGGGACCGTGCTTGTAATCCAAATCACTCTTAAACCAAAGCAAATTTTACCATTAGAAATAATTGATCTGCAGACAAATGGTTCCACACCCCAAATATAATGATTTTTTATTCTGAATAACATGTAAAACAAATGAAACAAACATTTATAAACAGCTGAATATGTGATATAAGTTACTGTGCAGTAATGGAGAGTATGGGAAACACAAGGGCGGACAGAGACTGCAGGGAGCATGAAGGAATGAGCAGGGCAGATGTGGGTACAGTATAGCAGCACTCTCTGTCTGGGGAGAGAGGGGTTACAGCTATGGAGAGATTACCTCCACAGTCCTGTCCCCTGATATAAGCCCCAGCCTGAAGTGGATCTGTCGTGATTTGCAAGGTGAGGGAGACTACCTAGGTCAGAGTACAGTGCAGTAGACCACCCTGTGCAGACCATGCCCCTCCTCATCTCCCCCTCCCACCCAGTACAGGGAGCTCGTAAACCAAAGCAATGCTCTTAAACCTAGTCACAATTTTGATAAACTGTGAGTTCTTCTTGCAAAACGCTCTCAATCCAAGTTACTCTTAAATCTTGTAAATGTATATGTAAATATGTACACATTGATGTAGGTTTGACTTATTACTACACAAGGTATCCAGAACAGCACTACACCTGTTGCCACCAAATCTCTCTGTGGTACCATGTTGGATTTTTTTTTTTTTTTTACTATCACTTCACAGTCTACAGCACAAACTTAAAAAAAAACAAAAACCTATGCTTTTCTTTAAAGTTCACATTTCATTTCAAAAGGTTTATAAAAACTTGCATGGTTTTGTTACCTTAAACCTTCAGAGTGGTGGCAAAATGCTGTTATTGAGCCTCCGAGAGTATTTCTCATTCCCTTAATTTTAGAGAATGTAGCACACATACAGGGATTTCCTATCCTTCAGTTGTCAAAGCATACCACAGCACCTACTCCTCACTGCTAAATGCCAAAGTGCACTGGACTTAAAGGGGTTTACTGATAAAAACTTACTTGCCCCTAGTTACACTGTATAGGACAATAAAAGGATAGAAACTCTCACACCCTGGCTCCTTTGTTATGAAAAGAAACAGGTCGGCATGTGACCCGCAGCTCTATTCATTCCTATGGAGCCACCGGAAAGAGACAAGTGCTGTGCTCGGCTCTCTCCGGCGGGTCCATAGAGAATAAATAGAGCTGCAGGTCACATGTCGACCAGCGGCTCTATTCAAAGCAAAGGAGCCAGGGTGTGTGAGTTTCTATTCTTTTATTGTCCTATACACTGTACAGTATACCTAAAATCACAAAAGAAGGTACCATGCATTCACACTGCAAGTCCTGTCATTCTGCATGAGTTGACATACTCGTAAAGGATTTTTCATTCCACTCAACCCCCTCAACCCTCAGCTACCCGGTGAATACTTTACCAGTGCACATTCCGGCCTGCTTCTGTGGCTCCCTAACGTCCCATTTAGCTGATCAGGACAGCGGACTGATTGGCTGAGCGGGATGTCAGGAAGCCAGGAGCCAGAAAAGCAGCGAAGGGCCCAATGTATGTCCTATCTTCCTCAGTCAATTAATTTTAACAACCCAGTAAAGTAATAATTATAGTATGAATAAAACAAAAAAAACACAGATAAACATGACTGCACCTATTTTTTTTTTGTAGGTTTTCCATGCTGGGCAAGCTTTCAGGTTAGGCCGGTATCCAATACATTGGCATTTAATGGGTGATGTCCAGTATAAGTCTTATGTACGAGGTTGTGGAATTCATCAAACCTACAACAGAGCAGTGTCCATCCACAATACACACAACCTGCTTGTGGAAAGGAACGTCATCTATGATATCATGGGAGGAGCGTTCTTCATTGAAGATGGGATTGAGCATGGAAATATTCTTCAGTACAACTTGGCTATATTTGTTCAGCAAAGTACCAGCTTGCTCAATGATGATGTTACCCCAGCAGCCTTCTGGGTAACTAATCCAAATAACACAATAAGGCACAATGCCGCGGCTGGTGGAACACACTTTGGCTTTTGGTATAGGATGCATGATAACCCAGATGGACCTTCCTATGACCCTAACATTTGTCAGTACAGATTAGCATTGGGAGAGTTCTACAATAACACTGTTCACTCTCAGGGATGGTATGGCTTATGGATTTTTCGAAATTACTTTCCAATGGCCGTGCCAGATCAGAGGCAATCTTGCTATGGTTATTTACCATCACCGGCTATTTTCAGATCTTTCACCACTTGGAATTGTCAGAAAGGAGCAGAATGGGTGAATGGTGGTGCTATCCAGTTCCATAACTTCTCCATGATCAATAATGAAGACTCTGGTATAGAAACCAAAAGGGTTGTTTCATATTATGTTGGTGGATGGGGAGAGACCAATGGAGCTATGCTCAAAAATGCCATAATAGTTGGACATCTGGATGAGCTAGGACTTGGTTCTAATTTCTGCACTGCCCGAGGCATCACCCTTCCGTTTGATGAAGGACTCACTGTTTCATCTGTAAAGTTCATGAACTTTGACCGACCAAACTGTTCAGCAATTGCCGTTGCATCTATTGCCTGGCTCTGTACTGATAGATGTGGAGGCTGGAGTGTGAAATTTAATGGAATACAATACTTCAATTCACCCAACAAGGCAGGATTTAGATGGGAGCATGAAGTTGTTCTAATTGATACAGATGGGACACTAACAGGTACATAGATAAGTAACATAAATAGAACAATTTCCTCTTGAAACATTGTCCTTACAGTGGAATGGCAGCCAACAAGTTGACCATACAGATGAGAAAACTGTTGGCTAAGGACTCAATTGATGAACAGCTAATTATTCAAATTCCACTTCAAGCTTGCCTCTTTAATTCAATGAGGAAAAGTAAAAATGTAGTGCCAAAACCTTCTGGCAATGACTTGTCTTTCACAAGAACAAATAATGCGGCATGTTGAACCCCAACAGGCCTAATCCCCCTTTCTTCCCCAACATCTAGTTTCGGAAAAAGTCAGTAGGCCTCCATGAACAATCCTGGGGAAATTAGAGAATTAGTCAAAATATTCTCTCAAGTGCATATCCAGCTTTAAGGTAGCCATAGACTTTGGATATTTAACAACAGCTGTTAAATTGGAGATAGTTATCTTCCCCCTATGGCCAGCCTAAAACTTGCCATAGACAAACAATTTACCGGGAAGTTACAAGGTAACTAAGTTAATTAGTTAACGTTAAGGTACTTATACACCAAACTCAAAATGGAAATATGGCGATTGAGCACAGTGCTGCCTGATCATTCTTTAAAAACTTTACAGGTTCACAGTAAATATGACATTATCTATCCTATACTGTGAACACCAATTTAGTGCTAGCATAGTTAAAGTGGAGGCCTATGATAAAGGTAATCCACCCCTGCCTGTACCTCATGTAAATGGTCAGATATAAAGATTTTAACCAAACCTTACTTATTTTCTATATTATTCTTTTTAATAATCCACACTAACATACAAAAAATTGCTTTTAAACAGGAAAGATAGGGGGAAAGGTTATACCAGCAAGTGGGCTACTTGATCCTTCCCAGTGCAGCCAAAGCAGTGACTGGAGCGCTGGCTTCCCTGGATACGTCTGCAATTCTTCCATCAGCTTCCACAGATTGGCCTTCAATAACCCAACGCCTTCTTCCCTGCTTGGAAAGGATGTTATAATTTCCAATTCTTTTGGTATGTTAATAGTTTCATTTATTTACTGTATTAAATGTTTAACCCCTTCCACAGTGATTTAGTTTTTTTTTTAATTTATGTTTTTGTTTCACATGATATTTTATCTGCATTTTACATTTTTCCATCAACAGGGGGTGAATAAAAGTTTATTTTTGCAAGACAAGTTGTTCTGTTTAATGGAACACCTTATTTCATTGTATTGCAAACCCCCCACCCCCCACTAAAAAAAATGGGGGTGAAATTTGCCATTTTGTGTGTTTTTTTTCTCTGTGTGTGTGTGTGTGTGTGTGTGTTTTGTTTAGTTTTTTTAGTTGAACATGCAGCAAAAATGACAAGTGGCAGTAAGTGACATGTGCGATAGAAATGACAAGCGTTTTGTCGTCAGCATGATTACGCTGAAACCAAATTTATGTTGTTTTTTATATTTTATTGCTTCACCATATTCTGAGCTCTTAACTATTTTATTTCCATCTACAGAGCTCATTTTTGGGGGGTAAGCTGTACTTTGTACTGTTACCATTTTCTGGTAGATGGGAATTTTTGTTCCTTTTTTAATCCATATTTTGGAATGCAAGTGTCATTTATGATGTGTGTAATTGGAATAAAACCATGGTAGACACAGAGATCGTCACAAATCCCCTGTCCGCCATGATAACTGCTTGGCACCCCACAGTTGTTTCCAAAAAATAAGCAACAGTTGGAGGCCATGAAATACCATTATATGGCATCTACAAGGTTATACAGCTGGGATTAGATTTATCTCTTCTCCTAGCTGCTCATGCCAGTTATCAGCTGCAAATAGCAGCCAACAACCACCAAGTATTTAGCGGGTTTAGCTCCTTTGGACCCTATTACACACAATGTTGGCTGATTATTGTCTTCCAATATATTCTAATAAAATGATAAAGATAGTGACGGTCTTCTGTACGTTGCTCCGTGTAATAGGAGGGGCGACAGCAGACCGTGGCTTTCACCAAAGGGCCACCCAGATGATAAGGATTGTCAGGGCAGCCCCTCCCACAGCTCCCCGCGCTCTTTCCTCTTGCTGTCTATGCAAGTAATAGCACAGGGAGCGAGCAGGGAACAAGGAGAAAGCGAGCGCTGATCTGCCAATTTCTTCCTCTTCAATATCGGGCCGTGTAATATTATGACTCTTAGTCTGTTTTATGCTCCCTGCCTTGATATTTGAATGGACAAAACTGTATATCAAACTGTACATCAAAAGTATCGCAAAAGTTTCCAAATAAATGTTCATCCTTGAATATCCACCTTCCTGAATTTAAATACAAAGTAAATTTTGCTTTTAGGTTCCAGCGTTGTACCTTACCTTGTTAAACGTCTGACACATCCATATGGATGGATGGCCTTGTTACCCAACGCAGATTCCTTCAACTGGTATTTTAGAAATACTGATTTCATCACAGACATCACCTACGCAGCTACATTTTATGGATTTAAGGTAAAGTCAAGACAAGAAATATTGTACCCAAAATAGCATAGCCCATGATAACTTCCAATAACGTTGTCATGTTATTGTATTCTATCTAGAGTGAGGACTATGTGCTGATGTCCCATAACCTTACTCAGAAGGCCGACATGTTCCAAATAATCGATATTCGCAATGGATCCAAACAGCCATTGAGCTATGCCAATAATAGCAATGGAGACTGGTATACTAATGACAGCACAACTATGGTAACATATCTAGGTATGTACATTGCTGTGATACTAATAATATTAAAGGAGAAAAGACAAAACAGAGGGGCACTTCCAAGTTCCATAGGTAAGGTGTCAGGTATGTTTAGTCAGGGTGCTGGTGTGCACTCACCTGGTTGAGTTGTGCAAATGATTTGCAGGACCAGTTGGGACATTAGCTTCTACAACCTACAAGTGTGCAGGACCTACAGACCCAGCTGCAACAAATGTGCCCCCATACAGAACATGTATGCCTCCATAAACTGTAATTCATCTTGCATCGAAGTCAGAGGCACTCAACATGGTAGTTGAACTTCCTTGTAGTTTTCCCCAATAAAGTTCACCTTTTGCTCTAACTCTTTTTAACTCTTTTCACTCTTCTTACTCGGCTGTTTCTAGCACCTCCCTAGGAATGAATAGATCTGCGGGTCACGTGGCCGTACCCACAGCTTTATTCCTAACAAAGAGGCTGCGGGCCGATATGGAGATCTTCAGGAGTATGGAGTTCAGACCCCCTGTGATCTCTTACTTTTTCCCTATCCTGTGGATTTTTTCCCAGAAAACCTCTTTAAGTCTCTTCTATACGGGCAGGGTAAGATCTATACTCAGTAGGTAAAGTTCTGGTAAAAAGAGAAAGCTTTGATATACTACTTCATAATATTCCTAAATAGAAAAAAAAATGCATAACTTTATACATGCCCACCTCTTATGCCTGTCCTTGAAGAATGAGATGTGTGGCCCTTATTTTAGAGTTGATCACTAATGTTGTAAAGCAAAATACAGAAAAGCCACTAATTCTAAACAATCCTACATGTATTTATAGACTTGTCTTTGTTCACAACAATTTTTTGCTCTTAGTGTCTGGAAAACACAAAATTATGAGACGTGCCGAGCCTGGGACACTGGACGCAACCATGTTAAACACCTTTGTAAACTTTAAGGCCTACCAATGCTATTTTCAGAACTGTAATCAAAATCCTGTAGCTCCGGTCACCAATCCTGGAAGGTAAATTGTAGATCACGACTTGTAGATCTCAAATAGTTAAGTAATAATGTACTTACCAAAGAGCCAAGGCCGCTGTTATAACTCTTTTCAAAGAAGAGGGACAAAATCAAGTCTCACTGTCCTTCGTCTTTGTGTGTATTTTGAACATTCATGGGGCTTCTACATCACAGGGACTTCCACTATGGCAATAAGGGAAGAAGTAGGCAGCCTAGGGAGTAAGGCCACAGGAGGCTTTGTTTAGGAAGCTCCAGATAGTGGTATTATGCGTATGACATGGCGATATAAACCAGCACCATATCAAAGAATACAAAAACCAAGGTGGGGTGGACACTCATTCCATATTTTTGTCATTATTTCTATATTAGGGGACATGTTTACTAGATTTCAAAATAAGATTGTATTGGAAATAACATCACTTTCCCTACTTCACCCTTTTTTCCCTACTTAACTCTTTTAGAGTTAGTCATAACAGATTTGAGTTTTTCCATGGGTTCCTGCAAAGTCTCAAGAACCTTTATTTCTAATAACCTTATTACTTTTGTTACCCAATCCAAAACTCTATCTATAGATAAAAATCCAATCCTTATGTTTATAATTGGTTTAGATTTTTGATAAGGTTGGGGTTAATTTTTCTCAGGAAGACTATCACTAATAACTAATCTTTTTTTTTTTCTTTTAAAAGTGGAGGAACATCATCTGGTTGCGTGATATGGTATGTTTGCTTTCCAAGCCCTTTATAGCTTATAGCTTGATGAAAAATTGTATTCTAAATTTGAATAGAAATTCATTTGAAAAATCCAATTTACACATGCATATTTGTTTCTTATTTTTAGGCTGGGTTCACACTACGTATATTTCAGTCAGTATTGTGGTCCATTGCAAGCAAAACCAGGAGTGGATTAAAAACACAGAAAGGATTTGTCCACACAATGTTGAAATTGAGTGGATGGCTGCCATATAATGGTAAATAACTGCCATTATTTCAATAGAACAGCCGTTGTTTTAAAATAACAGCAAATATTTGCCATTAAATGGCGGCCATCCACTCAATTTCAACATTGTGTGAACAGATCCTTTCTGTGTTTTTAATCCACTCCTGGTTTTGATTGCAATATGAGGACCACAATACTGACTGAAATATACGTAGTGTGAACCCAGCCTCAAGATGTAACTTAAAACACCATTGATATTGATGCAAAAGCATATTCGGATAAAGATGCATTCTAATTTTTATTGGGATGACCATACACTTTAGCCCAGATATATAAAGCTGTCTGAAATTCAACCTGTTTGGTTGTTCCCACAAAAAACAAAATAATAGCTTGTGTTTTATATCTTAACCCTGGACGGGGCCCTTTTTTGTTTTTGCGTTTTCGGTTTTTCCTCCTTGTGTTTAAAAGGCCATAGCACTTGCATTTTTCCACCTAGACACCCACATGAGCCCTTATTTTTTGCAACACTAATTGTACTTTGCAATGACAGGCTGAATTTTTGCATTTGGTACACTTCGAAACCAGAAAAAAATTCAATGTGTGATGAAATTGAAAAAAAAATGCATTATTTTTATTTGGGGGAACTGTGTTTTTACGCCATTCGCCCTGGGGTAAAACTGGCTTGTTATTCATGTTCCTCAAGTCGTTACGATTAAAATGATATGTAACATGTTTAACTTATATTGTATCTGATGGCCTATAAAAAATTCAAACCATTGTTAACAAATATACGTTCCTCAAAATCGCTCCATTCCCAGGCTTATAGCGCTTTTATTCTTGGGTCTATGGGGCTGTGTCAGGTGTCATTTTTTGTGCCATGATGTGTTCTTTCTATCGGTACCTTTATTGGGCATATACGACTTTTTGATCGCTTTTTATTACATTTTTTCTGGATTTGATGCAACCAAAAATGCGCAATTTTGCACTTTGGGATTTTTTTGGCGCTTCCACCATTTACCGTGCGAGATCAGTAATGTGATTAATTAATAGTTCGGGCGATTACGCACGCGGCGATACCAAACATGTTTATTTATTTATTTTTTTGTTTACTTTTATTTAAAACCTGGGAAAAGGGGGGTGATTCAGACTTTTATTAGGGGAGGCGGGTTTTACTATAAACAACACTTTTTTTTTTTTTTTACACATATACTAGAAGTTCCCCTGGGGGACTTCTAGTATATATACTTTGATCTCTCATTGAGATCTTTGCTGTATAGATATACAGCAAAGATCAATGAGATAGGCACTCATTTGCTTTCGGCTGCTGCAGCCGGAAACAAGCGAGTGCCGAGCTGGGGACCGCGCCATCTTGGATGTGTCCCCGGCCGGCATCAGTAACGGAGATCACCTGAATTGTGATTGTTGCTGTAATAAAACAGATGGTGTGGGTTTGATAAATATGGATCAATATTGTTTATTTCTGTTGCTTTACTGAAAGAACAATATTCAATAAATTTCTTTAGTTTAGTGTAGAGTACATTGAAAAAGTCTTTAAACCCTTTCACTTTATTCAGATTTTGTTATGTTGTGGCCTTGTTGTAAAATACAAAAAAAAACAAGTTTTCAAACTGCACTCAATACTCTATAAAGACAATGTGCAGCAGTCCAAGAAGGTCTGTGTGGGGTGAAAAAATTAACCAACTTTGTCTTTACGGGGCGCGTTGAGTCTATTTTCCCCACAAAGTACCTTCCCTTGCTGTGGACTGCTGTTCTTCACACCACACTACATATAGGTGTTGAGATTGGTTGGACTGCATCCTAGATATATACAAAAGTCAGTCATCGTTGTTGTGCTCACAGCCTCTAAAGGTGAGCATGTGTCCTTTCCCTTTGTTATTTTAGTGAAAGGGTCTTAAGACTTTACTCCTGCATTGTATATGTTTTGTGGTTGCATGCATGTCCACTGAAATGGTAGGGTGACTGTTAAAGCCAATAAAACTGATTAAACATGTTGAATTCAATGGATAGATTTCATGCATTATACACTTCAATTAGAGTCAGGCCATGTTTAAAAAAAAGAAAAAAATGTGAACATAGTGTCAACATGTTTTAAATGTGTATTAGTAGTTTGTATAAAGATCATTAAACAGGTATTCCCATCTTATAAAGGTTTTACAGAAAAGCAGACTGAATATTCATCCGTCCCGCTGTAGTTTACAGTGGCCAAGAGTGACATCCCTTCTGGATAAATATTCATAGGCAGGCATTCTGAAGGTGCCAGTTGGTGGATTGGTGCACTAAAGAGTAAAGGAACACCCCCAGTGCACTTAAATCCATCATTTACATTTAAAGAAAAGTTCATTTTTCCCATAACGCTGCAGAGCATGGATATAATAAAGGTACCCTTGGCTTTACCTTCCCCTGCCCTATTAGAAGCTATCAGCAGGTAAAGTTAATCCAACCGGCTTATTTATTCACTTTGAGGCTATGTTCACACTACGTAAAACTACGGCCGTAGTTTTGCGGTGTTTTACATAGCCTTATGTGCAATGGGATCCCGGCCGGAGCGTACACACATTGTATACGCTCCGGCCGTGATCCCATGCAGCGCCGGAAAAAACTGACAGGTCAGTTTTCTGCGGCCGGAATTCACAGAAAGACCTGTCAGTTCACTGTCAGGACAGGCAAGAACAGACAGGACGGAGACAGTGGGCCCTGAATCTGAACTCACCACTGACCCTGCCTAATTGCCTCGGCCGACCCTAAACGGTCGCGGACAACCACGAAGGCGTTCCCTACGCTGCGTAAGTGAAACACAGAACAGCACGGACAGACAAACACAACAAAGAATAGTAGAGCAAGCCGGGTCAAACCACACAGGCAACGCAGTACAAAGTCGGTAACACAAAGAATAGTCGGAGGTCAGGCGGAGGTCAGAACACGAGCAGTCAGGCAGAAGGGATTAGGACGGGAAACGCAGGAGAAGGACAAGGGGAGCTGGGATCAGAATAACTAATAGCCAGCAATTACCAGCTGGCTTTCACTTTACTTTATACTGGACCAGGAGCCCGGACCAGACACTGATTGGTCCGGTCTCCTGATCCAGCAACACTGCAGCTGTGGTGCTGCAGACCAAGTGGCAGAGCGATCTGCCACTCAGCCTGCAAGAAGCCGCATCAGCTGTGCTGGCCGGCTGACTATCACGTGAGACCGCGGCGTCCCCGGTTACTAGGGACGCCGTCTGGTCTCCGTGACATCAATCTGCTCCGGCGGGCAGAGCTCCGGCGCGTTCTCGAGCCGGTCGCCGGAGCAGAGGCCGGGGAAGACGCCGCAGGAGCCAGGTCAGGTGAGTTCCTGACATTCACACAGTGAAGCTTCACTGTGGGCTATGGGAAGCTCTGATGCGAGCGCGCGCTGGCCTGTACTGGCCGCGATGATCCGGGCACACACCGGCCGTTCCGTGACCCGGCCGGTCTGAAACGTCGTGTGAACATAGCCTAAATATGTTAAAAGGTTAAATAAGGTCTAATAAGGTGTTTTCCCCCCAAAATAATAGGGAGGGACAATCTGAAGTTATTGGGCAGAAGGTGAGGAGCAAAATTTTATTTTAGTGAAAAAGTAGTAGGTCATTGGAACAACCTTCTAGCAGATAATTAGTAAATTCGCAGTAATAAAAAGTAACATGGCTGTTTTCTGCAGTCAATATTCTGTTCCTAAAATTTTAAACCCCAAAAATTCTCAATATAATTCTATAAAATATTTGTAGAATATTGGTGTATTATTTTCCCTAAAAGGTTATTGAAACCCTATGTATATTTTAGCAAAACATGGTGCTAAACTTGTCTCCATGGCTGTCCCACTTTATTGTGCACACTCTTTTGTTTCACTTAGTGGTCAAATAGAAGATTTTTACGTAAACTACGATGTGCATTTCTTTAGTGATGAAACTAGTACAATATACTTGATCATAATGTTTATCTTATCTTTCTAGTTTATGGTCTGATCGTTCCTTCTGGGAGTCATCACCAGAAAACCATAATACTGTTCCAGTTAACGGATCTAGTGTTGTGATCCCACTAGGTAAGAATGTTCTCCTTTTAACATTATTTTGTATTCTCGATTATTTCCTTTTTCTGATTACTATTATTATATTTCCATAGTGCATTGAGTAAGCAACTATTTAGACACTGAGGGAGACATTTACTAAGCAGTCTAATTTGTGCAACTGTTGTAATCAGTGTTTAATTAGTGCCAATATATTGCGTGTTGTTTATTATGAAATCACACTGGCTTTGTTAATAAGTTTAAGTAAAAGGTCGCAAAAAAGTCACAAAAAAATCCCAAACAAATTTACCTGGTACTGACCCGATGTAGACTTGCACCAGTTTGTGCAACTTGTAAAGCCGCAAAAAACAAATTGGGCACTAATCCCAGCAGAATAAAAAAAAGTTGCATCTAAAAAAAATTTGACCGTCAAATACTGGTTCATAAATAGAACTTGGACCAAAAATGGGCTAAAAATTCAGTTATTCACCTAAAAATAGTAGCAAAGCCCTTGATAACTTTCCTCCAAGTGATGATCAATTGTCTAATAAGTTTGGCCCCATGTTACTGCACTATTGCTATTAAAAAGCTTCTATTCTTGTTTAAACAAAGTTGACTAGACATACTATCTACAATCTTTGGAAATCAGGCTTCATTTTGATACCATTGACAACATTTATCACATCTACACAGGGGAGACGGTAAGGCCACTTTCACACATCCATATTTGTATTTTGCAACAATTCGTCCATTGGTAATCATCTGTATTTTGCAAATCTGCATAACATTTAAGATAGGTGGGGAATATTCAAAATGATGTCACAAGCTTATCCAACCTCTAAAAAGGTTACATGCATGGTTGCTTGTGAGCCATTTTGCTTTGCCATTTTTACCTTCCTTGCGCTGTGAGAGAGTTTTGTTTAATTCCTCTGCTTATCGAGTCGTGGTTTCTCGTGATTTTCTTCACTGCGAAGATGGTCGATTCTGATGATGATATGATCCTGTGCTGGCTTGTCTTTCTGCGCTTTGGAAAGCAGTCTCAGATACTGGAAGAGAAACTGAGGAGAAAGAGGCAGAAATATGGGGTTCACTCTGTTGTCTCCGTGCAGCCTAACAAGGGTCATTTTCATGAATTGTCTGTTTTGGCACCATGTTGCTTAGGGGCACTGGATGGCAAACACATACATGTGAAGAGGCCAGCTCACTCAGGGTCTCTATATTTCTCAGTGGTCCTGCTGGCCTTGGAAAACAGTGACTATTGTTTTGTAATTGTTGATATATGGGCCTATGAAAGCGCTGCTGTTGGACATCTTCAGGGCTTCCAGAATGAGTGAGATGCTTTTTTTCTAACCAGCTTGCCCTTGCATGAGTCAGCCTGGATCATCTGGACCTCCAGCTCCATATGTCATCATAGCAGATAAAATATTTGGACTGTCCCGCTACTTGTTCCACCCTTACCCTAGGTGTTGCTTGGATAACCAAAGGAACATTTTTAACTACCATCTCACATGTGCAAAGCAGTAAGTGGTGTGCTCTTTTACAACTCTGAGCAGCAAGTGTCATGTCCTCCAGTCTGCACTTCAGATGAGTCTGATGAACATAAGGGAGGTGATACAAGCCACCGTCATCCTTCAGAATTTTGTCCAGATCCATGATGTTGCAGTTGCGTAAGAGGCTGACCTGTTTATGCCGTAATTTCTTCTGGAACAGAATATACTTCTGACCTTCTGACCTGTTTATGACCTGTTTATGCCTTAATTTCTTCTGGAACATAATAACTTCTGGAACAGATTATACAGTGAAGACCTGCATTATGAGGAATGTCTCTCTGTAAAATTCTATGCAGATTATTTTCTGTTGCTAGAAGGAGCGATCTTTGGCTCTTCAACATCTGCCTGACAGTTTGGCCAAAACTGTCCTCCATGGACTGTGGAAATCTTCTTTTGTGGAGCTCCTGGTCCTGCCAATCAATTTCGAATTGCATCTCATTACCAGATGATGTTCTAGCAGATGACCTGGCACATAGATTCAATGCCAGAGATTCAATGGACACATCCAGAGTGCCAGGTGATGACATCTCAGCCGTGGCCTCAATAATAATTGATGGGGTCCCTTGGGATGTTGACATTTCTCCTTTTTGTGTCTTTGCCTCCTTTTGCGGTACCACAGGTTCCTATTTGTCAGATGTTTAGAAAAGAAAAATCATTTGTTATCTTCCACCAAAAATATCTATTCCATGTAAGTGCAATCCACATCTTCTGGCTAATTCACCTAGCATGGCCCCATGCAATGACAAATTTTAAAGGAAACTGACTATGAAGGGAAAGAATGGCAATGGTCAGCCTAAAATAAAACAATACCTGTATAATTGGCAGTGGGCCACAGTATGATAATCACAAGCACAGTAAACATACACAAGAAAGTTTACATTGAGTGCCCTGGCGCTACCCCCCAAAGCTGATTGGTGCGGCTGTCTAGCCCTACCATTGGCCTGTGTGACACAACCCCTGCCCAGACTATCTGTTCGCCTGTCACTCCAGAAGCCTCTAGCAGAATGCCTGGAGAGTCCTGGAGAATTCACACTTGCCGAGCATTGCCCCTTGCAGGCTGGAAGCTTACCAGGTGAGTTCTGACTTCTATGTTTCGTGCCCAGTAAGATATTCCCTTTGTCAAGCATATTTCAGCATGAAATGAGCCTGTCCCTATTGTAAATGTGACTGTTGTCATCTTTTGGAGAACCCTTGACCCGTTTCCAATAGACCGCATAGATGAGAGAAACTCTGGTTGGCAAATAATTTTTGCCATGTTGAATTCTAGAGCTTCATGTTAAATAGTTAATGGTATCTAGTCATGAACACATGAAGAATAATACAGATAGTCTGTAATGATATCTAGATAGATTTGGGGCATTTTGGGTTAATGGTAGAAAATAGATGTTGACTTCTTTTGGTGGTTTATTACTAAGCTTTTTGTTCCATTCCAGGCAAGTGGGTTATAGCAGACATACAAATCCCGTCCTTGTATAAACTCACTATTTATGGGACCTTGGAGTTGAGAAATCTCACTGACAACTCTACAACACAATCGGCACCCACCTTTAAAACAACTGTAGTCAGTGCTACATATATTTTCATCCAGGTGAGGATCGCTATGCTTGGTCGAAATTTTTTTTTGGTAAATATCTCTGAACATTAATGATTTCTACTTTCCTTGTTTCTTGGTTATGGACAGGGTGGGAAATTGATAGGAGGAACAGAGGACAGCCCATTCCAGGGAGAACTACATATTGTACTAAGAGGAAATCATTCAACACCAGAGTTACCATTGCCAAATGGACTAATCCTAGGCTCAAAGGCTTTAGGTAAATTGAGATATATAATATTAGGACCATTTGAAGACAACATGGACATTATAAATGTAAGCGTTCATTCCTTCTACTTCTCTGTGTAGGAGTGTTTGGTCAGCTGGAGCTACATGGACTTTCTCGCTCTGTATATAGAACAAAGCTGGCGAATACAGCATCAGCAGGATCCCAGCTCATCACAGTCTCAGAACCAGTAGATTGGCAGGTGGGTATGATCATTCTTGGTCCTCTCTAAGGAGCATAAAAGTAGGAGTGAAAGTAAAATGTAAAGTGTTATTCAAGTTCAAAATATAATAGATGGGATTGGATGTTATGGCCATTGTTCCCTTCCAGAGCTTGCTTGCCAGTGAGATAAGTTTTTATATTGTTCAATCGTATAAGAATTATAGTTAAAAAAAAAAACACATTTTACTTAAATATCACCAAATATTTTTTCCAAGGTGGGAGAAGACATTCTGATAACTACTACCAGCTATAGTGCCTGGCAGACGGAAATCAGGCAGATTCTTAATGTTTCTGCTGACCACAAGACCCTGACTCTGAACGGATCCCTTAGCTTCAACCACTCTGGTAAGTGACAAAAATAAACACTATTAGTTTATATTAAATGGATGTTTTTTGGTTTGGACCATCCACTGAAACAGTCCTGAATGATGTCACTTCTTGGTTGTGGATCCTCTGGAGGGACAAAATCCTACTAGTTTCAGTACGGACACCTTCATCAAGGATTACCAAGAAGAGTGACGTCTCAGTTCATTATGGAACTATTGTGCTAGTGCACAGTGTTAACGGCCAGAACAGTGAACTAGCAGAAAAATTACCAGAATGCTGCACACTAAGTACAGCGAGCCGCAAGCTCTCATTAGTAATTTCAACATGACTTTGGCTTTGGGACTACACGCATGCAATGGATATTGGGTAGGCTTTTTTCTAGTCTTTGCATTTTAGTGGCCTATCTGATACCTGCCACGATAATTACTAATTTAGACATTGTCAATGCTGCCTATGAGTAGGTTCACACTACGAAATCACTACGGCGCGCATCTTCTCCCCTACCATAGACTTAATTCTATGGGCAGGCAAATTCCACCATCCGCCAAAAGTAATGACGTGTTAATTCTTTCCGTGGAAGGTGGAATCCGCCCGGCCATAGAATGGTGTCTATGGCTTGGGCGGTGATGCACGCCGCCGCAAGCAGGTATGAGCGATGGAATCCGCTGGAACTTATCCGCGCGGATTCCGTATTGTGAACCCACCATACTACTGATGTTTATGAGACAAGGCATCGCTGTGTGACAATAAGCTTTAGTGTATTTGTATGCATAGTATTCACTAAAAGGCACATTTTTTACTGAAATATCATTGAAAGCTCTGGATGTAGCACATATATATCTAGGTATATATATATACACACACACACTTTATTTTAGTAAGTAAGTTTTGTACTTAAACTTTCAATTGAATTTCTCTTCCAGCCAACACCTACCAAGTACCAAACTCAACCCTGAATTACACCTTGGCAGCTGATGTTGCTTTACTTACTAGGAATATTAAGATCATTGGTGAGGATTACCCCGGATGGCAGAGTGAATCATTTGGAGCCAGAGTTCTCGTCAGCACGTTTACAGACACTGCTGAATATCGAGGTATTGTAGAGTTAATCAATACTAATTGTTTTTGGAATAATGCAATGTTGCTCTATTTACATTATAGAAATGCCAGGGATCACAGCGGATGCCACCAAAATCACTACTACTAGGACCAGACATATGCGGTGAAGCCCTTACTCACCATTGTATTATTATGTTTTTGAAGGTAAAGCAAGAATTGAAAATGTGGAATTTTACCACAGTGGACAGGAAGGTTACAGAGATCCCGGAGATCCCCGGTACTCACTGGCCTTCTTATATCTTGAAGAGGTATATATTCATAAGATTGTACTTTTCAGGAACTTTTTGTGTTTGTATATTTGTTAATCTTTTTATTTGGGGAAAAAAAAGTTTTTGTTGATTTCATATTCTTTGTAGTTGTTGGAAAGCCTTTTTACTCAGTAATTGTGTGTGTGTGTGTGTGTGTTCTACCAGGATCAGTAACATACCTACTTAAAATTATATTTGGACCAAAAAAGGAGCTTGAAAATAACAATGATATGTTTTGTCATTTAAAGATATCAACAAATGAATCCTATGTTCGGGGATGCGCCTTCCACCATGGCTTCTCCCCAGCAATTGGCGTGTTTTACACAAATGGACTCAACATTGATGACAACGTTATTTACTTCACTGTAGGAGAAGGTAAACCAAATGCACAGGGGTGTACAAAAAGGGGACCCCATAGCAGGGGTCAAAATGGGCCCCACTTACGATGCTGGTTACTTAAAACCAGAACAAAAGGGCCTGGTACCTGTTTGTTTTCTCTCCCCCTCTACTTTCCATGAC
Source organism: Dendropsophus ebraccatus (assembly GCF_027789765.1). Taxonomy (NCBI): domain Eukaryota; kingdom Metazoa; phylum Chordata; class Amphibia; order Anura; family Hylidae; genus Dendropsophus; species Dendropsophus ebraccatus. The sequence goes on along the minus strand of NC_091455.1, from coordinate 27,501,001 downwards.
CACTGTAAAGATTCCCTCACTGTTTACCAGCAGTGCAAGCAATGTCTATGCACAAGAGTCCTTCACTGGTTCTAAAAACCCAACACACAAATCGATGCAGCTCTTTAAAGCGACACACAATCTGACCCCTCCAAACCACTTGTACCTTTAGATAGCTGTTTTTAATCCAAGATCTGTCCTGCGGTCTGTTCGGCAGGTGATGCAGTTATTGTCCTAGCAAACAACTTTCAAACTTCCAGTCCTGTGTCAAATTGGTATGGCCTAGAGTGTGTATGCCCTAGGATTGCAACACCCCTCTGTCCCTCCTCATCACTAGGAACGCCCCTCGGGCAGGATTTTTTCTATTCATCACTTATCTGAACACTGCATAGGTGCCTTAATGATCCAGCTCATGTGCAGTGTTCACACAGGTGATGAATAGGGGAAATTGTTCTAGGGGCATTCCTAATGATGAAGAGAGCGGGGAGGAGGGATGGAGGGGTGTTGAAATCCTATGACATGGGTACTCTAGGCCACACCAATTTGAAACAGGGCTGCAAGTCTAAAAGTAGTTTTTAGGACAATAACTGCATCATCTGCCGAACAGACCCCAGGACAGATCTTGGATTAAAAGCAGCTATCAGAAAGTACAAGCGGTTTGAGGGGTTAGATTGTGGGTACAGAGTCACTTAAATACCCTCTCACACCACACCATAACCATAACATAACTATGGGGAGCTTATAGTTCCATCACCATACCATGCGGTTATGGCCATGTATGGTGTAGGTTTAGGTCCACGTCATCAATTGTCTATCCCCTTAGATGCCCTTATGGGGTCTTGAAGATGGAGCCAGCCTCATCTTGATCTCTGGTGTGTCATCATATTGTTCTGCATCTCTGAAGTTGACAAACATTACATTATTCTAACACATTACAAAATCCTAAGTTAAATGATTCTAACTGCTGCTAGATTCTAATTGGGCAGGAATCAGAGAGGTCACATGTACCTTTATTATGATGCTTTGTTGTGTTGTTAAAGTAAACTGCTGGCTAAATATTCATCAGTAGGACCAGCAACCCTCTACCCATCTACAAAACTCCCCCATTTACATATTAACAAACGTTAACATTACTCAATAACACCGCAGCACACCAACATAATGAATATAAACATGCAATAACATGTACACTGGTACAAAGCTCACTGTTTGTTTTGCTTTTTTTAATGTTGAATTACTAAATGTGTACATTTCGGTAGGAATCAGAGTGTTGGGAGAACGTGTAAATATAAGGAGAAATCTTGTTGCTCTGGCCATTTGGCCCGGGACATACCAGGGCCGTATGGAAGTGAACAATATGCTGTGGCATGGAGGTATAGAGGTAAGCTTCTACGTTACTAGTGGGGCTTTAAATCACCTAGATTTTATTACTAATTACATGCAGATACTGTAACGTGTACTTTTTTTCTGTTTCTATTTTTTGTAATTACAAAGGTCACTCCACTTTTTTTTTATTTTTATCTATTAAGTGAAATCGACTTTCACTGTGTTAATGTAGACATCAATTTCCAGCTATGTCCTCCCTATCATCACAAACAGAATAGTAAGCTTGGATTTAGGCTTAGTGGTCAGAATGAAAATATTTTAGGACTATTTTAAAATATACAATAAAATGGAAAATTTGAAAAAAAAAAAAAATCATAAAAAGTCTAATAAAAAATTTAAATAGGTCATATTTAGATTACACATTTCAGGCTTATTATTCTGTGGTTATTTATGTATCTTTACATTGGTTGGAGCTTAACTTTTCTTATACAGCTTTGTATAGACATAGATTTATAAGGTGTTTTCTGGGGATAGAAAAATGCTTAAAAAGGGTTACAGGGGTTTTCTAGGGAGCAAAAAACAGCTGGAAACTTCAGCTCCCCAGCACTCACTTCTTAAGATTTCACATCTCGGAAGTCTCTCTCCTGATAGGTGGAGGGTCAGCCCTAAGTTGAAATCATTACACGGAGGTGAACCTACACCTGCTTGCAATGACAAATAGCCAGTGTCTCCTTTGTTGTATGATCGGGGGGTTCAGTGCTGGGGAACAAAATGCTTCTGGTCACCAGCCCAATCCCTGCTTTCTCAGTGGTGCCAAAGTGTCCACCGATTAGTGCTTCCTGCTGACACACAGCATCACTGGCTATAGTAGAGACAGTATCCTTTTAAACCAATGATTGGCTCAGTGGGCATTTTAATGTGTTAAATTGAAAGCAGATAGCAGTGAGTAGTAGGACCGGACACCATTGGGATGATAGCAGCAGGGCACCAGTCTGGTTAGTATCCCAATTTTTCTTTAAACCCAGCTGTTTTTGAACATCTATCTCCATACAACATTTGTAAAAGGCAACATTGTGACTGCTTGTAGTGGCCATTATAGGAGCCTAGAGGTTACTGGGTAGTGTGTTGTTATATTCGGCACATTGCACCTCTGATAATATTGCTAAAATTGTGAAATTCAATTCTAGATCAATGAAGGAACTGACATTGTGCTACAGAATAATGTGGTTGCTGGGTTTGAAAGAGTCGGATATCATATTGATGGTGAATCTTGCCAAAGTGAGTAATAGGACCATGAAATACCCAATAATATAGAAACTTAATTACTACTATGAATTAAATTGTGACTTCTTCCATACTAATTTTGTTTCCCATTCTTATTAAAGTTGTAAGGTGTTACAGAAATAGGAATTAGGGTTCAGTTCACTATTGGAAAAATGTATATTGAAATACAAGAGTCTATCAAAATATATATTGGGGGTACTAGGTTGATAAAAGAGTTTTTTTTTTTAAATTTTATAGAATTTTATGATCTTGTACAAAACTAGTGACATCACATCACCTTTTGCTGTAGATAACAACAAGGTAAGTATTTGTGCATCATTTACGAAGAGTATAAATCTGAACAAAATACAACAAATACCCCAAACCCTCCCCTCCACCCCATGCACTCATGGTCTCTTCAGAACTATCAACCTAGTACAACTAAATGTTTGCACCATTACAGTAAAACCCAACTCCCCACCCCCTTTGGCTTTCACTAAGCTTACACCTTTAGTTTCCCAAGTGTGCCCGCCACGTCTTTGGTTACCTTTTAGTATCCCTAAATAAAAAACTACCTGACAAATTTCTGCCTGTGTGAGAAACGTACAAATAAAAGTCTTCCACTTCTTAAAGAAACCTTTTAGTGGATTTTTCAGTGGTGCAGATAACTTGTGGTGCATATATACTCGTGGTGCATATATACTTTAACTTGGCTGAGAACATCCTTGACAGTAGGCATCCTGGGTACCAACCAATTAGCCAATAAGCATCTCTTGGCCACTAAGACAAACCCGTGTGTCAATACAGTAATCTTGTCATCTGACTGGGGAATATGAAGCAATAGGAAGGAAGGATCAAGTGACATGTTCATACTTTGTTTCGTGGCTAATAGATCCTTTAAGGACACCCAAAAATGCCACGATAATGGGCAAGTCACTAACCCGTGTAGGAGATCCGTTCTCCTACTGTTACAATTTGGGCATGCCTCTAATCTATCTGGCCGATTGGCATTTCTCAGCAAAGCGAACCCAAAGGTGGCGTGGTGTATTATATTAAATTGGGTCTCTCTCCATTGTTCACTAATCACCACCCTTTCGAACCAAACTCCAGCCACCTAAAATTGGCTTAGTAAGATCTGGTTTGTCTAATTTGTCTTCCCAATATATAAAAATATGCTGCACGAACCACTTTGAAATTTGTCGTCTTAGGGTCCAATAAATGTAGGACAGAGAATGAATTGGGGACTTAAGATGGGTTAAGTCATATATACAGTTAGATTGGTAGAAAGAATATATAGCCCTCAGTCTAGCTTCCAGGAAGCCTAAAATTTGATTGTAAATGTCAAGTATCTATGTTCAGAGGGATGTATAATGTGTAAAAGAGGTTTAATAGGACTTTATTATAGCCTATCCCTACAGTAAGGGTATATTCACACGAACGGGCTCGCAGCGGATTCTCGCTGCGAGCCCGGCAGGTCCTGGCAGTTCCCACACACTACATACTTGCTGCGGTCTTAACGACCGCAGCGAGTATGTAATTCTGCCGTCCTTAACCCCTTCTGCTCCCGCCCGGCTCCCCCGCTGTAAGCATACTTTACCTGTCCTCGCTGCACGGGTCCGGCGTCCTGCTCTCGCTGCGAGCCCGTTCGTGTGAATATACCCTAAGATAGGAAATCCATATGAGATTGGTGGAAATCCAACTCCAAGGACCTACACTAATCAGTTGATTGACGAGATTACTGAGCCCCAGCACACTAACTAACCAGCACAGCTCTATACATTTCATAGTGGCTGTACCTGGTATTGAAGCTCATCCGATTCATTACAATAAAAATTTTACTTAAGTTGTACAGCAGTACATATCTCTATAAGGGAAACATCGGTAGATAGTCAGCACTCCAAAGCCATATATGAGCTTGTCTTAAAAAATATGATTCACTGTTGGAGCACATGAGTTCCACCCTGGGATACTAGGGTCTTGGAAATAAAGAAGAAACAACAAGAATCTCTCCATCTCAACATTTGAAGCTTCTTAGATCTTTATTGGAACATGCTGTGCCGATGCTTTTCTAGTCAACTGACCCTTAATCATGGCTCTACAAATATACAAAAAACATATTAACACAAGTATTAATATACAAAGTATTAGTTGCAAGACAAAGACATGTTAAAAATATGTATATACATAATCAGACAACTCAAAAAAAAAAAAAAAGTACTAGTAGTGGTCAACGCTGTCCCAAAAAGTCCATAAGAGAGAGAGAGAGAGAGCTTGAAGAAAAAAAAGTTATTATATCAGACATTAACATTCTTTATTCATAGATATTCATAATTGAAAACCTCTGTCCCATAGATACTATAATAATAACAACATATATTGCATTACATTTATACGAATCAGAATGAAGTAGAATAAAAGACGTATGCTACTATTAATTCACATGGCAGTAGTTACAGAGCTCTACAAAGCCAGAGATAGGGAGAGATCAGCCAAGCATTGCTCCATTTCCTGACAGTTTTAAAAATACGATTGCTCATCTTGCTTACGGTTCAAATTGCTTGTACCAGCTTGCGGCGTTGCACATCTCCACCTGGGCCATAGACACCAGTCTATGGCCGGGTGGATTCCGCCTTCCGCCAAAAGAACTGACATGTCAATTCTTTTGACGGACGGTGGAATTTGCCCACCCATATAATTGAGTCTATGGGACGGGCAGAGATGCGCACTGCCATGAGCGAAGGAATCCGCCAGAACTTATCCGCGTGGATTCCTTAGTGTGAACCCACCCCAACACTTCTACAGAAGAACCTAAAGGGGAATACAACCTAAAATAACATGCAAAACTAATGTCTTACAGATGTCGCCAATCCCAATCAGCGATGGTTTAACAATGAAGCTTATGGCGGGTTATATGGCATCTTTATGAACCAAGACGGACTCCCTGACTGTACACGTATAAGAGGGTTCAAACTATGGAAGTGCTGGGATTATGGCATCTATGTCCAGGTAATGTATGAGGCTAGAAGTGCCCAGGTGTGTTCCTTTAAAGGCATCTTATTTAGCGATGAGAATGTGCTATCTGTAGGTATTATTTCTTAACAGCTTTAAAGTGTCACTGTCATGAATTTTTTTTTTTGCAGAAATCAATAGTCCAGGCGATTTTAAGAAACTTTGTAATTGGGTTTATTATCCGAAAAATGCATTTTTATCATGAAAAAGCAGTTTGAAGCTCTCCCCCCCCCCCCCTGTCTTCATTGTTCTCCTATGGAGAGAGCTAAAGAAAAGACCAAAACAGGACAACAAAGAGTTAATCTACAAATCCCTCACGGGATATCTCCTGTGACAGTCACCAGTGACCTGTCTGGGCTCGGATTACAGCTGTCACCCAGCTCCGTGCCTGTAATCCTCTGTTATCTGCTTTCTGCTGCTGGCTAACTCCCTCCTTCCTCCTCCCCCTCCCCTCTCCCTAGAGTAGACAGGGTACGTCTCCTGCAACAAGTCACAATTTTCAGATTTTTCAGAGTGGATGAAAAAGAGGAAGGAGGGGGGGACCTGGGAAAAGGCTTTTTACATGCAGATTTGGCTAATAAACCCAATTACAAAGTTTCTTAAAATTGCCTGGACTATTGATTTCTGCAAAAAAAAAAAAATACGACAGTGACTCTTTAAGGTTCACTTCAATTCACTGTAATGCCCTAAGTCTGTAATTGATAGATGTCTGGTTTCATGTGTTACTGTGACATCAGAAGATGCTGCTGTGATGCATTTTCCCATTTAATGTCTCTTGCGTCTTTGTCCTTACAGATTGTATCCTCAGTGCAGATCTCTGATGTGTTTCTAGCAGACAATGGAATGGGTATACTTACTATAATATACAAACCGCCATCTGTCACTCACCAGATATCTAACAAAACAGTCCAGATCTCGGTAAGTCTACTTCTGCCATTGATATGTGTCATATAACAAAAACAACTCCATTGGGGTCTAATTTTTTGTGTAAGGTATACTTTTTTGTTTGCTAATAAATTGGACAGCAGTGCACATACAGTATAGAACAACGTCCATAATTGATTAGGACAATGCAAATAATGAACATACTTCTTATTTACTACCTGATTTTCCAAAATATGGCTGCTTTTTTCCATCTGTTCACACATTGTTTAAAGGGGTACTCCAGCAGGGGGGCATTTTTTTCCTGGGATCGGGGAGAAGGTGGCTTCGGAAAACGACGTCCACTCACCCCCAGCCCCCCCCCCCCCCCCCCCGGTTCCAGTGGCGGGTCCCGCATTGCGGCGCTCCGGTCCCCGGGCGCTTCTAGGTGTCTGATGCGGGCTCGAGACGATACGTCTCAGGTCCGCTCAGCCAGTTAGTGACAGAGGCGGGATCTGAGTGGACTGAAATGGATCCTGCCTCCGTCACTGATTGGCTGAGCGGACCTGAGACGTCACGTCTCATGCCCCCGTCAGACACCAGGAAACGGCCGGGGACCGGAGCACCGCAATGCAGGACCCACCGCTAGAACCAGTGAGGTGAGTGGACGTCGCTCGCCTCAGCCACCTCCTCCTCGGTCCCAGGAAAAAAATGCCCCCTCCCCCTTTAATGTTCACTTAACATTTTTCTTTTATTTTAATGTGTGTGAACCTAGTGAACGTAATAATGTAAGCAACTTTGGGGGGGGGGGGGGGAGGGGGGAAATAATGGCCAGACATTGTAGTCAAAGCATTTCCAAACTGTAAGTCATGTAGGATTTTCTCCGTGTCCAGTGGGTAGAACCTAGCAAGAAAAAGGAAGGTCAAGAGGAGAACAGGGTCATGGGTGCCTATGGCTCATCAAGGGCTAGGGTAGCACAAATTCCTTAAATGATTGCTGCTGGCTATGAAAAAAAAAAGGAGTCAGAACACACATCATAGTTTCTTTCTATTCCAAGAGACTCAGGAGCCTGTTCTCGAGATCATAGAGGGGTTAAACTACCCATTTTAACTCATGTCCGGGAAAATCACTGGCAATATCACTGTATGTTTTCATTTACATGTTAAAAATCATCACAAAATTCAACACAATACAAGCATACCATATATTTAAAGGTATTTCATCATCAAACTTAGAAGCAGAAACAACATCATGTAGCTAGGATGCAGATTTGCACCATTGTAAGAGGCTAATCTCTGTGCAAATACTGCATTGCAGAATCGTCAATCTTTTTTCTAATTTTTGCCATAGATTCTACAGTGGATATCTAAATTATGTAAGTAATCTTAACTTTTTTTTGTTTTAATTTCTAGAACTCAGTGCTGGTGGGATCCAGTCCAGACTTTGATTGCAGGGATGTCCTCACAGACACTGATCCCAACATCAGGCTTACTTCTCAGCACCGCAGTATCAGACCTCTGACTGGTAATTCCTGAATGTATAGCAAAACTTCCACAGTCCTTCTAGACCAGTGTTTCTCAACCTTTTCAGGCCAAGTACCCCCATGCGACAAGATGCTCCAGCCGAGTACCCCCAACGATGCCATCCATTAATAACATTGCCCAGGGTAGATTTACATGTATGTTTCACAGCAAAATCCACTGCGATACTCTGTACTGTTATGGCCTATGGCTCTGCATTCTCACAGAGGATTTTCTATCTGCTGCGAGAATGTAGCCGCTGCCTATTTACCTAATTAGCTGCCGGCCCTTAACAGATCATACTTACCTCCCTGTACTCCCACCTGCTTCTCTGGCTCCCAGCTCACTGACAGCCCGCTCATCCAATCAGTGGCTACGGTGGGACTGTGCACTGATTGGCTGAGCAGGCTGTCAGTAAACCGGGTGCCAGAGAAGCAGGTGGGATATATCCCACAGGGATGGATATGTCCCCCTGGAGCCAGATACCTCCCCCCATGTAGTCAAGAGGCCTTCTTCTATGTAGCCAGATATCTCCCCCATGTAGTCAGATACCTCCGCCATGTGGTCAAGAGGCCTTCTTCTATGTAGCCAGATATCTCCCCTATGTAGCCAGATACCCCTTATATGTAGCAAGATATCTCCCCATGTAGCCGGATACCTCCTCATGTAGTCAGATACCTCCCCCCATGTAGCCAGATATCTCCCCTATGTAGCCAGATACCCCTTATATGTAGCCAGATACCCCTTATATGCAGCAAGATATCTCCCCATGTAGCCAGATACCTCCTCCCCATGTAGCCAGATATCTCCCCTATGTAGCCAGATACCCCTTATACGTAGCCAGATACCTCCCACCATGTAGTCAGATACCTCCCCCATGTAGCCAAATACTTCCTCCCATGTAGTCAGATACCTCCCCATGTAGCCAGATACCTCCCCCATGTAGTCACATACCTCTCCCCATGTAGTCACATACCTCCCCCATGTAGTCAGATACCTCCCCCATGTAGTCCGATACCTCTCTCCCATGTAGCCAGATACCTCTCCCCCATGTAGCCAGATATCTCCCCCATGTAGCCAGATATCTCCCCCATGTAGTCAGACACCTCCCCCATGTAGTCAGACACCTCCCCCATGTAGTCAGATATCTCCCCCATGTAGTCAGATATCTCCCCATGTAGTCAGACACCTCCCCCATGTAGCCAGATACCTCCCCCATGTAGTCAGATATCTCCCCATGTAGTCAGATACCTCCCCCTATGTAGTCAGATACCACCCCCATCTAGCCAGATACCTACCCCCTTGCAGCCAGACATCTCCCCATGTAGTTAAGATACCTCCTTCTATAGCCAGATACCTCCCCATGTAGCCATATATCACTTTTCATTTTCCTCTCCATCTGGCCCAGACCACCATGATGATTTCTTGCAGCTACAATTTACCTCTTGCCAGAGAACCTGCCAAACATCTTAGGCGTCACAGTTTTCCTTTAACTTCTCTCCCTTTTTCCTACCTATAGGCTCCCATACAGTAATAATTTCGCTGTTTGGTGTAATGCGCTGTAAAGTGAGTAGGTGTGTGGGTTGTCCCCGTATTTAGGATCCCTCATTTAAAAATAATATTTCCTTCTATGACCCCCCCATATAGTAATAATGCCTCCTGCCCTGTCCCCTTAGTAATGCCCACCATTCTACTCCCTCCCCCTCCTGCCCCAACAAAAAAAAAAAAAAAAATTCATACTCACGTTATCCGCCCATGGAGGGGATCTTCCTCTATTCTCCAGCCTCTGAGCCACAAGGAGATTAAGGGGAGAGTAAGGTCTGAGGGGGAAAAGAAGGATAGAGGAGGTGAAGAGGGAGAGGAAGAGAGAGAAGGTGAAGGGGGAGAGGAAGAGAGAGGAAGTGAAGAAGGGAGAGGAAGAGAGAGGAGGTGAAGGGGGGAGAGGAAGACAGGGGAGAGAGGAGGTGATGGGGGAGAGGAAGACAGGGAAGAGAGTAGGTGAAGAAGGGAGAGGAAGAGAGAGGAGGTGAAGGGGGGAGAGGAAGACAGGGGAGAGAGGAGGAAAGGTGGAGAGTGGTGATGGGGGTGAGAGAAGGTGATGAGTGATGAGGGGTGAGAGGAGGTGGTGGGGGTAGGGAGGATGTGGAGGGGGTACAGAGGAGATGATGGGGGTAGGGAGGAGATGATGGTGGTAGAGAGGAGGAGTCAACTATTAGCACACACCTGTTAGCATCATGTGATGTTTTTCTCCTCCCTTTTGGGGGGCGTATCTCTTGTAACATACTGGTCACATCCTCTTATAAAAGCTTGTAAAATTCAATATAAATTTGCCATGATGAAGGGACCAGTGTCCTGAAACGCGTCGGAGTGTTTTCTATTGTTATGTTTGGATTTTAAGAGGATTTCTAATAAAGACTTTACATTTTACTTGGAGCTGTGGACTTCCACTTTTTACGTAGAGAGGTGATGATGGGGGTAGAGAGGTGATGATGGGGGTAGAGAGGAGGTGGAGGAGGGAGAGAGGAGGTGGAGGGGTAGAGAGGAGGTGGAGGGGGGAGAGAGGTGATGATGGGCGTAGAGAGGTGATGATGGGGGTAGAGAGGAGGTGGAGGGGGGAGAGAGGTGATGATGGGGGTAGAGAGGTGATGATGGGGGTAGAGAGGAGGTGGAGGGGGTACAGAGGTGATGATCGGGTTAGAGAGGAGGTGGAGGGGGTACAGAGCTGATGATGGGGGAAGAGAGGTGATGATGGGGGTAGAGAGGAAGTGGAGGGGGGAGAGAGGTGATGATGGGGGTGGAGAGGTGATGATGGGGGTACAGAGGAGGTGGAGGGGGGAGAGAGGTGATGATGGGGGTACAGAGGTGATGATGGGGGTAGAGAGGAGGTGGAGGGGGAGAGAGAGGAGGTGGAGGGGGGAGAGAGGTGATGATGGGCGTAGAGAGGGGATAATGGGGGTACAGAGGAGGGGGGAGAGAGGTGATGGGGGTACAGAGGTGATGATGGGCGTAGAGAGGTGATGATGGGGGTAGAGAGGAGGTGGAGGGGGGAGAGAGCTGAAGATGGGGGTACAGAGGTGATGATGGGCGTAGAGAGGTGATGATGGGGGTAGAGAGGAGGTGGAGGGGGGAGAGAGGTGATGATCGGGGTACAGAGGAGGTGGAGGGGGGAGAGAGGTGATGATGGGGGTACAGAGGAGGTGGAGGGGGGAGAGAGGTGATGATGGGGGTACAGAGGAGGTGGAGGGGGGAGAGAGGTGATGATGGTGGTACAGAGGAGGTGGAGGGGGGGAGAGGTGATGATGGGGGTAGAGAAGAGGTGGAGGGGGGAGAGAGGTGATGATGGGGGTAGAGAGGAGGTGGAGGGGGGAGAGAGGTGATGATGGGGGTAGAGAGGAGGTGGAGGGGGGAGAGAGGTGATGATGGGGGTAGAGAGGAGGTGGAGGGGGGAGAGAGGTGATGATGGGGGTAGAGAGGAGGTGGAGGGGGGAGAGAGGTGATGATGGGGGTAGAGAGGAGGTGGAGGGGGGAGAGAGGTGATGATGGGGGTAGAGAGGAGGTGGAGGGGGGAGAGAGGTGATGATGGGGTAGAGAGGAGGTGGAGGGGGGAGAGAGGTGATGATGGGGGTACAGAGGTGATGATGGGGGTAGAGAGGAGATGGAGGGGGGAGAGGGCTGATGATGGGGGTACAGAGGTGATGATGGGCGTAGAGAGGTGATGATGGGGGTAGAGAGGAGGTGGAGGGGGGAGAGAGCTGATGATGGGGGTACAGAGGTGATGATGGGGGTAGAGAGGAGGTGGAGGGGGGAGAGAGCTGATGATGGGGGTACAGAGGTGATGATGGGCGTAGAGAGGTGATGATGGGGTAGAGAGGAGGTGGAGGGGGGAGAGAGGTGATAATGGGGGTAGAGAGGAGGTGGAGGGGGGAGAGAGGTGATGATGGGGGGATTCGTCCCCAGGCTGCCGCATATCCTCCTGGAGCCCCCGGCTGGACGCTGCAACCCGATCCGGGAGCCGCGGGGGAAGAGCGTGAGGCTGCCTGGGGACGAATCCCGAACAGGCTGCCTGAGGTGACCCGGCGGAGAGGAGATGCGGCGGCAGGCTGTTGTCCACGCAGGCGGCCGGACCAGCAGGGCCTCAGAGACAGTGAGTTGAGAGGCTGCTGGTTTGTGACCTCGGACTTCATCCTTCCCCCAGCAGCCTCACCATGTCCTGTACCCCACAGAAAGCTGGTAAGGTTGCTGCTGGGGGAAGGATGTGAGACAAGCGGCGGGGATAGGTGCCGGGACACTGCTGGGTGATAGCAGTGTCCCGGCACCCAAAATATTTTCTCCCCCCACCTCCCGGCGTACCCCCTCAGCCTGCGGCGCGTACCTCCTGGGGTACGCGTACCGCAGGTTGAGAAACACTGTTCTAGACTAAATTGGTATATAAGTAAATTTATAGTTGTATGTGTGTCATGGTACAGTTGCAGGATTATTATAACTCATGCACAATGGAGATGAGCCAATTTTTTTTAAAAAGTTTTAGCGCCAATTGTTTTTAAAGGAAACCTGTCAACCCAGGCAGCATAAAATTTGCAGAAACATTGAAGAAATTTCACTTGCATATAGGCTGAAGTGTAACAGTGTGTAGAAACATTTGCTTAATGCTTAACAGTTAGAGATGAGCGTACCGGGCTCGGGTTGGAGTCCATCCGAACCCGAACGTTCGGTATTTGATTAGCTGGGGCTGCTGAACTTGGATAAAGCTCTAAGGTTGTCTGGAAAACATGGATACAGCCAATGACTATATCCATGATTTCCACATAGCCTTAGGGCTTTATCCAACTTCAGCAGCCACCGCTAATCAAATGCCGAAAGTTCGGGTTCGGATGGACTCGAGCATGCTCCAGGTTCGCTCATCTCTAATAACAGTACTATTTTTGGTGGCACTAAGCCTGTGACACAGACTGAGGTGAAATAATGTAATATAAATGGCACATAAACCAATTCTTGATGGCAGATAGATACAAAACACAGGATGCATGGTGCAATCGCAAACAGTGTTTAGATTCACATTTGTAATTGCTTTCTTTATGTTTATTGCTGAACAATATAGTTTTTGGTGGCACTAGCAATTAGGTGCAAAACAAAGACAGTATATTCTTATCAGCAACAGGGCTTAACCCCTCCCCTTGGCTTACATTCTGGGCCCTGATGTCCAAGTCATTTTTTTAAATCTTTTTTTCTTTGGTCGACTTTTATCCTTTCTATATTTTCCATCGTCATATGAGGGCTTATTTTTTTGCAGGACTTGTACTTTTTTTTTTGTACCATTTTAGGCTATGTTCACACAACGTGAACACCCGGCTGTTCACAGTGAAGCGAGCGGCCGGAGCCACTTGCTTCACTGTGTGAACTGATAGTGCTTTCTGCGGCCGGAATTCACTGAATTCCGGCCACAGAAAACTGACCTGTCAGTTTTTTTCCGGCGCCGCATGGGATCCTGGCCGGAGAGCATACGATGTGTGTACGCTCCGGCCGGGATCCCATTGAAAATAAGGCTATGTTCCACCCCTCAAAACTACGGGCGTAGTTCTACGGCGAGAACCATGGCTGTAGTTTTACGTAGTGTGAACATAGCCTTAGAGTACATATGACTTTTTGCATGCTTGGTTTTTTGTTTGTTTTTTTTTAAACTTTTTTTGGAAGGCAGATTAATAGAATACAACAATTATAGCTTTTTTTTCCAGGATAAAGCATTTCCCATAATAAGTGTATGTTGGTGATTTGTAGAGATGAGTGAGCATGCTTGTCCAAGCTTGGTACTCGTTCGAGTATTAGGGTACTTGATGGTGCTCGTTACTCGGACGAGCATCTCGCGGAACTCGAGACAATGGCATCTTCCTCTTACTACATGTGTGGCAATTTGTTTTTTAGCCAATCATCATGCAGGAAAGTCTTTGGGAGCTCGTAGCATCACATGGGAAACCTACATATTGATAGCAGCAGTTGGCTGGCCAGATCAGATGACCTTGGCATATAAGAATCAGGTCCTGCGATGCTCGCTTCAGACACAGGCTGGATGAGCATAGGGAGAGTTGCTGTCTGTCAGGGAGAGTGATAAGGGGGGAATTAGTGTGCGGTTAGGCTGGAATCAACCACAAAGAACCCAACAGTCCTTCTAAGGGCTTAAAATTTTAACTTTTTCTTTGGTACACTTGGCTGCCGACTTGGACTTGTAGTGCAGCTGTCAGTAGTCAAATTGCCCTGTTGCTGACATTCCCTTGGCTGGCTGGGATCTGTAGTTCAGCTATACCTATCCTCATTGCGATTAGCCAGCCCCAGAGGCATCCATGAATGCTGCCTCTGCTGTTTCCTGTCCATTTCCGTGTTGTTTCCATAATTTTCTGAGGTTGTCAGGTTTTCACGCAACCTTCCCTGTGCAGAGATTTGATCAGCTGCAAAAATGCTCAAGTTTCCCATTGACTTAGATGGGGTTCTTTACTCGAAACGAGCACCTGAGCATCGGGAAATATTTGTTTTGAGTATCAAGCACCCGAGCATTTTAGTACTCGCTCATAACTTTTCGTAGGCAATACAATACTTTAATAAAAATTTTCGATAGACTTCTCCTTTAAGTTCTCTACAAGCTCCCTCCATATCACAACTAGTCATGATTTTACTGTATGCTTCTAGTTACCTAAGTTTTCCTTTTACATCCCCCATTCCTATACAGGTGGTAGAAGTGGTATATGTTGGCCCACCTTTGCCTCCGGACATAATTTGGCCCCTGGATACCCAAATGCCGGATTAGTGACCTATAATGCGATCAGCGGCCTCATGACTGTAAAAGGTAAAATATTCTTTAATACTTTATAGTCGTCTCTATTTAGCCTCTTATAATACATTTACATTCTATTTATATTGCTGCAATAACATTTTGGAATTATTGTTTCTTTTTAAGATACAACATTTGTGGGCTACAAATCTGTGTGTTCTGGACAATCCAATGTAATGTTCATGACCAACCCTGAGAATGAAGATTTGCAGCACCCAGTGCAAGTCTCCGGGATAACAATGTTGGACAGTTCAGAGAATCATAAAGTCTTTATCCATCGCCCAGATGTGACGTAAGTAGCCATTCTAACGTTATAAATAAGCACAACACATTTCTCCTTTATCCTTCTGTGCAAACAGATAACTTACATGTTATATTCTTCTTCATGTCTGATTGAAAAGCCCCTAAATAAGCCTGTATGTCCAGTCTGTTTTCATGTGTTAGTCTAGTATCAGTTATTTGAAAACTTCTCTGGTGGGTTTCCTTGTTTGCATAAATTTCTCCCTTAAAGGGGTAGTGCACCAAAAAATTTTTTCTTTCAAATCAACTGCTGCCATGAAGTGCCAGAGATTTGTAATTTACTTCTATTAAAAAATCTCAAGCCTTCCAGTACTTATCAGCTGCTGTGTGTCCAGCAGGAAGTGGTGTTTTCTTTCCTGTCTGACACAGTGCTCTCTGTTGCCTCCTCTGTCCATGTCAGGAACTGTCCAGAGAAGGAGCAAATCCCCATAGAAAACCTCTCCTGCTCTCCAGACTGGAAATAATACCACTTCCTGCTGGGCATACAGCAGCTGATAAGTACTGGAAGGCTTGAGATTTTTTAATAGAAGTAAATTACAAATCTCTGGCACTTCATGGCAGCAGTTGATTTGAAAGAAAAAATTTTTTGGTGCACTACCCCTTTAACTGCTAAATGCTGTCCTTATTTAAGTCTTGGGAGTATCTGAGTACATATCTATGAAGCAAAGAGGCTTTGTAAGAGTCCTATAGTAACCTCATGAACTTCCTTTATATGTAGATCTTTGCAACCAGATAGGCAGTTAAATAAATTCTAGGTGCCCTGGGTTAGCACCCATAGCAATAAACATTTAGTTGTGTGTAATATATATGTCTATCTATACAGCAGATATATGATTTTTTTTTAAATTCTTTTTTGCTTGTCACAACAGCAAAGCCAACCCATCTGAGTGTGTAGATATGACATGCGATGCTAAAAGAAAGGCATTGTTGAAAGACCTGGATGGTTCTTTCCTTGGATACATTGGGGCTGTAGTTCCACAATCAGAATATCAGTGGGAAGGAGACACAAGGTACGGTCTTGGAGACTACAGGATTCCTAAAGTCATGCTGACTGCCCTGAATGGAAGTCGAATCCCTGTGTCACAGGTGGCACCATACAAAGGTAAAGATGCCTAAAGGGGTATTCACATCTTGCCGAAACAGAGGGGTTTCTGGACCCCTCTGGACTGTTTGGAGCTGCTGGAGGTTGCAGCAATGTATAATTCCTATTTCCTCCTAATTGGAGTTGCATAAACTATGTAGCACTAGAACTTACTCTGTTTAGGTAACTCCAGAAGTTACTGCTATGTAAGAAACAGGTGATCAGGTGATCACTTGTACAAAGTGTACAAAGTATAAAATGTAGAAAAGGAAGTCCAGCACCAGAATAAAAGCATTCTTCTTTGTTTGGAAATCTTTACATAAGACAACAACTTCACAACTGAGCATCAGGGAAGACTAAAAGTATAAATTGACGGAGAAAAAAAAACTAAAAAACATAAAACAATAAAAAAAGCAAAAAAAAAAAAAAAAAAAAAGCAAAAAACCAAGAGTTAGTTGCTGTGCCCTACTCCAGCCACTAGGTGTCTCACTCACTCCTGTGCACAGCCACAGTTCAGGAGGTAAGGTTTAGCCTGTTACACAAACTCGCACACAGTCACTTCCTCTACAGTGAGTAGTCTAGTTCCAGACACAGAGGAGGCAAGACCTTTTTTTTCTAGTTAGAGACTAACAGTAGGCACTGCTGGACCCAACCATGGGGTAACCGGAATTAGAGTAACAACCCTTATTTACACTGTAGATTCTTCAGTACAGTCACTCCCTAGAGAGAAAAGGTAGAGGAACTGATCCACAGTAGAGCACAGCTGCATGTTAGCCACTCTCTACTGACTACGCTCAACTATGAGGAAAAACTTTCACTAGTTAGCTTCACCTCGAGAAAGAGGCCTGGAACTTATACTGTCTACCAGGGTGGTTACCAACACTGTGTAGACAGAAGGCGGACAGATAACAGATTTATCTAAACGTAAGTACGAGGAGATTCTTCAAGGCTCTTTCATCTCTGTCGCTGCACCCTGCACCTCACTAGTTCTACCAAAAGTTCGGTGCCCGTGTGTCCTGGGGTGGGTATTACCAATCCTGGCCACTGTGACAAGCCTCCCCAAAACACCAAAGCCCACCAACTGGTTCAACACCAGTATCCAGTGCCCTGGGCCACATCAACTCCTCGTCTTATAGCAATCCTTCTCACTGCAGGAGTTACATAGACCGCCCTGAAAAAACTACATCTCGCTGATTCATGTGGAATGTGTATATCTCTATATTTACCTCCTCTTTCCCTCATTTTTGTGTATTTACTTCTCTCAGGGGTTATCAGGGATAATACATGTGTATACATGCCGACCTGGGAGAGCTACAAGTGCAGCGGCCTGAACTATGAGATGCTGGTTATTGAGAGTCTTGATCCTGACACTGAGACAAGGCGTCTCTCGCCTGTAGCTGTGCTGGCCGATGGTTATCTGGACCTCATCAATGGTATGTGGGATTTAATATGTCTGTTTATATATACAGAGATACTCCTCGCATTCAATCTGGTAGTTTCACTGTACTCTTCTATATTTATTTTAGGGCCACAGGACCATGTTCAGTGTTCTGGGTATAGCTGTCACAAGAGAGTCTCCCTGTTTCACGCTGTAGTGGCTACAAACAAGACATATCAGGTTTACTTTACCAGCACGAGCCCCCAGAAACTGCGACTGAAACTGCTCAACACAAACAACACAAATGTAAGAACCAACTAGAAGAGGGATTAACACTGCATCATATTGTAATATATTTTCTGGAGGAAACCATGTAACACTTTAAAGGCGTTGGTATGTACAGAGGCTGAAATGGGCAGCCAAACATTGCTTCAGTGTAATACAGGGAAGGAAGAGGTTCCTAGAGGCATCCGCTGCAGGTGACTCCTTACTGTGACGTCCACATGTTTTAATGGGGTGTTTGGAAGATGATTGTCTGAGCGACAATACCTATTTAAGACACCATGTCCATATTATAAATTTAAAGTTGTACCTGTTATGGCCTCCACCGATGCTGTTACTTTGCTTGCATCTCTCTATGTCATACTGAGCACTTGGACCCCCCAACCAGTAAATTCTTGGCTCCATAGCATTCCATGCTGACATTTACATACTAACATTACATTTCTTTTATTGTAGTCTGTCACTGTGGGAATCTACTACTCAAACCCTCAGCGATTAGATGTCTATGTTAATAATGTCTTTGTGAGCCCTAATAATATACAATGGCAGGGATCAACTTATTCCATGAAGGAACCTACTTATCAGGGTAAGTTAATGCATGATAGCCCTTCTCACAGCCCAACAGAGTCAATACACACCCCAGAGAGACCTACTGTGTTCTGGACTGATGTACCCAACACGTATATACACACACTGCTCTCCAGCAGTCAAATGGTTAACCGACTTTAACTGCTCCAATGGTGCCAATACACATTAGATAAATGTCGGCTGAACCCACTAGTTTTCTTTATTGTGCTACTGCACATAGACTGCTTTATGACTGCCTCCTCTAACCACTAATATCAGGTACCAAACACATGATAAAGTACCTTTCCAGGATTACTATAGACAATTTCTGACTAATTCTGTTAGTTTATTCTCTTTATTCAAGAAATTAACGCTGTTGCTGTCAGTCACATACAACCCTATCAACTCTCATGAACACTGATTATATAACTGTTGTCACTTCCTCTGATAGGACAATACATGCCTCAGCTCAGCTCATTGGTTTTGGGAGAAAACTACTTTGACAAGGACTATAACATGCTGTATGTCCTGGTCAGAGGATCTACTCCAATTGAAATCCGCACATCTCCTCTCATTGTTATCTCGTTTAATATGCCGGCAATGACCGAAGATCAATTTTATGGGGAAGATCTTGTTAAAAACCTTGCGGCTTTCTTGAAGATCCCAGCAAACAAAATTCGTATTACAAAGATAATTAGGGAAGGTTCCAGACGCAGAAAGAGAGCTGCAGGAGGACTGTCTGTACAAGTGGAAATCTCCGATCCACCTGTCCAAGAAACCAACTCTTCTAACCAAACCACTTCTTCTAATACAACAGGTAAGTAGAAGACTTCTGTATACCTAGAATCTAGAGTGACTCATATCATATGCATATGTAAAGAAATATTGTCAATGTCCCAAAGGTTTTGACAATGCATTAGATCAGCAGTAGTGACGAGTGAGTACTAAAATGCTTGGGTGCTCGTTACTCGAGACAAATATTTCCCGATACTCGGGTGTTCGTTTCGAGTAACGAACCCCATTGAAGTCAATGGGAAACTCGAGCACTTTTGCAGGGGACCCAAGCTTGGCAGAGGGAAGGTCTTGTGAAAAGCTGTCAACCTCAGAAAATGATGGAAACACCACATAAATGGACAGGAAACAGCAGGGGCAGCATGTATGGATGCCTCTGAGGCTGCCTAATCGCACCATTACACCAAATTCTGGGCAACAGTCTGGTTAAAACAGAGGTAGGCATATGAACCACATATGAGAACACAGTGAACCATTAAAACAGAGGTAGCATATGAACCACCTCAAAATTTAGCTTGACACAGCATGGCAGTGAGAACACAGGGAACTATTAAAACAGTTAGCATATGAAGCACACCAAAATTATGCCAGACACAGCATGGCAGTGAGGACAAAGAGAACCATTAAAAGTTAGTGAGGAAGCAAGTGAGCCTCCCAAAAATTATGCCAGACACAGCATGGCAGTGAGGACACAGGGAACCATTAAAACAGAGGTAGCATATGAAGCACCCCAAAATTTAGCCTGACACAGCATGGTGGTGAGAAATCAGTGAACAAGGTAGATAAGGCAGGGGTTCAACCTCAGAAAAATTAGGCCAGACACAGTATGGCAGTGAGGACACAGAACCATTAAAAATTAGTGAGAAAGCAAGTGAGCCTCCCAAAAATTATGCCAGACACAGCATGGCAGTGAGGACACAGAGAATCATTAAAAGTGAGTGAGGAAGCAAGTGAGACTCTCAAAAATTATGGCAGACACAGCATGGCAGTGATGACAGAGTGACCAAGGTAGCAGCGGTAGCAGGTGAGCCTTTCCAAAATTATGCCAAACACAGCATGCCAGAAAAAGAATTGGCTGTTGGCTGAGAATTAAAGGAGGAGGAAGAGGAGGAGGAGGAGGGGAAGAGATACCAAGAATCCTCATGTTGAGCTGCTTTCCCCGGGTGGACAGTTGAATTCGGGAGAAATCCAGGCTTTGTTCATTTTTAAAAACGTCAGCCTGTCAGCGCTGTCAGTTGACAGGCGGGTGCGCTTATCAGTGATGATGGCACCAGCTGCACTGAAGACCCGCCCTGACAGCACGCTAGTGGCAGGGCAGCCCAGCACCTCCAAGGCATAAAGTGCCAGTTTGGGCCAGCTTTGCAACCCAGTAGTTGTATGTAGCAGAGTGATCGGGAAGGACGTTGGTATGGTCAGCAAGGTACTCCCCCACCATCTTTCTGAAGGCCTCCCCCCTACTCTGTCTAGACTGGGGACAGTTGACATAGTCTTGCTGGGGTGCCATGAAACTGTCAAAGGCCTTTGAGAGTGTTCCCCTGTCCCTTGACAAGCTGCCTGCTCGACCCCTCCTCTCCACCGCTTTTTGGCCCACAGAACTATGTCCTCTGGCGCTAGTGGTGTCAGATGGGAAGTAAATTTTCAGCTTCTGCACCCGGCCTGTTGATATTGATTCACTCTCATACTGCGTTCCTCGGCAGGAATAAGAGTGGAAAAGTTCTGTTTGTACCGAGGGACCAGGGGGGTGAAGATCCAGTAATCAGTGTTGTCAGAAATTTTTTTAGCCCGAGGGTCACGGGAAAGACAGCCTAACATAAAGTCAGCCATGTGTGCCAGGGTCCCAACTCGTAAGAATTCCCTCTTCTCCATAGGCTGACTCTCAATTTCCTCCTCCTCCACCAATTCCTCCTCTTCAGGCCATACACGCTCAACAGCTAAGGATTAAGCATGGGTACCCTCTTCAGTAGCGGCAGCAGTCTGCTCCTCTACTTTGTGCTGAGAAACAGATGTCGGGGTGGTCTGGCTATCTAGCGGCAGATGTTGTTCCCCCATCTCCTGAGACGAAGGCAAAGTCTAAGACTTCAGGCTGAGCAGGGAGGTTTAAAGCAGACATAATGGCGGGATGGTGAGGCTGATAATGGCGGCATCGCCGCTGACCATCTGTGTTGACTCCTCAAAAGGGCCCAGTACCTGACAGATAGCAGACATCCAAGTCCACTCCTCATTGTAGATTTGAGGAAGCTGACTGACCTGACTACCGCTTCTTACCAAGGTTGACATCTGGCATTCCACAATGGCTCTGTGTTGCTGGTAAACTCTGGCTAGCATATGGAAGGTGGTATTCCACTGTGTGGGCACGTCGCACAGCAGTCGGGGAGCTGGCAGTTGCAAGCGTCTTTGCATTGCCCTAAGTGTGGCAGCATCTGTGGTTGACTTGCGGAAATGCGCACAGATGCACCGCACCTTGGTGAGCAAGTCAGCCAAATTGGGGTAGTTCTTAAGGAACCGCTGCACCACTAGGTTGAACACGTGGGCCAGGCATGGTACATGTGTGAGTTGCAGAGCTGCCACCAGGTCCAGCCTGTTGTCACACACAACCATGCCTGGTTTAAAGTTCCGTGGCGCGAGCCAAAGATTGGTCTGCGCCGTGATGCCCTGCAACAGCTCCTGGGCCGTGTGCCTCTTGTCGCCTAAGCTCAGCACTTACCCACCACAGTGCTGATGCAGCTAGCGCTACCAAATGGAGGCGACGTGCTCATGGAGGGTAATAGAGAGGAGGAGGAAAAAGAGGAGGAGAAAGAGATATACAAATCATGAGAGACTGCGACCGAGGTAGGCCCCGCTATCCTCGGTGTGGGCAGCACATGAGCGGAACCAGGGTCAGACTCTGTCCCAGCCTCCACCAAGTTGACCCAATGTGCCGTCAGGGAGATATAGTGTCCCTGCCCGCCAGCACTTGTCCACGTTTCGGTGGTTAGGTGCACCTTGTCACTGACCGTGTTGGTCAGGGCACGGATGATGTTATCTGACATGTGCTGGTGTAGGGCTAGGACAGCACAATGAAAAGTTGTGGTGGCTGGGGACAGAGTACCGAGGGACAGCCACCACCATGAGGTTCCTAAAAGCCTCTTTCTCTACCAGCCGATAGGGCAGCATCTTCAGGCTCAGCAGTTTGCCTATGTGCACATTTAGGGCTTGTACATGTGGGTGAGTGGCAGTGTATTTGCGCTTCCGTTCAAAGGTCTGTTGTAGGGACAGTTGAATGCTGCGCTTTGACACCTTGCTGGAGGGCATGGAGCATAGTGGAGGTGAAGGGGTGGGTGCAGGGTGGGAGGCGCTTGTGCCTGGGGCCTAGGCGGGGAGACTGACAGAGCCAGCACGTGACACAGGGGAAGGAGCAGGGGTGTGACTTGCAGTCACTGAATGGTCTTGGTTCCACTGAGTGGGATGGTTAGGCTGGTAGTGGTGGCTCCCCTGCTGATCCTGGTGTGGCACAGGTTGCTCACTACAGTCCGTCGGTCATCCGCACTTTGTTTAAAGAACCTCCAGACTTGCCAACATTTAGGCCTGGCCACGGAAGTTTGACTCTGTGAAACAGTTGCTGAATCTGATCTACTTGCTCTGGCCCTGCTTCTCCCTCTGCCCACACCTCTTTCTCTTCCAACCGGTCCTGTGACTGAACTTGCCTCCCCCTCAGAAGCACTGTCTTAACTAGGCTTATCCACCCAGCTCGGGTCAGTCACCTCGTCCTCATCCACCAGCTCTTCCTCCAATTCCTCACTCTGCTCCCCACTTTGAGTTACATACATGACAACAACCTCACTGTCTGACAACCGGGTTTCATCGTCATCATCAGACACCTCTTCAAACCCCGCGTGCAAGTCCCTACTCTCATCACCCACTGACTGTGTGAGCTGCATAGTTTGAGCATCGGAAGAGTTCGACTGCTCCGGTTGCTAAGACTCAGGGAAGGGTCCAGAAAACAGTTCCTGGGAGCATGGTTGTGGATCTGAATCCCTCCTTTCCCTGGAGGGGCCAGGCTGTGGGGAAGGAGGCTGAGCTGCTGGAACAAGGGTTCCACTACCTTGGGTAGCGTGGGTGAACTGCGTGGAAGACTGGGTGGTGGATAAGACTAGGGCTAAAGGGGGCGTGGCTTAACCATGGCGCTGTGAAGACGCACATGTGAGGAGCTCCGTCCACAGCAGCATACCTCAGCCCTGTTTCTGGTCCCTGTGACCCTTCTTTGGAATGCCCGGCAGCAGGAGGAGAACCCCGCCAAGACTCCCCACCCGGCCGACTCACTCACTCACCCTGCGCAGCAGCTGGGAGCGATATCACTGCTCTCCAAGCGCTCCATCACAGCAAGGTCAGCTCCCTGTCATGGCGCCCACACAGAGCCCCGAGGCGGGCCGCAACGGACACCACGCCGCCTGCCAGCAGACATCCGCAGGTTGAGAGATCGCCTCCGGACACCCCATCCACAATCCCCAACTCCCTCACGGACCGGGACTACACCCCGGGCCCGCCCCCATCCTAGTGGCTCTGTCCAGGCCCCCATCAGCTACCTCGGCACCCCGCCGCCATCATCCCTGCATAACGAGCTGCAGATGCTGAGGGACATGATATAGGCACTGCCGTCTAAGCAATACCTGGACAGTGGCACTGTAAGAGTGCCGCACTACTTTCATTCTTACAGTGCCGTTATTCAAGGACTACACTTTGTTGGTTGCAGAGCACCGTAGATCTCAGAACCACGTCCAGGTGAGCCAGATTGGCCATTACTATCTCTGTGGTGGTGGTGGTGGGGGGTAGTGCCGTGCCTCCTAGTATATACCTCTTGCAGAATACCTGGACAGTGTTATCCAGAGAATTGAATCTGCCCAGCAACAAGCCATAGAGGGGGTAAGAGAGGAAATTGAACAGCTCTCCACTAGAACAACACACAATGAGTCTGCCACTGCTACACTGTCTGCCCGAGTACAACTACTGAGCAGGAAGCCTCTGCTAACCACCGCCCTACATCTTGATGACCAAGAGAATAGAGGCAGGATAAATAATCTTCGTATTAAGGGTTTACCTGAAATAAATGGGGCTGATAATCTGCCGGACAGAGTGATAGGCCTCTTCAACCAACTTACTGACATACCTGCAGAGGCTACTTTCGTGATTAACCGGGTTCACAGGGTGACCAGAATGTCTCAGAACAACAATGAAGCTCCAAGAGATGTGCTATGTCGACTTCACTATTTTACTGACAAAGAACTAGTCCTTAGGGCTGTACGTGATAGTGCCCAGGTGATGTTTGAGGGCACGGAAGTCCACCTGTATCCTGATGTCTCATCCTGCACATTATACATGCGCAGACTATTGCAACCCCTACTTGCTAAAATCAGGGAGTCTGGCGCCTCATACAGGTGGGGACACCCTTTCCACGTCATCATTAGAAAAGACTCTGCCACCTTCATCTTGCGTCACCCGGATGAACTGAGTGATCTGTTCTCCTTTCTGAACATCCCGGAGTTCCCCCTGCCGGATTGGCTTGCATTGGGCCGCCAAGACAACCATCTGGACTCCCCAGACGACGTCCTTCCACTCAACGCCCCCGCAGCCCAGACCCACGGCCGGCTAACGTGGAGCCCCTGATTGATCTGTCCAGGGAATTCCCTAGGATGGCTTAATGACTCTCCCACCCATGGAACCCCTAACTACCGGAGCGACCAAGCTACATTGAGACTTGTTACAACCTGGACTCTTAGGGACTCTCCTAACTGCCCTCCACAAGGGCGGGTGCTTCTCCCCTCTGCTATGGAACTGGCGGTGTCTGCTCCCCCCTCCCCTCTCCGGTTCATGTTCCATTTATCATACTAACCTGAGGCACTGCAGGAAGATATCCTAGTTCCTACAAAGGGGCGCTAGTTATACCTCTTGTTGGTAGTTTCATAGCCACAGTCTGGTTTAGGCTATTGCGTTCACTTACCTAAAAAAGATACTCCTTTCCTTATACCACTGTAGCTCGTTCCTGGGGCAATTGTTGGTTACCGTGCCTTACTCAGCGGAATATAGCGAAGGGTTGAATGTTCGCTCTGTGACATTGTCTCCCACTAACCTTCCTCCTCCCTCCTCGTTATATATAATAACGTTACATTAGGGGCCTCAAGGGGCCTACTTGTTTTCATAATGATTGGTATTCATATATGCTGTTGTGGCGGAAAACCTCTCCCAGGGTTTTCTACATCCTCCATTACTTATTCCTAGTGTAGGCCAGTTGGTCCTACGTGCACCTTGGTGCTACTACCTTTCTCAGTTTTTGTCAATTTCTTTTTTCCTTTCATTGTTCACATTTCCTTCCTAGTGCTACTCTTTCTAGTTCCTGCTTCCCTCCTCTTTTTTCCTACCCACTCTCCTCTTCCCCCCCCCCTACCCTCTCCCTTACAGTCGGACAGCACTCCAAGGCTACCTATCCACCATGTCACTTCCCTCACACTCAAATATCCTCATTGGATCTCTGAATGTAAAAGGCCTCCATGATCCAGGTAAGAGGTCTATTCTGTTGAATTTTCTGAAAGCACAACGTGTTGACGCGGCTTTTCTCCAGGAAACGCATATAACATCCTAAGCTTTGTTTAACCTCTCTAACAGGTGGTTTCCTCATGTTTACCACAGTTTAACAGATGATACCAAGGCCAGGGGCGTGAGCATCTTACTATCCCGTTCCTTACCATGGGAGTTCATAGACGTTCGCAGTGATGGAGAGGGCAGACTGCTGATGGTAAAGGGTAAAATTGCCTCCACAATGCACACACTGATAGTGGCGTATCTTCCAAACACGGGGCAGAACACTACACTCCAACGGTTTTTGGAGATGATGGACGAATTTGCCGAGGGGACAGTTGTTTTTGGGGGGGAACTTAATGTAGCCATGGACCCCAAGATAGACACCTCCTCGGGTTCTTCACACTGACCGGTGGGAACTGTTAGGAAATTTAATGCACTACTCCGAGAACACCAACTAGTAGATGCGTAGCGAATTCTCCATCCACAAGACAGAGATTTCTCGTTTTACTTTCCAGTGAGAGACATGTATTCCAGACTAGACTACCTCCTCCTCAGGCATAGGGATCTTCATTTGCTCACGGCGGCGGACATAAGGAGAATCACCTTCTCCGACCATGCTATGGTCACAATCAAAATCTCACTACCCCAGGCCATTCCCAAACAATGGCGGTGGACGCTTAATACGTCCCTGTTAATGGACGTGGTGGTTCAGGCAGACCTTAAAAGATCGCTTGAAGAATACTTCACAACAAATGCGACAGCAGACATGTCCCCGGGATTAGTATGGGAGGCACACAAATGCGTAGCCCGCGGCATACTGATCAAACACTGATCAATCAGCTAAAACGCTCCGTCGTTTACGGGAGCTTAAGAGCTTAGAAAGTCGTCACAAAATGTCTCCGTCGGAAGACACTCGGACAGCCCTGTTGCAGGGTCGTGACTTGCTTAGGGCCCATCCCACGCAGTCGGCTAAAACACAGCTAGCTAAATGCAGGCGGCACTTCTATGAGCACGGAAACAAGTGCGGAAGGACACTCGCAAGGGCACTTCGGGATCAGCGGCAACAATCATATGTACCATCTATCCTTACAGGGGGACAGACCCGAGCTCACAAACCGGCAGACATTGCAGAAGTTTTTAGACAATTTTACACTAAATTGTATTCTGCTGATAAAGAAAACCCAGCCACTCTAGACCCCACATTTAGAGACAAGATCCGTACGTACATCTCTCAATCTGGCATGCCCTCTATAACTACCGAAGAGATGGACAGCTTAGAAGCCCCTATCACGGCCAGGGAACTGGCAACAGCAATTAAGCAGTCCCAAACGGGAAAGGCACCCGGTCCAGACGGGTTTGGCCTCCAATACTACAAATCTTTCTTAGATATTCTTAGTCCCCATTTCCTTTCTGCATTCAACTCCCTGTCTCAGGGGACACCTCTGCCGCCAGATGCCACGAGAGCTCACATAACGGTTATCCCGAAACCTGGCAGGGACAGTGCGCATTGCTCCAATTACAGACCCATTTCCTTATTAAACGTTGACCTCAAATTATTCGCAAAGATCCTAGCCTCTAGGTTAGTGAACGTATTGCCCGCTATTGTCCACCCTGATCAGGCGGGCTTCATGCCCGGCAGAGAGGCACGCGACAACACCATGAAGGCCATTAACCTGATCCATAAGGCTAATTTATCGGCTTCCCCTCTGATGTTACTATCTACAGACGCCGAAAAGGCCTTCGATCAGGTTAATTGGACCTTCATGGAGGAAACACTGAAATCTTTGGGAGTAGGGTCTGCATTTCTAACATGGGTATTGTCCCTATATGCCTCCCCTTCCGCCAGGTACGAATAAATGTCATTCTCTCTGATAGCTTTCGAATATATAATGGCACGCAGCAGGGGTGCCCCCTTGCCCCTCTAATTTTCATTTTAACTTTAGAACCTTTCCTTTGCCATATTAGGAACAACCCCAATATTGAAGGCCAAAAAACCCGCAGAACTGCATATAAAATCGCAGCCTATGCAGACGACTTATTGTTCTTCATTACCAACCTGCGAATTGCCCTCTCAAACCTAATGTCAGAATTTGCAACTTATGCTAGACTGTCTAACTTTAAAATCAATGTTGCAAAATCAGAGGCCCTAAATGTCTCACTACTAGAGCAACTTCTTAACCACTTGCGTCCTTCCTTTAGCTTCAAGTGGGCCTCCTCTGCAATAAAATACCTGGGGATACACCTAGCCTCAGATCTCAGCACTCTCTATCAGCATAATTATGTGCCCCTGCTAAACGGTGTCAAGGCCGACTGCGAAAGATGGGTCAAGGGTCTGCATACATGGTTTGGCCGCTGCGCTATATACAAAATTAACACCCTACCCAGGATCCTTTTCTTTTTTCAATGCCTGCCGATCTGTCTACCGGTGGCGTTTTTCTGCTCAATGTCCACGATCCAAACACGATTCATCTGGGGGAACAAACCGGCGTGCATTCGTAAAGCCCTGCTCACGAGACCCAAAGACTTGGGAGGGATTGGGCTGCCTGATCTTAAAAAATACCACCTAGCAACACACCTTGCCCATGTAGTGGACTGGTGCAGGAATGGTGAAAGGAAACAGTGGGTAGCTATCGAACAATCTTACACAGCAGTCCCAGTACAGGGGTTGGCCTGGGTTCCTTTAACCCACCTGAGTGATATCAAATACCATCCTACTATAGGGCCTACGCTGGCTGTCTGCTCGGAGAAGGTGATTCGCCAACACTTTATCCCACTCAACTCCCCAATGTCTCTTGTTATGGGTCACCCGGAGTTTACGCCTAGCGTGATGGACAAAATTTTTAGACAGTGGATTGTTCATGGGAAATTCAGAGCACAACACTTTCTTCAAGGTAAAGCCTGGTTAACAATAATAGCGCTGTCTGACCTGACTGATCCCAGCCCATTGGGTCCATGGAGAGTAGCCCAACTTCGGCACTTTCTTGCCTCCTTACCCGCCCCAAATTCCTTCCAGTACACACTCACGACATTCGAACAGCTGTGTTCGGAAACGGAACCTATACGCCATACTTTATCACTGACATACCACATGCAATTGACCACCCCTGAAGCACCACCACCTACTTTCATGCTTAAGTGGGAGACCGATTGAAGACTAACCCTGACAGAGGAACAGAGGGTTAAGATTTACCGTCTGATGCTCGGGTCGTCCATCAGCTCTAAATTCTAAGAGGCAGGCTATAAAATACTCGCAAGGTGGTACAGAGTACCAACCAAGCTACACGCTCTGATTCCTCAGGTTGACCCCACCTGTTGGAGGTGTGGGAACCAGGAGGGAACGTTTCTGCACGTGTTTTGGGAGTGCTCCCGCCTCACCCACTTCTGGTCTGAAGTAAGAAATAAGAAAATATACTGGTGGTCACACTAGTTTTTGAGAGGCTGTCATATACAATCTGTTGGTGACTGCAGCAATATACTCAATGCCACCCTCTTACACAGGGCAATTAGCTGTGAGCTTGGGTATGGCTTTAGTAAGAAATACAGAAATAAGAAAATATACTGGTGATCACACTAGTTTTTTGGAGGCTGTCGTATACAATCTGTTGCTGACTGCAGCTATTTAGTGTATGCCACCCTCTCACACAGGACAATTAGCAGTGAGCTTGGATATGCCTTTCCTATGAAATGCAGAAATGAGAAAATATACTGATGGTCACACTTAGGGATGAGCGAACTTTCGTGAAGTTCGGATTGGTCCGAACCGAACCGAAAACGAACCTTGCTCTAACGGCTGAATAATTGCAGCTACAATAGTGGGAGTGTGATAGGGAATAGTTTCGTTTGGTTGCAGTTGATATTACAATGAAAAAAGTGGGGGGAAAAAAGTGCAAAAATAATGAGAGAAAAAAAATAATAATTATAGAAATAATAATAAAATATAGTAAATAAAAGTGCCAAAATAGTGACAAAAAATATTGAAAAAAAAGTTTACAAGGAGGATGCGGCAACACTTGATTGCACCCAGGCCAGTATTGTTGAAAAGAGACAAGTTGAGCAGCAGGAGGAGGCAGCGGTTGATTGCTCGCCTCTCAGGCCAGTATTGTTGAGAAGAGACAAGTTGATCAGCAGGAGGAGGCAGCAGTTGATTAATTCCAGTCCAGTATTATTGAGGAGAGGCTACTTGAGGAGGAGGCAGCAGTTGATCGATTCCAGGCAAGTATTATTGAGAAGAGGCTACTTGAGGAGGAGGCAGCAGTTGATTGATTCCAGGCCAGTATAATTAAAAACAGACTACTTGAAGAGCAGGAGGAGGCAGCAGTTGATCGATTCCAGGCCAGTATTATCGAGGAGAGGCTAATTGAGGAGGATGAGGCAGCAGTTGATTGATTCAAAGCCAGTATTATCGAGGAGAGGCTACTTGAGGAGGAGGCAGCAGTTGATCGATTCAAGGCCAGTATTATCGAGGAGAGGCTACTTGAGGAGGAGGAGGCAGCAGTTGATTGATTCAAGGCTAGTATTATCGAGGAAAGGCTACTTAAGTAGGAGGCAGCAGTTTATCAATTCAAGGCCAGTATTATGGAGGAGAGGCTACTTGAGAAGGAGTCAGCAGTTGATCGATTCCAGGCTAGTATTATCGAGGAGAGGCTACTTGAGGAGGATGAGGCAGCAGTTGATTGATTCAAGGCCAGTATTATCGAGGAGAGGCTACTTGAGGAGGAGGAGGCAGCAGTTGATTGATTCCAGGCCAGTATTATTGAGGAGAGGCTACTTGAGGAGGAGGCAGCAGTTGATTGATTCCAGGCCAGTATAATTAAAAACAAACTACTTGAGCAGCAGTAGGAGGAGGCAGCAGTTGATTGATTCAAGGCCAGTATAATTAAAAACAGACTACTTGAGCAGCAGTAGGGAGGAGGCTGCAGTTGATCGAATCCAGGCCAGTATTATCGAGGAGAGGCTACTTGAGGAGGAGGCAGCAGTTGATTGATTCAAGACCAGTATTATCGAGGAAAGGCTACTTCAGGATAAGGCAGCAGTTGATTGATTCAAGGCCAGTATTATCGAGGAGAAGCTACTTGAGGAGGAGGAGGAAGCAGCAGTTGATTGATTCCAGGCCAGTATTATTGAGGAGAGGCTAATTGAGGAGGATGAGGCAGCAGTTGATCGATTCCAGGCCAGTATTATCGAGAAGAGGCTACTTGAGGATGAGGCAGCAGTTGATTGATTCAAAGCCAGTATTATCGAAGAGAGGCTAACTGAGGAGGAGGAGGCAGCAGTTGATTGATTCAATGTCAGTATTATTAAAACAGACCAGTTAAGGAGCAGAAGAAGGCAGCAGTTGATGGCTCTCAGACCAGTATTGTTAAAAACAGACAAGTTGAGATGGCAGCTTCCGCAGCTCTTGATTCCACCCAGTATGTTTCCAAATAGACAATTGACGGTGGGGGCACTAAAGCACTGTGGAGGTGACAGTGGCAAGAATGGGCCAACTTCCTGATTGTCTCCTGGGAGGATGTTGACCCAATGGGCAGTAAGGACATGTACTGCCCTTGCCCATAATTAGAGGACCAGACATCAGCACTCAGGTGCACTGTCTTGGACACAGAGAGTCACCAACCTTTCTCTTTACATAACTGTGCAGTGATGGGACAGCTTTGCTAGAGAAGTAGTGGCGGCTGGGGACTCTCCATCTGGGGTGCGCACACACCATGAAATCCCTGAAAGGCTGGGAGTCCACAAGATTAAATTGCAGGGACTGAAGCACCAGCAGCTTAACTAGGTGTCCGGTTAGTTTCTGTGCCATGGGATGGCTGCTGCAGTACACCTGACGTTTGGCCATGGACTCGGTCAGGGATTGCTGCCTCATTAGGGGTGTACATGGCTGTGAGACTGTGCTGCTGCTGGCAACTGAGGCTGACGAGCCCTGAGTTCCAGTGAGAGGATGCTGCATGATGGGATCTGCAGTGTTTGGTGCATCCTGACAGGAGGTGGTATTTGGGTCATGGTTTTTCCAGGCCTGTTGTTGTTGCCTTTCCATGTGCTTCCTCATGGATGTTGTCCCAAGATTATCACCCCTGCCACGACTGACCCTCTCATTGCACAGCAGGCACAGAGCGATGTGCTTATCTGTCCCCAGACGAAAGAACTGCCAGACAACCGTGGTTTGCTGCCAGCCACGGGGGTCTTGCTGGTTGTTCACTGCCACCGCTGCCTTGGGGTCCCCTCTCAGGACCAAGGCTTAAAGGTATTGATGAAGTCTGCCTGGTAGGTTGTCTTCTACCCCTCCCTCTTGTGCTTTGATTCCTTGCACCAGTAGGATGTTGCTGCTTCGGTAGCACCTCACTTTCCTCCCCTGATGATGCTGAAGATAATGCTGCTTGAGGGCGCCATGTCCGATCAGCAGCATCATCATCACCACCACTGCTACTTTCCTCCAGGGGCTGGGACAGGATCTCAGGTGTGGCACTGGATGCCCCTCCCTGACTCTGTTGACTGCTTACAGCCAACACCTCCTCTGCAGCCTCTGCACATTCCACCTGCTGCCTTTGGGGGACTACTACCTCCTCCTCATCATCATCACTAAAAAGTGGTAGAGACTCCAAGGGCAAATCAAGGTTTGCCAAGAGTTCCCTGGCAGAAGGTGCCCCAAAGGTGAGTGGCATATTAATAACCGGGGACGAGGCAGAGGACTGTCGCCGACCGTCCCATGTAAGGGTGGTGTCGGATGATCCAGTCGACCTCGTTTGGGAGCTTTGGGCAGTGGAACTGGAGGATTGGGTAAGCCAATCTAGAACCGCTGGCTGTGTGGTTCTTACATGACCCGTGGGCGTCTGGGGTAGCTGCACCCTGCTGCCATGCCTGTTGCCCCGACTGCCACCAGGCCTGGTGTTGCCACTCCTCCTACCCTCACTGCCTGCCGTTGCAGTCCTTGCCTGGGAAGTGCTGGTAGTAGGACGCTTGGACATAGTTGTTTGGTTGGTGTAAATTTTGAAAAAGAAGTAATCTATTGGCCAGAAGGCACAAAATTTCAGTGACTATTGCTTTGTGGGTTGGAGGCACACAGCAAAGCAGAAATGTGCAGGTTATCACAAAAAAAAATAATTTTTTATTTTTTAATTTGTAACTTTTTTTGGTTGCGAGTGGCTAAACGGGTTTGACGGCAACCAGCAGAGCACAAATGGACAGCTTTTGTAGGGCACTGACTTAGCGTCACCTAGAACAGCTGATCACAAACAAACAAACTTTTTTTTTTTTTTGAAGTTTTTTAAACTTTTTTGGTTACGGGTGGCTAAACGGGTGTGACGGCAACCAGCAGAGCACAAACTGACAGCTTTTGTGGGGCGCTGACTTAGCGTCACCTAGAACAGCTTATCACAAACACACAAACTTTTTTTTATTTTTTTTTGAAGTTTTTTTAAACTTTTTTGGTTGCGGGCAGCTAGACTGGGTTGATGGCAACCAGCAGAGCACAAACTAACAGCTTTTGTGGGGCGTTGATTTAGCGTCACCTAAAACAGCTTATCACACGCAAACAACCTTTTTTATTTTAATTTAATTTTTTTTACTTTTTTGGTTGCGGGTGGCTAAACGGGTGTGACGGCAACCAGCAGAGCACAAACGGACAGCTTTTGTGGGCCGCTAACTTAGCGTCACATAAAACAGCTTATCACAAACAAACAAACAAACAAACTTTTTTAATTTTTTTAAAAGTTTTTTTAAACTTTTTTGGTTGCGGGCAGCTAGACGGGGTTGACGACAACCAGCAGAGCACAAACGGACAGCTTTTGTGGGGCGCTGACTTAGCATCACCTAGAACAGCTGATCACAAACAAACAAACTTTTTTTCTAGCGCCTCCTCTCTGTCACGGAACAGTAGCTGGTTCAATGCTATGTGTCCTGAGTGACTCTTCTCACTTTTCTCTCCGTATTTCTTTTTTTTATCTCCCTATCTCTCCATAGATATCACAATTTTTCAGTTAGATGCCTATCTATCCCTCTCTCTCTACCTAACTCTTTCACTATGTATGGGCTTATCAAGCTTTCCCTGGATCTTGCGTTTTTTTTTTTTTTAATCTTCCTCTCTCCGGCTTCCCTCACAAACAATATATACTCCTTCTCTATCTCTCCCTGTAATTATCCAGTTGTTTGGATATGTAATCTGTGTTTTCCCTCTCTGCCTAACGTACACCTCCTCTCTCTCTGCAGTCTAGACACACAATGAGAAAGAGCATGGACGCTCAAGCACTTCCTGTTCCTGTAGTGACGTCACACACCTTGATATTCACATAATAACAGGATAAAAGGGATTATAGGAGTAATAATTCCTTATATCCTCTTCCATGCTGTGAAAACAATACAGTTTTGCGACGCCGTTGCGATTTTAACGAACTTCGTAACAAACTTTTTGAAAGTTCGGTACCGAACCGAACTTTTTGCAAAGTTCGTAACAAATCTGGTTCGTAACGGTTCGGTTCGCTCATCCCTAGTCACACTAGTTTTTTGGAGGCTGTGTTATACAATCTGTTGCTGACTGCAGCTATTTAGTGTATGCCACCCTCTCACACAGGGCAATTAGCAGTTAGCTTGGATATGCCTTCACTAAGAAATACAGAAATAAGAATAAATACTGGTGGTCACACTAGTTTTTTGGAGGCTGTCGTATACAATCTCTTGGTGACTGCAGCTATATACTCAATGCCACCCCCTTACGCAGGGCAATTAGCAGTGAGCTTGGGTATGGCTTCAGTAAGAAATACAGAAATAAGTAAATATACTGGTGGTCACATTAGTATTTAGAGGCTGTCGTAAAGAGTCTGTGTGTAAGTGGTGGTCTGTGGTCTATGCCACCTGTTATACAGGTCAATGAGCAGTGAAGTTAAATAGTACTGAGCACTTCTTAGGGGTGTGTATGCAGCACCTAATGTCCCCTTTCTGCCAGCAGCCGATCACCACAGTGTACTGCTGAAATCGTGGTAGCTGCACTGCAAGTCCCAGCCAGCAGTCTGGAGTAATAAAAAAAAACAAAAAAAAAACGATTTTAAGCCCTTACAAGGGCTGTCTGGTTCTTTCTCTAGTATTCCCCGCCTAATGGAATGCTAATTCTCTCCCTAACGCTCTCCCTGACAAGCAGCAGCTCTGTCCCTATTCTCTTCCAGCATGCATGTGAGCCGAGCCTCGGCAGCTGAGATTTTCATATGGCAGGGTCATCTGATCTGGCCAACCAATCGCTGCTATCGGCATGTATGGGTCCCATGTGATCGCAGGATGTACCAAAGAGTCTCCTGCATGTTGATTGGCTGAGAAATTGCGCCCAAACTTACAGGAAACGGATGATGTGATTTTCTCGAGTATCGCAAGATGCTCGTCCGAGTCACGCGTACCATCGAGTACCCTAATACTGGAACGTTTACCAAGCACGGACGAGCATTTTCGCTCATCACTAATCTGCAGCAATTAACCTTTTAACGACCTCCGATACTTTTTTTACGTTAACACAGAGGAGCTAAACAAGCACTATATGCAGTGGGTGTCATCTGTATGTTACGCATACAACTACCAGGAGCAGACAGTCCAATACCAGAAGATTAACCCTGTGCATGCCACAATATATATATATATATACAGTATATATTTAATAATGACGACCTTTAAGTTTGATCACAAACATTATTGACGGCTGTCATTGTAAAATGAAATGAAAAAAAACAAAAAATAGTCATTTTGCATAAAAAGACGTGTGAACATAGCCTTATGATTTTTTAAATGTGAGAAGTTACAAATTTGCCAAATATTTTGTATGGGGAGTGGGGTTTAGAACTGGGCCACTGTTATTTTTAAAAGGAATTCTAAACTTAGAAATTAAAGTGTTGCTGTCATTTCCAGCAAGCATGACAAATGTTAGAGATCACATTCGGTCACACTCCTGGGCCAGGGTGTGTGCGAGGAAGCTGTCAGTGTCTGACTTGTTCTCTCCATTAGAGTCTATGGAGCTAATAAGTTGGATGTCCCTGCCGACCGGGTAGTGGAGCACTGTGCACTCCCATCAGTTGTATGTAGGGATCACAACAGGTCTGTGGAGACTTGATGTGATTAGTAACTTTTGACATGTCAACATTTCTAAGTGAAATGGGGGAGGGGATGCTTATAGAATCATTTATAAATTTCTCTGTTTCGACAACATACTTTTAAAGAGAAGGAGAGTAGGAGATCTGTGAAGTTTTTATTATTTAACTGAAAGCTGTAAAAGAAGTTTTTTTTGTGGCCCCACCTGTACTCTTTAATGGTGTCTTATATGGTGGTGGTCTTTAAAAAATTGGAAAGTTGAAATTGGAAAAATAGAAACAAAATTGTGCTGCAATTTTTAGACCTTTTGTTTACCATGAAGGAAAACAGTATTTTTATTTTAATAAATGGGAAAAAGAGGATGAAAAGATTTTTTTTGAAGGGGGTATTTTTAGAATATTTAGAATATTTTTACTTTTTTTTCCTATACTTTTTCAGCACCCTACAACAGATCATTTAATCATTAGTGCAGTACACTGCAAAAATTCTGTATTGCAAGGTACTGTCATTTCTGCAATCTCCTGTTATACCATGCCTATGAGCTGACTTAATACACCTGGACCTGACGTTTGTTTAAAAAAAAAAAAAAAGGGATTTAACCAGGAATTTCTTAAATTACATGAAGTTTACATGTAGA